>NC_092087.1:34304724-34634724 GCF_045679555.1 Salvelinus alpinus | reverse complement strand
ACAACACATCGCCTGTATGTGTCCAGGTGAAAAAACCTTTCCAAGCCAAACCATATCATAACCGCTACACACAACCTACATCGTTGTCACCGTATTAGCTAAAGTAACATCATAGTCAACATAGCTAATTCAACTACCAAGTTAGTAAACCTGCTACAATCATGCAGTAACATTACAGTGTAAGCAGTTTAGCACTTACACTGGCAGGCCCCGGTGGCAATAAATTAGTAAAACCAATAGCTTACCTTGACTTGGAAGAATCATGTGTTGTGTTGGATAGTCATAGCCAGCTAGCTAACATAGCATTGCTCTGTTTGAACAGGGAGTTTGAGTAGGCTAATCTAGCTAGCTGCATTTGCTAGCTAAGTAAGTGAAACTGAAAGTGGAAAAAAATGACTAAATCTCTCTCTCTTGCTAGCTAGCTGTAGCTTATGCTTTCAGATCTAGATTCATTCTCTGATCCTTTGATTGGGTGGACAATATGTCAGTTCATGCTGCAAGAGCTCTGATAGGTTGGAGGACGTCCTCTGGAAGTTGTCATAATTACTGTGTAAGTTTATAGAAAGCGGTGAGAACCATGAGCTTCCTAGATTTTTTATTGAAGTCAATGTACCCAGAGGAGGACGGAAGCTAGCCGTCTTCCGGCTACACCATTGTGCTACCCCACAGAGTGCTTTTGAGGCTACTGTAGACCTTCATTGCAAAACAGTGTGTTTTAATAAATTATTTGGTGACGTGA
This sequence comes from Salvelinus alpinus, assembly GCF_045679555.1. Taxonomy (NCBI): domain Eukaryota; kingdom Metazoa; phylum Chordata; class Actinopteri; order Salmoniformes; family Salmonidae; genus Salvelinus; species Salvelinus alpinus. The sequence goes on along the minus strand of NC_092087.1, from coordinate 34,633,985 downwards.
ATATATTAAGTAAAGTTTTATCTAAAAAGGATAACTTTTAAAATGTTTAAAAATGTTTTTGTTGATGAAGAAATTCACTGAGGAGGAGGGTCCACCCCTTCCTCTTCTGAGGAACCTCCACTGGCATAGGCCTGTGTGGCCACACCACACATAGAACAATGAGACAGATATTTTACCGGATGTATAAAAGTGAAGCAAACGCTTGGCGTTTACACTCACTACCAATTATGGTAGTGAGAGGAAGCCCTGTGGTCGGCAGTGGGAGAATAGATTTTTGCCGACATCCTGCAACTTTTCTCATTGATTAAACATTTGATCTCAATACAGTTTTCTGTTCCTAAAACTATAATATGTTATGAACAGAGTGGACAAAGTTTTGTAGAACTTTGCCAAAGTGTTCAAAAATCGTGTTATTTCAAAGGGGTGCAAAGACAAATTGAGTTACTGCACACGCTTACTTCCCTAATGGAAATACACAAATGTTTGCTAGAACACACCAATAGAATCTCGCTAGGTTGTGCTTGGCTCTGCCCACCTCCTTGCTTGTTCTGTCCAATATGACTCATTTGTCCCGATTAGAAACGACAGACGGTGGTTTATCTTTGGTTAGTTATAAAAAATCTTTGGCCACACTATAGGACGACTTCGGAGAATGATGATCGGCAACAGTATCAGAAGTAAAAATACAGCCAGACCAGTGGCGGTTCTAGACCATTTCAACTGGGGGGGCCAACCTGGGGCCAGTTGTACTATTAGAGGGGCCAGTTACATTAGACGTTATTGTTGTCATATCGTTTTCTTCACTGCATTGCAGGCATTAGCAGGCAAAAGACCATGTTCCTCATTGCCACTGTCTAATAACGGATGTAAAAAAAGAACGATAGCAAAAATTAGTTATGTAAAAATTATTTCATACTCCACATTTAGGGGGGCCACAAGGGGGTCCAAAATTGTTGTCACAGGGGCACTGTGCATAAGGGAAGTACCAAAACACCTTGATAGACGGCATACAAGCAGATGAGTAAATTTGACTATACTGTATACTGTATAAGACATGATATAGTAAAACCTGTAAAATGGCGATTGTAAATCAGGGGAAAAAACAAGCAAAGTATGAAATGTGTTCTACCCTCTTGTGGCTTTGAGTGTGTAGTGAATCTTGTCAAGGAGTGTCCCCTTTCTCATTTGAAACAGAAGATAGACACTAAAAGTGGTAACATCATCAAAAGCAACTGCTCCACTCCTGAGTTTAACATACACCTTCTCCCCAACCTCTAGCTTCAGGGAGACTGAATTGGGAAGTTAGTGTAGTATCATCAGATGTGTTATGGAAAGCAGATAGGACCTTCTGGGAATTCTTGCAAATGCTTAAAATCATGTGCTGTGTTCCACGACCAAATCCAGTAATTGCAAAGTGGAAACCCATTTAACCTTTTCAGTGAACACACCTACAGTAACTTCAGAAAGTATTCATACACGTTGACTTATTCCACAACGTGTTGTGTTACAGCCTGAATTCAAAATTGATTACATGGATTTTACACACTGTACCCCATAATGACAAAGTGAAAACATTTTTGTAGAAATCTTTGCAAATGTATTGAAAATGACATACAGGAATATCCTATTTACATAATTATTCACACCCCTGAGTAAATACTTTGTGGAAGCACCTTTGGCTGCGATTACAATTGAGTCATCTTGGGTATGTCTTTGCACATCTGGATTTGGGGATTTTCTCCCATTCCCTTTCTCAAGCTCTGTTAAGTTCGGGATGGGGAGTGGCGGTGAAGAGCAATCTTTAAGTCTTTCCACAGATTCAATCTGGGCGTTGGCTGGGCCACTCAAGGACTTTCACATTCTTGTTCTTAAGCCATTTCAGCATTGCTTTGGCTGTATGCTTGAGGTCATTGTCCTGTTGGAGCATTGTTTTTCATCCCAGTCTAAAGTTGTTTGCAGGTTCTCATCAAGAATTTGCCTGTATTTGGCTCAATTAATATTTCCTCTCTATCCTTACCAGTCTCCCAGTCCCTGCCTCTGAAAAGCATCCCCATAGCATTATGCTGCCACCACCATGCTTCACAGTAGGGGTGGTGTTAGACGGGTGATGAGCTGTGCCTGGTTTTCTCCAGACATAGTGATTTGTATTCAGGCCAAAGAGTTTTTGTCTTATCAGACCACAAAATCTTTTGCCTAATGACCTCAGTCTTTCACAAGCCTTTTTTCAAACTCCAGGTGTGCTGTCATGTGCCTTTTTCTCACGAGTGGCTTCGTCTGGCCACTCTCCCATAAAGCCCAGATTGGTGAAGTGCTGTAGAAACTGTTCTCCCATCTCAGTCAAGGAACTCTGTTCTGTCAGAGTGGTCATTGGGTTCTTGGTCACCTCTCTGATCAAGGTCCATCTTGGTCAGAAGGCCCTATGGTGCTACATAGTGCAGCAAAGAACACCACTGCTGACCTCTCTGTGGACTCAGGGCAAGGACCCTTACCAAAAAGTACTGTACTGATGGCAGCACTTCTTTTTACGAAATAGCAAGAAATGTTAGTTACTTCCATCTGGCAGACAAAAAAACGTAATAGTTATCCAAATCTAGCTTTGTGCATTACAGTACCTGGCATTTCTTTCTCCAGTCCAGCTACCAAGCCCCCACTCACTTTCAGCCTGGCCTCCATGGCTATAATGACAGAAATAATTGAAGGATATTTATAAAATAAAACAAACCAATGACAACAGTAGTTGACTTTATATATATCTGACTGTACCTTCATTAATCAGTATATGCTGAGTTTGTCCACCACACCCTCTGTGGCGCTCAAATTGACATCTGTGTCTCTCAGCACTATGCGTTGCTCCACTACCATGTCTCTGACAGCCAGGAGTTCAGTCCAGATGTTGGGGGTGCAGCTGTTAATTTCATCCATTGGAGCTTCAAGGACATGACTAAGGGGGAGGAAGAGTGGAAGAAAGAGAGCAAGAGCAATGACCTACTTTGTGTTGTTCATGTTTCTGATCCTGTCTCTTCTTGTTGTGTGAGGTGCTCTTATGCCTCTGCTCTGCTCCTCACTTCTGATTAATGAATAACTGGGAACGGGAAAGGAAAGGGGGTAACCTAGTCAGTTGTACAACTGAATGCCTTCAACTGAAATGTGTCGTCTGCATTTAACCCAACCACCCTGAATCAGAGAGGTGTGGGGGCTGCCTTAATTGACATCCACATCTTTGGCACCCAGGGAACAGTTACCTGCCTTGCTCAGGGGCAGAAGGATAGATTTTTTCCTTGTCAGCCCGGGTGATCCAGCAACCTTTCGGTTACTGACCCATCGCTCTAACCACTAGGCTACCTGCAATGGTGATGTGAAAAATCTACGGAACCTAAGTGTATCTAGATTGGGCGATATCGATAACCCACAATTTGATTTCCTTCTTTGTTCAACAGCTTTATGGTGGTTATCATATCCACAATCCATTATATTTCATAAAATATTGCTCGTATAGAGCAGTCAGTGACTGTGATTAACAAAGCTCAGGCCGCCACAATTGAAGTGTGGGATGGATCTTAACAAAACATTTATTCACCTACTTGTTGAGGGTGGAGGACATTTTCTTCTATAGTAATATACCATGATGAAATTGCATTGTTAACTCCTACTTCCTCCCTGTACGATCATTATTATGTGTATGTGTAACTAAGACATAAACTCTTGACAGTTTGCAAATAGTTCTATAGTTCTTAAAACAGAGAACTAATAATAGTCTCTTTGTGATGGATGGAATCATATTTGATGCCCATATTTCTTATATATGTATTTATTTCTCTGTGGTAAGGGGTTGTGGAGTCTGTAGGGATTTAGAGGGTTGTCAGGAGCTCTCCTCAGACTTCCTGAATTGAAGGGTTGTGGAAAAGGGGGATGTAAATCAAATCAAACCTTATTTGTCACATGCGCCGAATACAACAGGTGTTGTGTGAAATACTTACTTACAAGCCCTTAACCAACAGTGCAGTTCAAGAATAGTTACCAAATAAGCTAAAGTAAAAAACTATAAAAAGTAACACAAAAACATAACAATAACGAGGCTATATACAGTGGGTACCGGTACTGGGTCAGTGTGCGGGGGTACAGGTTAGAGGTAGTTTGTACATGTAGGTAGGGGTAAAGAGACTATGCATACAGAATAAACAGCGAGTAGCAGCAGTGTAAAAACAAATGGAGAGGGGAGGTCAATGTAAATAGTCTGGGTGGCCATTTGATTAATTGTTCAGTCTTATGGATTGTGGGTAGAATCTGTTAAGGAACAAGGAATGGTGATGTGAACTTTAGTTCTGTGTGGATTTTCATGATTGCTGATATCTGTGATATGATCCTCCAGCTTGTGTGTAGGTTATTGTATATTGTTGAAAAAAAATGTTAATCCAAAAAATAAAAACCTTTATGGTACTTATTCATAAAGAACCTTCAATAAAAACGAATTATGTTATAAACATAACGGAGAATGTAAGTATGACTGTGTGAGACATAGGCTATCAGTAATAAATAATGTATCAAACATGATGTATCAAAATGTTAGAGTAATTCAATAATTTGACAAAGTCAAAGTCATCCATTGTCAATCTGAAAAAGAGAGACAAATATTGTATTTAAAGCATTGTCATCAAAGTGGTGAAATTCTCAAGCCAGGTACTAAAGTTACTTGTGCCTTGGTGACCAACTTGTTGTCAAGACGACAATAACTAGTTTACATCCCCCTTTCCCCAACCCCTTTCCCCAATGGTTTTCATTGTATATCGGCCTGTATAATGCTGTATCGTGGGACACTGAAGATAGGGCACTCATTTTTAAGCCTGGCCGTAGCTCCACATTCTTTACAAACCACTGCAGCAGCCCTCCATAAACATGCGTGGGGCGGTGTATATTCAGGGTTTAAGGGATGAAGGGGCTGCGATAGGTCCTGACACAAGCCCTTCTGTTCTCCCATCCCCCCTCCCCCTCTATGCTTCCCTGGTCTCAGCCCACACAGTCACATGCACGCGTGCGCTAAACTGTCCCCCCATCATCTGTGACTCAGCTCACACAGCTGCGATAGAGCAGGGCGGCTAACGTTTGAGAAGGGGAAAGAGAGGGAGGGAAAGAAAGAGAGAGACGCAGAGGCAGACAGAGCGAGCGTACAATATACAAAAGAGAGCAAGAGCAGAGAGAACGAGAGAAAGAGAGATGGAAGACAGGGAGGCTGCAGACATCTTTGCTATCAACAATGGAGCATGAAGCTCTGGTAAGGCGATAGGCAGACATTGGGGAGTGACATTGAGGAGAGGGGGTCTCGTGTGACCACGGGGAGGGTGGGGGGGATGGGCCTCCAACATAGACCTGCAGTGGCACTGCCAATCTTGGATTAAACAGTATGGTAATGTTCTCAAATTAATCTGTCACTGCACAGGTTTTGTCTCATCATCCTTTTATGTTGACGTCCATTCTCATTGACACGGTGCATGTCTCCTCCTCACATGTGAAGACCCCTTTTTTTATGCCACCGCCGTCTGTCATCCCCCTGCTTCTGCTCTGGTTTCCAGGAACATCGGTCATTGCTCTCTGTGTGTGTGTGTGTGTGTGTGTGTGTGTGTGTGTGTGTGTGTGTGTGTGTGTGTGTGTGTGTGTGTTATTTTGTCTTATTATCCATCCAGAGAGGAAGGAACATTGTGTATTTATTCCTCTCTTCATCAAGTCTGTAACTACATAAGCTTTTCATTAGCTCTCATTGGAATAAAAATAATAGATGAATAGCCTGGTATTGTAGTGCATGCAGTCATTATGTTTCAATGCAGCTACCTGATTGTAACCTACTTTCTTAAAGTGTCGCCTTGCTTGTCAGTGGATCTGTTGGAAAATAGTTCAGGGCCGTTGGGCTTATCTGAGACCTCTTTCACATGCTAGTAAAATGCTATTAAAGCCTCAGTGGCCTGACTAGGTGAATTAGGGTAGCACTCACTGAGAGATGTGTGCTGTCAGTTGTCTTCCCTGGTTCCTGTCTGCTCTGCTGGGGTTGGTGACAGTAATGTTGTGATGTCTGCCCAGTCAACAGGGGGTAATAATTAAACACAACAAATCCCCCATCAGAAACAACTAGATGTTTTTTCATCCTATGTAAACAGTCCACAGATGGTTATGTCTTTCAGTTAGATCTTGTTACGAGGTTCATCACTGAGGGAGATTAGACCTCCATTGTTTGTTGAGCTGCCTGCCACGTTGCAGGGTTGAAGTGATGGAGTACCCTCCCAGGCTTATGTCATGCAGCATCACACCACTAAATCATACATCACACAAGCTTCAAAAGGATAGAATTGGTAGTGCAGATTTTTATACAAAGCAGGCGACTGTTGTGTTTTATTAACTAAAATAGCTAGTAATCATGGTATGCATCATTGGCTTAGGCTAACCCTCATCATCACCATCATCAGGGCAATGTGTTAAGATATTCATGTGTTAAAAATATACACGATATATACAAAAGTATGTGGATGCCCCTTAAAATTAGTGGATTTGGCTATTTCAGCCACACCCATTGCTGACAGGTGTATACAATCGAGCACACAGCCATGCAATCTCCATAGACAAACATTGGCAGTAGAATGGCCTTACTGAAGAGCTCAGTGACTTTCAATGTGGCACTGTCATAGGATGCCACCTTTCCAACAAGCCAGTTTGACAAATTTCTGCCCTGCTACAGCTGCCCCAGTCAACTGTAAGTGCTGTTATTGTGAAGTGGAAATGTCTAAGAGCAACAACGGTTCAGCTGCGAAGTGGTAGGCCACAAAAGCACACAGAACGGGACAGCTGAGTGCTGAAGTGCATAGTGCGTAAAAATTGCCTGTAACACTCACTACCGAGTTCCAAACTGCCTCTGGAAGCAATGTCAGCACAATAACTGTTCGTCGAGAGCTTCATGAAATGGGTTTCCATGGCCGAGCAGCCGTGCACAAGCATAAGTTCACCACGCGCAATGCCAAGCCTCGGCTGGAGTGGTGTAAAGCTCGTCGCCATTGGACTCTGGACCAGTGGAAACTCGTTCACTGGAGTGATGAATCACGCCTCACCGTCTGGCAGTTCACCCCCAATGCATAGTGCCAACTAAAGTTTGGTGGAGGAGGAATAATGGTCTGGGGCTGTTTTTCATGTTTCGGGCTAGGCCACTTAGTTCCAATGAAGGGAAATCTTAACGCTACAGCATACAATAACATTCTAGACGATTTTGTGCTTCCAACTTTGTGGCAACAGTTTGGGGAAGGCCCTTTCCTGTTTCAGCATGACAATGCCCCCGTGCACAAAGCGAGGTCCATACAGAAATGGTTTGTCGAGATCGGTGTGGAAGAACTTGACTTGACAACCCCATCGAACACCTTTGAGATGATTTGGTGCACCGACTTTGAGCCAGGCCTAATTGCCCAATATCAGTGCCTGACCTCACTAATGCTCTTGTGTGCCTGAATGGAAGCAAGTCCCTGCAGCAATGTTCCAACATCTAGTGGAAAGCCTTCCTAGAAGAGTGGAGGCTGTTATAGCAGCAAAGGGGGACCAACTCCATATTAATGGCCAGGATTTTGGAATGAGATGTTCGACGAGCAGGTGTCCACATACTTTTGGTCATGTAGTGTATATATTTTGCGTTTACATGTACAGTATGCACTGTGAAAACACTTTTATTGAGTAAACCGTGATGGGAATGAGATCTGTTTATTAAAGCTAGTGTCCTTAGTTACTACATCCATTTTTGGTATTATAAATTAATGATATATACCCATTGATTTCTTGAAGATAAAATATATAAATGCCTCATGAGTTTGGTTCAACTGTCGTTCCCTATCAGAACCCAAAATATACATTAACTTGTTTTACTCCAAATGTTTGAAAACAATGTAAATGTAAACAAACACTGTATAGCCTCATGGCTAGATGGTCAGTCCTTGCATCCATAGCACTGTTTATGAATTTGAGAGTGGTTACTTCACATCAATCATGGCAACCACTTTCTTTCTGTCTGTGCACTCTGTTACCCCCCCCCCCCTTCCCTGCTTAGCTGGATAAAAGCGAAGTGACAACGTTGTGCCTGCCTCCCTCAGCCAGCCATGGTGGCTCTGACAGTAACATCAGCTTGGATGGGGCCAGGGTGGGGGCTGAAGGTTCAGGGGTCGTCGATCCGCAACGAACGCGGCTCGCTCTGGAGCACCTGCAGCAGAAGATCCTGAAAATCACTGAGCAGATTCGCATAGAACAGGAGGCGCGAGATGACAACGTAGCTGAGTACCTGAAGCTGGCCCACAACGCAGACAAGCTGCAGGCCTCGCGCATCAAACAGGTGTTTGAGAAGAAGAACCAGAGGTCTGCACAGACCATCGCCCACCTGCACAAGAAGCTAGATCACTACCACAAGAAGCTGAAGGAGATAGAGCAGGTGAGTGTGTGTTTTACCCTGACTGCTGCTTTCTGACGAGATGATACGTTGTCACTTTCTGAGTAGGGTTGGACGGTACCTACATTACCATGTTGATTCCCGTATCATTTTTGTGGAAGTAGTGCCGTAACAGCGGGTAGTCAAAAATACCTATTTCAATACCTGGGTTTGAAAAAACAAGACATGAGATGTCACTTATTCACTATCGAAAGAAAAACTTGTATAATAGAAAAACAAATAAGAATGATTAGCTTTATCTTTCAACCACTACACACATTGATTGCAGGTATTTATTTAAAAAGTGCAAATATTGACCGTTTCCATGGTATTGTAAATCATATCACCAGTACTTCAAAATACCTTGGTATACAGTATTATCATATACTTGCCCAACCCTATTCCTAACTAGATTATCTGAGTATTCGGTTCAGACTGTTACCTCTTATTGATGTGTTTATGTTCTCTGATCGCCATCCTCTGTTATCTCACCTCCACCATTCCACTTTTATTTCCATCCCTCATCACTTCTCCATCCATATATCTACTGCTCCTTCACATCCTGTCAATCTATTTCCCTCCTCTTCCTCCTGCCCCATTTCTTTTCATTTCTCCCTCTCATCTTCCATCCCCCGTCCTCCCTCTACCCTCCTTATAGAATGGTCCAGCTCGTCAGCCTAAGGATGTGCTGCGGGACATGCAACAGGGGCTGAAGGACATGGGGGCCAATGTACGAGCAGGGTTCCATGGCTTTGGCGGGGGTATGGTGGATGGGGTCAAAGGAGGGGTGGAAGGGGTCAAAGGAGCTGTGGTGTCTAAGCCACGGGAGTTCGCCAGCTTGATCCGCAACAAATTTGGCAGTGCAGACAACATCTCCCACCTCATAGAGGACGGGGTGGGAGGGCACTCGGAGGACGTGCCTGCTCAAAGAGCCCTGAGTGGCAGTGCCACCCTGGTCTCCAGCCCCAAGTACGGTAGCGACGACGAGTGCTCCAGTGCCTCCTCTGGCTCAGCGCCAGGCAGTCACTCAGGTTGGGCTGGGGGAGGAGGTGGGATGTCGGGGCATGGGCAGGCTGGCCTGGGGAGCCCCAGACTGGAAGGGCACCACCACCACCACCACCACATCCACAGCTCCTGGGACACTCTGCTGGAAGGCCTGCAGGAGATCAAGGCCAGCCAGGCCCACATGGAGGATGCCATCGAGGACATGAAGAGTCAGCTGCAGAGTGACTACTCCTACATGACCCAGTGCCTACAGGAGGAGAGATACAGGTACAGACCAACACCTAGGCCAAGACACAGAGCATGAAATGAGAGTTGTTGGTATACATTGTTCTCACACTAACTGCTGAACAAGCTGATTTGCTTTTAGCTTGTTTCAGACCAGCAGTGTAAATCATGTCCAGTGTTTTCACTCTACATGATTTATGCTGAATGATATTCATGAGGATAATTAAATAGGTCAGTAAAACTGGTACAACAGGTTTGGTACATTTCAAATTGTCAAAATCAGAAGTAGTTGTTATAACACATCAAATCGATTCTCAAATTAAGTGGATTGAGTGACACCTTGAAAACACCATAAATATGTACAAATCTAACTCTAACTCGTTGAATTGGTCTTCACTTTGCTGGTCTAAATTATACATAGATTTTTTATCTATCTTTCTTTTTAGGTACGAGCGACTGGAAGAGCAGCTGAATGACTTGACAGAGCTGCACCAGAACGAGATGACTAATCTGAAACAGGAGCTGGCCAGCATAGAGGAGAAAGTGGCCTACCAGTCCTATGAGAGAGCCAGAGACATTCAGGTAGATACTTGGATTTACAGTATAATATGTAGTAAGATAGCACAATACTTTTTCTGTATGACTCCAGAAATTAACCCCTAATTCTGTTGTAACTTTGTGTTTGTGTGGTGTGTATACATGCAGGAAGCAGTGGAGTCGTGCCTGACTCGCATCACTAAGTTGGAGCTCCAGCAGCAGCAGCAGCAGGTGGTGCAGTTGGAGGGTGTGGAGAACGCCAACGCCCGCGCCTTACTGGGCAAACTCATCAACATCATCCTGGCACTCATGGCTGTAGTGCTGGTCTTTGTCTCCACCCTGGCCAATTTCATCACCCCACTCATGAAGACCCGAGCACGGGTGGCCGCCACGGTCATGCTGGCCCTTTTCCTGTTCATCCTCTGGAAGCACTGGGACTTCCTGGAGCTGTGGCTACTGCCCAGCTGAGCTCCCCACAGCCAATCACCCACTCCCCTGTGTCTGAGTGACCAGGATGTGGACAGAGGGACCAGATTGATACACTAAGCTGCCCCAGACAAACTAAAAGTTTGGAACTCAGTCATATTTCTGAAAGGGAACCGTTGCACTTTTTTCATAGGGTTTATGCTTGGAGAGTTGTACTTATGAGTGTTGTAAGGCACAAAACTTTTTCTTTACAAAGCAACTGAAGAAGACTCCCTTTGGATGGAAGATGGTGGCCATTTTTGGTTGAGATAGAGACTTTTTAGGAGGTGATTTAATGGTGATTACAAGGAATCCGAGAAACTATCTGCCTGGTCGCTTGGCAACTCAAGCATTTGCTCTTTCTCTTGACTAATCTAGTGGCGTCAACTCACCATCATAGTCACTATGATTTCATTACAATTTGAGAATTCATGTTGAAATTCTTTGACACATCTCAAAGAATTGTAGTATAGGCCTACACTTAGAAGTGATAATAGATAGAATAACAAATTATGCTTTGCTAAACCATGTTTGCTGTTACAGTTCCTTTGTATTGAGCCAATTGTATATTTGGAGGACATGGCTAAGCAAAAGGATTGCTTTTTTGCTGAATGTTAAGGTATGTACTACTCATGCATGTCCTCACTTGTGCATTTATACCTGTGTGATGCACTTGGCATGAGTAACATTCCAACACCAACAGAAATACACGTTGCTCTTTTATCATTATTCTGTTGTCTATAGACAGTTTGTACCTAAATGTTCTTCTCCATATTAATTCTAAAACAGTCAACTAAATCACTTCTGGTGTTTAAACTACACCTTTTGGGTGCATCAATCATTTTCGTCTCTTATGTGATGTAAAGAAGAACTTTGGAGGGCCAGGACGTATTCTGGTGAGATGGATCCTCACAACTACTGAATTATCTATTAGCTATTCTGAGCATCAATGCCATTTCATAACCACTGTTGTAGAGCAGCTAAGAATCTATGTAACGTCAGATCCACAGCATGTTTGACCATTGCTTCCATATTTCTATCCAGTTTGCTAACTCCATCACAACTCTGTTCCATTCTTAATAAATCAATTCTGAAACGATGCTAATGTTGCATGATATTGGAAAGTCGGATGGTTTTCATGGAACTGTGTATATCTAACAGTATCGACTTGAGAGAATAATAATAATAATACTAAGTAATCAGTGATAACCTGTAATCTGTATCATGAAAAAGGTACTAATTTCAAAGACAATCCCTCAATGTACCCCCCTGCAAAAAAAAAAGCCTGAACTCCAGGCGGGTTCAAGCTTAAGGTTTGTATATCAACTCCCTGTAGGAGACAGTTTGTTTAAGCAGTAACCTATAATAAGTGCATCTTTTTACTAATCGAGTGTCCATCATGGGGCGGCAGCGTAGCCTAGTGGTTAGAGCATTGGACTAGTAACCGAAAGGTTGCTAGATTGAATCCCTGAGCTGACAATGCACAAATCTGTCGTTCTGCCCCTGAACAAGGCGGTTAACCCACTGTTCCTAGGCTGTCATTGAAAATAAGAATTTGTTCTTAACTGACTTGCCTAGTTAAATAAAGGTACAAAATAAATAAAACAATTCAGTGTGGGTTGAGTTTACAATTGGTTTCACTTCTAAAAACGATTTGTCATGGTTGCCAGGTGCAGTTAGACTTCCCATGATCAATTTACAAAAATAATATCCATATTTTCCACCAGGAGGTGCCTTTGTGCAGATGAAACTCACCTATGGGATTGTGGATATGGATATTATTTTTGTAAATTGATCAAGGGAGGTCTTACTTGTTCAAGGGAATTCTTATTGGATGTGCTAGTAGTTACCGCGACAAAATCAAGAACTTTACTGAACCTGAAAAATGTACTCTAGAAAAACACAGTAGGCTAATATAGTGAGAAACACTGACAGTTTAAGACAGCCCATCAATGTAAGAGGGTACAGCTGGTAGTACGTTAACAAAATATGCAAGTGACACACAAATGTAAGTATTTTCTTGTTTTTTAATCATTGTCAGGCAAACCCCATATGACAATTACATTGATGACAGGTGCTTTTACAATACAGAAGAGATCATGACAGGCCCATGGAAAGGCCATACCTGACCTTAAAAAGTAAGACATTCATCGTCATTAGATTATTCCAACTTTTACAGTTCACATAAATGAATTTTGTACACTGAACAAAAATATAAACGCAACATGTAAAGTGTTGGTCCCATGTTTCATGAGCGGAAATAAAAGATCCCAGAACTGTTCCATACACACAAAAGCATATTTCTCTCAAATTCTGTGCACAAATTGGTTTACATCCCTGTTAGTGAGCATTTCTCCTTTGCCAAGATAATCCATTCACCTGACAGGGGTGGCATATCAATAAGCTGATTAAGCAGCATGATCATTACACAGGTGAACCTTGTGCTAGGGACAATAAAAGGCCACTAAAATGTGCAGTTTTGTCACAACACAAAGCTACAGATGTCTTACGTTGAGGCAGCATGCAATTGGCATGCTGCCTCAACGTAATTGCAATTGGCATGCTGACTATAAGAAAGTAGATGAAACTGTGGGTTTGCACAACCAAAGAATTTCTGCACACTGTCAGAAACCGTCTCGGGGAAGCTCATCTGCATGCACACCATGGTCTTGACCTGACTGCAGTTCAGCATCGTTACTCGACCAGTGGGCAAATGATAATCTTCCATGGCCACTGGCATGCTAGAAAGTGTACTCTTCACGGATGAATCCCGGTTTCAACTGTACCGGGCAGATGGCAGTGTATGGCATTGTGTGGGTGAGCTGTTTGCTGATTTCAACGTTGTGAACAGAGTGGCGGTGGGGTTATGGTATGGGCAGGCATAAGCTAGGACAAGGAACACAATTGCATTTTATCGATGGCAATTTAAATGCAGAGATACCGTGCCGAGATCCTGCGGCTCGTTGTCGTGCCATTCAGCCGCCGCCATCACCTAATGTTTCAGTATGATAATGCACGGCCCCATGTTACAAGGATCTGCACAGAATTCCTGGAAGCTGAAAATGCCACAGTTCTTTCATGGCCTGCTTACGCACCAGACATGTCACCCATTGAGCATGTTTGGGATGCTCTGGATTGAAGTGTACGACAGCGTGTTCAAGTTCCCGACAACATCCAGGAACTTCACACAGCCATTGAAGAGGAGTGGGACAACATTCCACAGGCCACAATCAACAGCCTGATAAATTCTATGCGAAGGAGATGTGTTGAGATGAGGCAAATAGTGTTCACACCAGATACTGACTGGTTTTGTGATCCACACCCCTACTTTTTTATTTTTTTTAAAGGTATCTGTGACCAACCGATGCATATCTGTATTCTCAGTCATGTGAAATCCATAGATTAGGGGCTAATGAATTCATTTAAATTGACTGATTTCCTTATATATACTCTAACTCAGTAAAATCTTTGAAATTGTTGCATGTTGCGTTTATATTTTTGTTCCGTGTATTTGATTCATATCAAGACCAGCAGTACAATAACTCTTGAGAACCTGGCAAACTAAGACCCCAAATAGAAACAGCAGAGTAGAAAAAAACTACGTATTACAAAGCTGAAGAATTCCTGATTTTATCTTGATTTCATGTCATGATGTCACACATATATTGCTTGCAGGTGCTCCACTCCAGTGAAATGGATACCCCTCTTAACCCAAACAATTATCCCAACAACACACTCTCCAATATCTCAGTCCTTTGTTCATTCTTCCATCCATTTCTACCCATGAACAGAGTTACAGTGCACCGGACTCCAACCAGAGCCTAAACTAGCCTCTACAATTAAGGTAGGAGGAGAAGAGAGCTGCCACATGACATAGAAGTCAATAAAAGATCAGAAGGAGCCCATTGATCATGGGATCAACGAACTAAGCCCCTCCTCCAGAAAGGTGCAGCATGACGCCAGTTGGCCCAATACAATTCCCATCCATCTCCAGAGTAGCTTTCTACCACACAACTCCATACCTCTGTTCAAGGTAGGGAAACGGAGTACATACAGGAATATCTACACACCATCTATACCGTTCATTCTGTTGGCCCAGACCAAGGCCTTAAAGCCTGAGATATCCACAGCAGAACGAGAGAGGTCATAGTGAGATACAGATGACACTGGGTTGGAGACTAAAATGCCCTTGGCTGACATCTCATTGTGGTTGAAAATACAGAACAGAGGTAGGCTAGGCAACATTGGTTATGGAGTGTCTGATAGTATCTGCAGGCTTGCCGTAATCCACCCAGGCTCTGAATCACCTGATGCAATTAATAATATCTGATCCTGAGCCACAAAGGGAAACTCAATTAGTTTAGCCACAGAAAAATTCCTATTCCGTTCCAAATGGCTGGTGTTCATCACCCCAGGAGGGAGATAACTTGCGTCATCCTCCACCAATGTTTAACTCCTGTACAATGTAAAGCACTTTGACACCTGGTGAAATACATAACTAACCGTGATCAACATTGCCTTCCCTTGTGGTTACAACGTTCAGTAGCTCTCACATGGCTGTTAGCATACCAGACTCAACAAATGTGGGCTGAGTTGTTTCAAGCCAAGGGAAATCTAGGTGTAAACCAGGGTTTAGCCTGGTAGAGGGAGTGTAACATGCCCAGGCAGACCTCTAGGCAACAGACACAGATATAGGTCTCAGTCCCCCAGACCAGGTAGTACACCCTGGTCTAGGGTGTAGGAGGGAGAGGGGCCTAGGCAGACCTCTGGGTATAGAACAAAATGTAGGCCTGAGTGTTGCACACCTCCTCCACACTGCACACGTTCATCTCAGAGTCATTACAGTGGACCCAGAAACCTGGAAACACACAGGGAGAGGGCTGGTTACAGCTTGGCAAACTGTGCCACCTACAGTCCCAACAGCAACTCATGTAATCTCACAGTATCAGGTTATACAGGGCAACAGGTAGCCTAGTGGTTAGAGTGTTGGACTTGTAACCGAAAGGTTGCAAGATCAAATCCCCGAGCTGACAAGGTAAAAACCTGTCGTTCTGCCCCTGAACAATGCAGTTAATCCACTGTTCCTAGGCCGTCATTGAAAATAACTATTTGTTCTTAACTGACTTGCCTAGTTAAATAAAGGTTTACATTTTTTTTTTTTTTATACTCGGAGCAAAACGTTTGAGAGTCAACTGCACTACACAACTAAACATTTGACCAATTCATCATGTTTTTAAATCTGAAAAGACCAAGTGAAAATCCTGCCTAAACTACAGGCTATGCTAAGACAGAGTTGTTAGCTTGGATGCAAGTTTCTGGTATCTTGGTCCCACTTACCTCCCTCGGTGTTGTAGCAGTATGCAGTGTAGTGCCCTGAGCCAAAGCCTTTCCCATGGTGCATGACTACAGCAGACAGGTCGTAGGTGTAGCCCTCTCTGTGAACCGACTGGCCCGAGTCTGTGCAGCAGTAGGGCTCTATGTTCAAAACCTGGTCAAAGGCCACATGGACGCCAATCTTCTCCCTGTGGTTCCGGCCTGACCATCTGTCACAGAACAGGGATTGGTTATCTTATGCTTGTCCTTGCTACAAGACATCCCCTTGCAGAAATATACAATCCTATCAACTAAACCATAACACACATTTGGAAACCAAGAAGGACAGACAATTGGTGGGTGTAAATCTTGACTGTGTAAGCAGACTATGTCTTCAAATGCAGTAGACAAACTGGGTGTTTGAATACATGCTTCCTGCAACTGTAATAAATGCTCTGAATGACCAGTATGTATTAAAGTTCAGGGGCTAACCTGAAGCGTTTGAGGTGCAGCCGTAGAACCTGAGGTAGGCGGTAGATCAGCAGCTGCTTACATGCCTCTGACAGAACCAGGGGCTTGTGGGACGTCTTCCGTCTTTTCCCTGACAATTATAAAAATACAGGTCACAGACGTGTAACATTTGTGTGACATGGAGGTACAGGACGTGACCACTATAAAAGCAGAACTATATTGTGATTACCCAAAAAGCAAAAACTCAGCTTCACTTTCAATATCAATCAATTGGCAAATTAGTCAAATAAAATCTAGCCCGAAAAGAGACACACACACACACACACACACACAATAGTGCTCCCCAGCTTGTAGTCCTAGAAAACTGAATTTAGTTACCTCGGGTTCATTCAGCCATTCCTATGGGGAAACACATACTTAGAAGATCTTATAGGTTTTGTTCTATGAGATAATATCAGTCAGTGAACATGATCTTTATGAATTATGACACCTTTGTGCTTTTTTAAAATTAAATGCTTAAAAATTCAAAAAGTGACTTCAGTTGATTAAGATCTCACAGAACAAAATGTATAAGATCTCCTAAGCTTGTGCTTATCACAGACCTTATTTTCAGCATGTATCCAAAACCTACAAAAACTCCATTAATTTCCCCATAGGCTTTGTCTAACAAACCATGGCGGCATTAGTACCTACAAAAAGACGCCATTACTATTGCTCTCTATAGGCCTACTTCCCTAACCATGATTCTGGTCGAATAGCTGAATAAAAAGAACAGCAAAACACAGTACAGGAGGATTTGTCTATTGCATTAACAGACATTAGTCTCTGTCCCAGTACTAACTGTTGCAGTGGTTGCAAGCATAGATGCTGCCCTCCAGAGCCTCTGTCTCAGTGAACTTGGCCAGCATCTCAGTGAGGGAGCAGCTGCGCTGGTAGGCCAGAGACGCAGCCGAGCCCTTCTCCGTGCTGTGGTAGCGCTCCGGGAACTCCAGGGACAGGTCCCAGAATGGCTCCACCGTGTTCGACTTGTGCTTACAGGACAGACAAATCACCTGGAGGGATAACCAAGCAAACATTTCACCAAGGGGTTATTGTTTGAAAAACCAGACAGAGCCGCCATCTAAGTCCTGGTTTGCAACTGTGATTAATAAACAAGTGACTACCCTCAGCCATAATAGGGTGTTGAAGGTCAAACCTAAATGAATGTGTTGAGTACTGTTGTCATGGGAATGAGTAGAGTCCCTTACCTGGCTGAGTAGCTGTCCGTGAAAGATCGTGTTGAGGACCTTGAGCACCTGCTTGGACAGCTTCCTCTGGGTGATAGGGATGACGATCCTGCGCTTGCTGCCCTCTGACTCCAGCTCTTGCTGCACCTTGTCCAACAGCTCACACAGGAACTCCTGGGCATCCTGCTGGTCGTAGCCGCGGAACGCTGGGATCAGGTTCCACACAGAGTGCAGCATGGCAAAGGGCGACACCAACGACCATCGGCCAGACCACATGACCCTGAACAGTGTGTGCAGCTCGTGGCACAGTGACATCTGCTGGCGGGTGGAGGATCGCGGCTCCTTGGGCTGAACCAGCTCTGCTGCGTTTAGGCCGGGGGGCGAGCTCTGCTTGCTGACAGCAGGGAGACCCCCACTGGCTGCCTTCCCCATGCCACGTCCCAGAGGGCAGCCTGGTGTGGCTGCACTACCACTCCCCACCACAGCCCCAGCCACACCCTGGTTTGTCTTGGCCAGCAGCTCCTCAGTCTCACACATGTCCAATGTGAGGAAGCACTCCCTGAATTTCTGCAGGTGGCTCAGCACCTGTAAGATAGAGTTCATGTAGCACGTGTTCCCAAGGTTGCGTAGCCCAGTGACCCCCGGGGCCAGTCTACGACGGGTCGCTTTATGGGAGGAGTAGTACCTCCGTACTTTGAGTTTACGAGTCCTGCCATTGCTGGGGGGCTTCAGGGATAGAAGGGAGGGTTTTTTGGGCGGAGGCAAACGCTCCGGAGGGTCGCGGAACTTCAGGGGGATAAGTGTGATGGTTGAGCGGGGCGCCTGGGTGAGCAGCCTGGCACTCTTCCTGGGCGGCACATTGGCCAGCTCTCCCATGAGTCTCCTCTTCATCTCATTCTTCTGGCGCCGAACCTCCTCCTTCTCCTGCTCGAGTTTCTCCTTCCGCTGGCTCTGTTCCTCCTGCTGCCGGTTCCTCCAGCGGCGCAGCATCTTCCCCAGCAGCACCTTCCTTCGGTGCCACAGGGCCGTCTGCATGGCAGGCTGGGGCCCGCTCTCGCCCACCCAAGGGTTGCAGTCACCACCTGCAGAGGAGCGCAGGGAGCGCCTGCCAGGGCTACGCACAGTGGAGAGCGCCCCCCGCAGGAGCTTGAGGTCTCCTTCAGCATTGTCGTTGAGCACATAGTCTCCACAGGCGAAGCAGAAGACGTCCAGCTCCCGCACTTCCATGGCCAGGGGGTGGTTTGACTCCTGGAAGTGTTTGAGGGAGTGCTCTTCCATGAAGCGGCCACAGGCCACGTGAGAGCACTTGAGACAGGCCCACACTGACTCGGTGGTGCAGCAGTCCATGCAGCGCCATTTCTGTGAGTTGAGGATGGAGTGTTCGTGGCCTAGGCGAAGACGCCCCACGTGCTTACAGCGGTCCATCTCTCCAGATGCACATGTGCCTGCCCACAGCGTCAGGACACACGCCTCTGTGCCAAGCAGCAGCTCATCCTGCAGGAGGGAAAAGGAGATCAACTTCAGTAAATCATAGGGATAGAAATCAACCGCTTCATTTCAGATATGCTAAATACAAAATGTGTTCTCTATTTGAAAGTAAACTGACTGGTGTAGCATGTGGAAAAAATTGAGGACCAAGAATATGAACTTGCACACCATGTAAGCTTGTTTTACTTACTGTAAAAAACACTGTGTGCTGATTTAAGTCAGTGTTCTTTCAACATAAGCAACGGGACCTTCACAGGTGCAATCAATCAGCTTCACTCATGTCTGGTTCAGGATCCTGAATAAACTGAAAATAAAATCGGAAAAGAGGTTGTGCTTGTATAGCGAGTTTTTTTTACATAACAGTTGACAGATTGAGGCATTAATTTGAGCAAAGCAAATACGTTTCTAACAAACTTAAAGCATGTTGCTAGTTCACTATGTCTGAACATTTACTCGACAGTTTCTTAGCAGAATTTAACACAGTTTATAAACAAAACATAATCATGTTAGGCAATTGAGTTGAGCAGTTTAACACTATTAGTCTGACTTAAAATGAAGAAACAATCGATTTATCCATAACAACAAACAAAGGGATCAAACTGCATACTTTTTTTCTGCTGGTCAACATGCATTGGTTTGGCGACCAATCATTTCGTTCGATTCAAACTACTAACTAGCTAACATAGGTTAGCAGTTTTCCATCTTGGCTTGCAAATGGCACCAGTTTTGCCATATAACGTGGCGTCTCGGCTCGTGCCACAATGAAAATGTAACGTTAGCTACTCCCTCCAGCTGACCACTCGACGCGGGTTAGAGAGTGTGTTCTTGTTCACTTAACTAGCAAGTTCCAACTTATTGTCATGTTTAATTAGCTATAACGTTACCTAGCTCGCCAATAGACAGATATCTAGGTACTTGTTGGTAACGTTAGCTAACGTTAACTACCCAGCTAGCTAGCTATGAAGGTTAGCTAGCTATGAAGGTTAGCTAGCTAGGGCGATTAAGTTTTCCAACACATTCACTGTATTTCTTCAATCATTTGGCTAATGGTACAATAGCCGGCATTGTGATCAAATAAAGAAAATGTAAAATGTCCTCATAATGGCGTCCCTTATACCGGTGTAATGTATTTATTTAGTTTAACACATTGCAGAGAAACAATAGCCTGATGGCTAGCATTTGCTAAGCTAGCTAGGCTTGCTAGCCATCAGAACAAAGACTAGTCTGAAATCCACTCTTGTGAACACTGAACAACTTCTAGTTAATATGGTTGACTACACGGAGGGGAAAAAATCACTGCGGTTTTGTCATCTAACTAGCTAGCTTGCTAGCTAGAATCCACAGAGCCGCAATGTAAACAAAGCTAAATGTGTCGTATATAAACTTTTGAGTACATCTTCAAACAAAACACCGGGAGGTCAACATACAAATAAAGTCACAGATTCTCAGAAAACCTGCAATGTAGCTATCTAGCTAACGGTAACATGAACCCATAACTTTCAGAGGTTGAAAAAACAGTACACGACAATGTCAGTAGTTGATCCATAAAATAACTGTTTGTTGTATTTGTAAAAAAAAAAATACAAAATGAATTTCGCTTCTATTTACCGCCATCATCTGCACGCGAAAGCTGTTTTAGACCTCGAGACAACCGAACTATTTCGGTCCTGGAATCAAGTCATTCTGATTGGATTGAACTGATCCCTCTTCCGTCGAGCTTTAGCTCTCATTGGTACAGACAGGATGTAGTGTTCATTACTATGGTCATGAAAAGATCCAAACTGATCGGATGGTTATTATTACCATACCAAACCATTTTTGTTATTACCCATAGTAGTCCTCATGAGCTCAGTTGGTAAATCCTATGTCATTTTTACAAGTCATGGCTTTTCACCTGGAGACGGATACATTATTGGCATACTTTTCCCATTCATAACAGCTGACAAAGTCCCCTATAAACCATTCATGACAGGACTGTACTTGGTGAAAAACACCAGCAACAGTATACAAAATATGCATATGGTTAATAAGTCTAATATATTTCCGAAAATACTGTTATGAAAAAGAGGAGCTTAATCAAGTAAGGTAAACATAGGTTTATTGAGTTTAAAAAAACAGTGTTACAAAGTGTTGTCAGGCAATTTTTAAATCAAAATAACCAACTATTAGTGTGACCATAATGCCCAGATACAACATTGGTATCTAAACTGAAGGTCCTTTAAACCGATTACTCACAAGGATAATCCACAAGACATTTGGGACACAACATTATTCCTTCAAGAGTTCAGACTTCAACCAGTAAGGTTTTGTTCTAATTTTTGCCATGATATATTCCTTGCAGTGGTTGTGAAATCCTTTGATCAGTTTGAGTTGCTGTACTGACACTCAGTACAATTTAAATTACACAACATTGTAGCTTAAGATTACATGTTGCTTGTGTTGGGGTGTGGAGGAAGTACTGCTGTCCTCTTGGTGGTGCTTCTTTATCAGCTGAAATTATCCAGGACATTCCTGCTGCCATGAAGATGTCAACGTGTGGTCCCTGGGAGCACTTGCTGTTTGCGCACTTTGCTGAACAACTCCAGGTACTGGGTCATGGTGTCAACACAGTCCGCGGGCACATAGAGGCCCTCAGGCTTGGTGGCGAACACAGAGGGCAGCTCCGGGATGCTGGGGCCCAGGAAGCTTTGCATGAACTCTTTCATCAGGTTCCAGCAGTCCCCAGGGACCACACAGGGACAGTACTCCACCTAAACAAATAAAGAGATTTGATCGTGGACATCAGTTTAGAAAAAGTGTAACACAGATCAAAAAAACCTTTACCCTCCATTTTGATAATTGGCTGTACAGACCACTCACCTCTACTGAAATGCCCCTTGCGCTGGAGCTCATTGTTATTGCTCCAACCTTTATCAGGAAATCACAATAGCGGTAGCGGGAACCACGGCTCTCTACCTTGTGCCCCTTGGCGTTCTGGAAGTGGCTTTTCAGCTTAATCATGAGCACGTCAAAGTTTCCATCTGCTGTGAGGCAGGGACCTCCTTCGAACAGGGCTAAGCAGCTCAGGGGGGTTTCTGAGTTATGCATCACATACAGGAGTTTGGTGGGCTGGCCTGTGACAAACAGAGAGAACAGAAAGACGGTTGTTGCTCCCTTGTGGGTATTTGAAGGATGTAGTCCAATGGATTACATGACAAGATACGAAAAACAATTTTGTTTATGTCATAGCTTTGCAGTACAACTTTAGTTACCACTGGCATTTCCTGTGGCATGGTACGTCTCACAGTCCACAGTAAAGTTTCCCTGCTTCACAGCGCCCAACTGCTCCAACTTCTTGTGCAGAATGTCTATTGTCTGCTGCACACTCTTTCCCTCTGCCAAAGGCACCTGACACACACTAAGCAAGGGAGACAGCACACAGAGTATAACTGTTAATAACATTAAGATATTGTTCAGCATTAACTTACTGATTTCCAAAATCACATATTGAAACAATGTCAGATCTGAATGGTGATATAAGATGATAGGAAGCTTGGAAGAAAAATCAACCAGGTAACAGATCATTGAGTTGTGTACTGTTTCATGTGGATCCACATGGGATCTAGGGCCATGTAAAATACCAAGTGTGATAAGTAACGTAGCTAGCTAGCAATTTACATTTTGTTAGATACAAGTTTGATTTAAAAAAAAGCAAACAATAGAATCTCACCAAGTCACCCCCATTGATTCAAGACGTTTGTTATTTTCTTACTACGAAAATGAACACGCTTCCTGCTGAAAAATTGTCTGTTTCCGGTATTAGGAGGAAATTAGGTAATCTGTCTGCGCCTGCGTTTTTCTCGTGCGAAGAACATTTTAATACACTCATTTTGTTCATATACAATTTTTGAAGATGGAACAATTCCAATATATCCAGTAATACCTACCAAAGACATATGCGCTGTTTCCTTTTCTAAATGTCTCTGGTATTATGTTTCGTCTCCGATAGTACGTCACTTCCGTTGGATAAAAAAAAGCACGTGTGTTCACTGGAACTTTGGTGAGAATTTCCAAATGAGCTACTTTATGAATTGTTAAACTAACTAGCTAGATTAATAGTACATTTCGAACAGGTCTGTATAATAAACTAGCACAGATGCCGAAAGTGAAGAAACCCAAAGGTGGAGGTGGGGAGAAAAGTGGCGACGGAATGGTTGCGCTTGCTGACCAGATTCTTCAAGGGGATATGGTTCGAGTACATGGCCGAGTGAAGAACAGGGATCAACGGGGAGAAGATGAAGACGAGTACGTGGACGAACGCCTATCAAGGAAGATCCTGGAGCAGGCACGAATCCAACAAGAAGAACTACAGACAGAATATGGTTTGGCACCAGAGGTCAAGAAAAAGCAAGCCACTGTTTTAGGTAACGTTGAGGTGCAAGCAAGAAAATGCCTATCTGCTTTTGTTTTTTTGTCTTGCTAGCTAGCTATCCACAACAACCACACATTACTTTACACTTGACTACTGAGAACTTTTGCATGGAGGTCAATTCCAGTCATTGTTATTCTTGAAGTGTTGTGCTATGCTCAGTTATACTGGTGGTACAGTTTCATGGGATATGGATGTTGTCTTATATCCTTGCAGGGCCAGATTCTCAGGATGCAGACTCTGATGAGGAGTGGCCGGCACTGGGTGAAGCTGGGGCCGGTGAGGAGGAAGAGGCTAACTGTGGGACAGAAGTGGTGGTGGACCCAGAGGATGAGAAAGCTATGCAGATGTTCATGAACAAGAATCCTCCCATGAGGTACAGCATGAGGCCCCAAAACTCTGAGCCAAACCACTGAGCTAAAAACCTTTATTGCAGTGAAAAATCTTGATGATGAATGATTTGCCATTTTTTATTTTATTTTGTGTGTTAGACACTTAGATTCAATTGAATGACAACAGCACTATCATGCCATAAAAGGGAATTTCATGTTGTCTGTTGTTGTCCAAAAAATAATCATAACTTTGTAGCTGAATATGGATTTCCTCAGTGTTGTCCTTGTTCTGTTTTTTCCCCCAGGCGAACTCTAGCAGACATCATCATGGAGAAGATCACAGAGAAGCAGACAGAGGTAGGGACAGTGATGTCTGAGGTGTCAGGAAGACCCATGCCCCAACTGGACCCAAGGATCATTGAAGTGTACAAAGGTGTCAACAAGGTAAGCCGTGCACCTGCGTCCTCCTGTATTAATTTGCTTGGCCACGTGTTATTGTCCACTTAATCAGATTTCAGTCAGAACAGTCAGAGGCGGAATATTACCAACTATTATTAACTTGTTTTTTTCGGTTGGTCCAGGTTCTGTCAAGATATCGTAGCGGCAAGCTGCCCAAAGCTTTCAAGATCATTCCAGCACTGTCAAACTGGGAGCAGGTTCTGTACTTGACAGAGCCTGAGACCTGGACTGCTGCTGCTATGTACCAGGCAACAAGGTCTGATAAAAAATTTACAGGATGATTTGTTAACATCTATCAAAAACCTTAATTTAATTATTAGAAAGCACCTTATGGATATTCATGACCGACTCTTGATTTTTCTTCTTTCTGAACAGAATCTTCTCATCTAATCTGAAGGAGCGAATGGCCCAACGGTTCTACAACTTGGTGCTACTGCCAAGGATACGAGATGACATTGCAGAATATAAAAAACTAAACTTCCACCTGTACATGGCCCTGAAGAAGGCTCTTTTCAAGCCAGGGGCATGGTTCAAAGGTGAGACAAATCAAGAACATGTATCAAAGGGGAGAGAAATAGTCAGGTAGATAATTTAAAAGCTTGGTTTATAATCAATGTATGGTTGCCAGGATGTAATAATGGGGGGTGAAAGTAATTAAGATAATACACATTATCTGTCAGGTATTCAAAAATTTTGCCAAGGATATTACTTAGTGGGTTTTGTTCCGAGTTCACTTTGGCAATCAGCCAAAAGACAGTCATTGTCACTAGGTGGCAGTATTATCAAACCAGATCACAGACTGAACCAGATTTAGAAGGTTCTTTGTGAATTTGGTTGGGTTGCCCAAAAAGTTACATATTGCAGCTTTAACATTTCTTGTGCATTTGTACTATGTGTTGTACAGTATTTTATCTATTTGTTTCCAGATAATGACTTTGTACCCCTTAACCCAGCATATTAATGCGTGTTCACACATTTCTATTTGTGTGTTCACACATTTCTATTTTTCTCACTCAGGCATCCTCATCCCGTTCTGTGAATCTGGAACATGTACTCTGAGGGAGGCTATCATCATTGGCAGCATACTCACTAAGTGCTCAATCCCTGTACTGCATTCCAGGTAAGAGACACTCTTTTACCTGCGTTATGTGTGCAATTTTGTAAGGTCTATGATGCCCTAATGTGACTGCTCGGCTTGCCACTTGGCTAGGGACTTGGTTTTTAACCGTGGCAGCTTGACTGTTGCTGATCATTTAAGTGGGAATTCATGTGAATGTATGGTACAACAGTATTTAATAAGGTAGTAGAACAGCATGGCTTGTCAGAAAATAATGTAGTAAACAAATGACTGATTCTCTCTGCAGCGCTGCCATGCTGAAACTGGCAGAGATGGAATACAATGGAGCCAACAGCATCTTCCTGCGACTCTTACTGGATAAAAAATATGCCCTGCCCTTCCGTGTCCTGGATGCCCTTGTCGGCCACTTCCTGTCCTTCCGCAGTGAGAAGCGTGTCCTTCCTGTGCTGTGGCACCAGAGTCTGCTTACCCTGGCACAGCGCTACAAGGCCGACTTGGCGTCCGAACAGAAGGCTGCTCTACTGGAGCTACTTAAGGTGCAGACACACCCCCAGATTTCTGCAGAGATCCGCCGGGAGCTGCAGAACTCAGAGTCCCGTGATCTGGAAACCGCTATGCCTGTCACAATGGCCATGGACTGAGTATGGAGCTGAGTACGCACCCTCTCTTTCCCTTCTTTCTCCCCAACGTACCATCATTCACTAAACTGCCCACAACACATACACATATGAACTGTTTTCCCCCTGCCAAATGCTCTATCATTGCTATGGAGACGAGTAAAGGCCACGAGATGGATTCCAGATTAACATTCATTCAACATCCTGACTATCAAAGTGATATTATGGAATTCCTTTCTGATGTGCAAGTGAGGATGCCATTTACAAACTGAAATACATAACTGTTGTAAACATACATTACATTTATTGAGTGGAAATGATAGAGATGTGTTTGCCAGTTTTGAAGCAATGTCGGTTTCACAAGTAAAGATAATGTACAGCTGACTTGTTTGTATGACACCTACATTTCCAAATAAATTTAGAGAAGCAACAGCACACGGACCCTTTTGGTGGAAAAAAAACTATTTTCAGTGAGTGTATGTTTGTAACATGGTTAAGTAGCTAATGAAGGAAAATTATACAAAATACTATTCAAATGTTACTGTAAAAATTAACAATTTGAATAAATGATTTCCTTGGTTTAAAGTGAAGTGTCTGAAGTTGCATTGTTACCATTCACAAAAAAATCCCAGAGATGCTGACTGGTATCCTGGCCAGGTGTGACAGCTCGAGCGTTTCCGAAATTCCCACAGTGTTGGGGGCAAGAGGACATTTCACAGCTAGCTAGAACTCGTTCCGATGGATGCCTATTCCCGCTACCCAAAAACAAATCTGACTGAGATAGTAAGTCTGGATCATGGATGTTGAATAGTCCTGCAGATCTGCCCCCTTTAAAGGGGCAATCTGGGATTCAAACTAACAAAGCACTCACCATGCCACTTTATTTGGTAAACAGCTGAGGAATGGGTCAGGAGAAATGTAACCACTCTCAAATACATAGTATACACAAGGACTCTCACATATGGATACAAGGACTGACTATCCATGAGATCAAAATGATAGTTATGTTTCACGATATGGATCACTCCAATATATTGGTATCACTCTGCGGTGGAGGGATACATCTGAGGTGAGGATTTACAGATTTACTCCTGTGTACACCTGTGTCACGGCTGGGGTCCGCCCCTATATATAGACCCCATGGCCGCGACACACGTTCTCTTTCATTTTCTCGGCGGATGGCCGTATGGTTTGAGGTATAAACTTTCTGAAGTTCGCTTGGTATGTCACTGGTAAGTGTAATATCTTGCGTGGATGTATATTCACTGGCTGTTTGCAGCCTGGAGCAGCTGGCCACATGCCCAGCCCCTCTTGAGTGCTGCATGCGGTTGATCTGTATCTTCTGCCCGTGGTTTGTCGTTTCGTTAGCAAT
The DNA here is from genome assembly GCF_045679555.1 of Salvelinus alpinus. Classification (NCBI taxonomy): domain Eukaryota; kingdom Metazoa; phylum Chordata; class Actinopteri; order Salmoniformes; family Salmonidae; genus Salvelinus; species Salvelinus alpinus. Next base: position 34,606,549 of record NC_092087.1, on the reverse strand, counting down.
ACACTACGACTCCGTGTGCGTTAAACCGGTAGGTAATAATGCAGTTGGCTTAAAACAAAAAAACAATTCAAAACCTTTACCTGTTTGCTGTTTTTTTGTCTGCCTGTTTTTCCCACAGGGGTCTGCCCCTGTGTTTGCAGAGGTACTGGGTAATGTATTTCTCACCGGGTTCCTATTCCACCAAGCGGGTCACGACATAACTCTCCCAGGGCGTCGGACCCCTGCTCCGTGGCCTTGTTGGCTTGGCTGAACTTATGGCTTCCCTTTGTGACAGGTATGATGGTGGTATCCCCACTGGGGATCCGCATACCTAGTGTATGCACTTCCTGGGTTTGAGTCACACGGTGAGGGCGGTGGAGCGCCCTACTGGATGCCTGTTTTGTGTGGTGTTCTCAGAACGCCTGCACCTTGGAGGCCATGCGTGAGTGGGTCAGCCAGGCTCGGGCTCAGGCTGGGGACGAGCTCCCTCAGGAGTGGTGCGTCAGCGAGCTGTTAGTCTCTACTGGACCCAGTACCCCTCCCAGGAAGCGTGGCCAGAGCCACCGCAGGCAGAGCTCGTCTGCTACCAGTCCTGGACAGGGGCATGAGTCGGGCCGCTGGGACCACCTTGAACGGAGGGCGCATGCCCTGCGTCAGGAGGTTGATAGCTTCGATGGCGAGGACCGCTGTTCTCTGTTGGCCAGTGATAGGCTGTTCCTGGGGGGTGATGCTGGCACTGTTCACCCCCGTGAGCGGGACTACCAGGCTGACAGGCCATCAGAAGCCGCCAGCGGGGCTTCATAGTCCCCAGTGGCTCTGCAGGCCTACCTGCAGACTCTATTTTCCTGGCTGCAGGAGGGCACATAGGAGATCCTCTGGGAAGTGATGGAGGTGTCTCGTCTGCTTTCCCTGCTCCAGAGGGATGAGGCCCACGTCAATGGACGGGCCATGGTGCAGGTGGTTACCTCCTGGCGCCATCTCTGGCTGGCCCAATCCCGTCTGCCACCTGCTCTCCAGAGCACATTTGCCACTCACTCCATCACCCCAGGGCTGACGTTTGGCCCAGGGGTTGATGACATTCTAGAGCAGACCAATAAGGTTCGCAGGGACCGGGAGACCCTGAGACGGTTCATGTTGCCTCCTCAGGATTGTTTATCCTCAATTACCTGGACGATTGGTTGATTTGTGCCCCAACCAGGCCCGAGGTCCTGTCAGACAGAGACATGCTCCTGACCCATATCGGCAGGCTGGGCATTACTGTAAACGACAAGAAGAGTCAACTGACGCGCACCCAGAGAGTGGCCTTCATTGGCATAGAATTGGACTCAGTCCTGAGAGCACGCCTGCCCACCAGAAGGGTTCAGGCGATCTTATCTTGCCTCGACCACTTTCGGCAGGGGCGGGTGGTATCCGCCCTGACCTTTCAGGTGGGGTGGAGATGCTGAGGATGTGCCGCCGGGAGCTGGTCAGCACAGACGCCTCCCATCGGCTGGGGGGGTGTGACCAAGGGCAGGTCGGCCAGCGGCTGTTGGCTACCCCCTTGGAGCGGCAGGCACATCAATACACTAGAGCTCTGAGCTGTACTGCTGGCCCTGCGGTCTTTCCTTCCACATCTGAAGGGAAGACATGTCCTGGTGAGAACGGACAACACCACAGTGGTGGCTAACATCAACCATCAGGGTGGACCTAGGTCCCACCACGTCAATCTTAAAGCACGGGAGCTACTTCTCTGGGCTCAGGGACGTCTAGTGTCTCTACACGCAGCGCACGTACCTGGCATCCTGAGTGTGGCAACGGATATGCTCTCAAGGGAGGGCCCGCCACCTTGGGACTGGAGCCTACATCCCCAGGTGGTGCAGCACCTGTGGGACAAGTTCAGGAAGGCGCAGGTGGACCTGTTTGCCTCCCTGGACAATGCACACCGCCCCCTGTGGTACTCCATGTCGGAGCCACCAGGGCCTCTGGGCTTGGAAGCTCTGGCTCACAATTGGCCAGGGCTGGAGCTTTAGGCATTTCCCCCCTTTTTCCCTGATCCAGGCTGTGCTGGACAGGACCAGGATGGCAGAGCATCGTCTGCTTCTGGTGGCCCCATACTGCCCCAGACGACCCTGGTTCAGCCTTCTCCTGTCCTTGTGTGGGACACCTTGGCAACTTCCCCTGAGACCGGACTTGCTGCCTCAGGCCGGGGGAACTCTGTGGCATCCGAGGCCGCACCGCCTCAGTCTGTGGGCTTGGCCACTGAAAGGCACCAATGGTCCATGTTAGCACTACAGGGGATGAAATGAACACCATGTAGAGCACAAGGGCTCCGGCTACAACCGTGGCATACCAGTTGCGCTGGCGGTTGTTCTGCTCTTGGTGCACTGGTATTGAGGTTGTGCCCGAGTCATGCGGGGTGCAGTATGTCATCTAATACCTGCAGTCTCGCTTGGATGAGGGTTTGACAGCCTCTACACTGAGAGGGTATTTGGCTGCAATATCTGCCTGCCATGTGGGGTGGATGGACAGGCCAGTGGGGCGCCATCCCTTGGTCTCCAGCTTTATGAAGGGGGTTTGTCACCTGCGTCCAGCTAGGAACCCCTCAATGGCGAGCTGGGATCTGGGTGTGGTCTTGGCCGCTTTGACAAAGCCGCCTTTCGAACCGTTTGAAGTCTGCCTCCCTGAAACACCTCACTATGAAGGTGACTTTTGGTAGCGATTACTTCCATGTAGAGGGTGGGTGAGCTCCATGCTTTTTCAGTAAGTTCTGAGTGCTACCGGATGGACCCCGGGGGGAGGAGTATATCTCTCTGCCCCAACCCTTCATTCCTCCCGAAGGTTTTGTCAGACAGGCATGTGAACATCCTTTTATTCTGTCTGCTTACGACCCCCCGGCAGTGGCAGTGGAGTCTGGACTTCCCTCCGGCATGCTGTGCCCTGTGAGTGCACTGGCTGCCTATGTGGAGCGGACATGGTCAGTGAGAACAACAGACCAGCTCTTTGTCTGCTATGGTGACAGAGTCCTGGGGGCTGGGCTATCAAAGCAGAGGCTCTCTCACTGGATCGTGGAAACGATTACGACAGCATACCGCCTGGCTGGCAGGCCAGTGCTGGGATCTGTGGTGGCACATTCAACACGAGGTATGGCTGCGTCCTGGGCTCTCGCTGATATCTGTGCTGCAGCCAGGTGGGCTTCCTCTTGCACCTTTGCTAGGTACTATCGGGTAAATGTGGTACCTCCCTCTGCGGTTAGTTCAGGGGTCCTCCCCTTCTGGGGACTGTGCCGGGACCCCCCCCTTCCACATTGACGGCCCCTGCGTCTCGGTCCCGCGCTGGGACTTCACCGCTGGCTGGCCAGGTCCCTCTAGCACAGACTAATCTGGTATGGGTATACCAATATATTGGAATGATCCAATATAGTGAAACATAACCAAGGTTACGTATGTAACCACGGTTATGTGAGCTATATGGATCACTCCAATCCTCCTCCTCTAGAGGCGCCTCAAAAATGATGTAGAGAACATGTGTCACGGCCATGGGGTCTATATATAGGGGCGGACCCCAGCCGTGACATAGGTGTATACGGGAGTAAATCTGTAAATCCTCACCTCTGATGTATCCCTCCGCTGCGGAGTGATACCAATACATTGAAGTGATCCATATAGCTCACATAACCGTGGTTACATACGTAACCTTCGTTTGAACCATGTTTTGAAGCTTACAGTGTTTGTTTACAATTCCATTCTTTATAAACAATGGAGTAAAACAAGCTTATATTTTGGGTTCTGACCATTGCTCATGAGGCATTTCTAAGTTATATTCTTCAAGAATCAATAGCTGCATATTAAACCAAAATTGGATGTACCAATCCCAGATTACCCCTTTATTGGATTTAATTGAATTTATAAATTAATTAAATCTGACATCATCCTGATGTCATCAAACAGTCACCAATTCACATAAAAAAAACTCTCCAATCCATTAATATGGAATAATATCACCACAAACTCTCTCACGCACGTCCGCACACAAACACCCACGATCTGGCGCACCCACTAAACACATGCCTCCTTTTGTTGGAGTGTGTCCCTGGCTATCCGTAAAAAAATAAAAAGCAAGAAAATGGTGCCATCTGGTTTGCTTCGAACATTGTATAACTTTCTGTCCCTGGAAAAGACCAGTCGGGCATCACCATCATCTCTAAATAGTATCACAAAATAGAGACACATTGGAGGACTACAGTGAAAACAGATTATGAATATGATGAGATCTCCTCTCTGACCAGAAAGCTACCGTTCAAGCTACCATTCACCAGCTCTGCAAGAGTTATGTCAAAATACAAGCAACCTATTTTTTTAAATGTTTTGTATTTGACCGCTCCTTCGGTCAAAACAAGAAATGTAAAAATTTTTGGTTGCTTGTACATTTTATTTAAACATGGTGGAAAAATTTACTCAAGTATGACAATTTGGTAAAGTAAAGATACCTTAATAGAAAATGACTCAAGTAAAAGTGAAAGTCACAGAGTAAAATCCTATTTAAGTAAAAGTCTAAATGTAAAAATAAAATAAAAAGTCATTATATTAAGCAAACCAAATGGCACAATATTCTTGTTCTTTAAATTTACAGATAGCCTGGGGCACACTCCAACACTCAGGCATCATTTACAAACAAAGAATTTGTGTTTAGTGAGTCCGCCAGATCAGAGGCAGTAAGGATGACCAGGGATGTTTTCTTGATAAGTGTGTGAATTTAACAATTTTCTGTCCTGCTAAGCATTCAAAATAGAACGAATACTTTTGGGTGTCAGGGAAAATGTATGGAGTAAAAAGTACATTATTGTCTTTAGGAATGTAGTGAAGTAAAAGTAGTCAAAAATATAAATAGTAAAGTGTAGACACCCCAAAAAACTACTTAAGTAGTACTTTAAATAATTTTTACTTTACCCCACTGCTGATAGGCCTATGGGAAGTACACGGTGTAACGCAGTAAATGACAATATGCATATTTTTTGAGTGACGAATGTGTTTTGACATTATAACGCTTTGCAGAGCTGGTGAATGGTAGCTTTCTGGGCAGAGAGAACATCTGGTCATATTCATCAGCTCCTTTGCCTAGATACTAATGCATGAGGATAGAAACAAATCCATCCATGAAGCCAGTGTAGTCACAGTTTATCATTGCTTAACATACTTCTTTCCTCCAACAGGTTTGCAGGGAGCAGAAGTGTGAGGTTGAGCTATTTCCTTTGTCCATCCACTAACTGGACCATTACTTGAGTCTCTTTCCTGTTCAATGGGCAAACCTGCAGCTTTTAGGTGCTGTTTACATGTTCCTGGCCTCAAAACTTTAAAAGACAGTACCCCTGAGCGCCAGCAAGCTATGCATCTATGCTGAAAATGCCATTACAGTGTCAGAGCTTCTGGTAAACACAAGATTTGTTTTCAAGTTCCATTTGCTTTTGCCATAAGAATGAGTTTTGACTCAATAAGTCACAATAAGTGTGCTATTACTTTGTTTGTTATAGTAGGTTGAATATACTGTCATTTTGGTTCTATGTTCTGCTTTTCAGTCAGTGGGAACCTGTTTTCTGTTGATGTAATAGCCTACATATGTATTTATCTGTTATGCAGCAGTTGGAGCTTATGGTTGATTTAATGTAATGTGTGTGTTTTGCAGCAGTGGGAACAGTGGTGGCAGCAGTGGTGGCAGGGTTAGAGTGGGACCTGGCTTCTGTGTTACCCTCTGACTTCCTGGAGCCAATTCTTCATGGCATACCCATAATCCCTCACAACCTCCATGCCTTGCGCAGGCATGTCCACTCCTACATTGCACTGGCAGCCACAGGTAGGGGCAGACATTTGGTAGCTCATGGCGAAGTGTGACTGTTGATACTAGCAATGCAGAAACATTTAGGCCTACAAGTCAAGTATTTTAGGAAGCACCCACCAGTAGTTTTAGCATAGAAAAACAAGCATCTCATTGTTATTCTATGTAATAGGTGCATGTGAAGAGGGCATGACAGTGCCTATTCCCCCTCAGAAGACTAAAAACATTTGGCATAGGCCCTCAGATCCTCAAAAAATGATACAACTGCACCTTTGAGAACATCTTGAATGGCTGTATCACGGCTTGGTACAGCAACTACAAAGCACCTGACCACAAGGCGCTACAGAGGGTGATAAGTACGGCCCAGTACATCACTGGGGCCGAGCTCCCTACCATCTAGGACCTCTATACCAGGCAATGTAAGAGGAAGGCCAAAAAAATTGTCAAAGACTCGAACCACCCAAGTCATACACTGTTCCCTCTGCTACCACATGGCAAGTGATACCACCGCACCAACTCAGGAACCAACAGGACCCTGAACAGCTTCTACCCCCAAGCTAAACAATACATTTTTTGCAGTAACTTGCACTGACTCTATGCACACACATACTTACACTAACACCAACACACACATGCATACTTACGTCATACACATATTCACATACGCTGCTTCTACTGTCTATTATCTATCCTGTTGCCTAGTCACTTTACCCCTACCTCGTATCCCTGCACGTCGACTCGGTAGTGGTACACCCTGTATATAGCCATGTTATTTGTACTCGTTACTATTATACGTGAGTCACTGTGTATTTATTCCTCGTGTCACAACTCAGCATTGTTGGAAAAAGACCCGTAAGGAATCATTTCACACTTAGCCTACACCTTCTGTTTAAGAAGCATGTGACAAATAACATTTTATTTGATAAAAAAATATATACTTGTATTTTCCTTGTTTGTCTGGCTTCTCCCTGGAAGTACAATCTAGTCGTTCATTCCACAAGGTAAAGAAAAAAGGCCTCCTTTATTCAATAAGGAAGCAAACTGGTTTAAAAACATAGTACAAATGTAATTGTTTTCTCTGGGCCTTGGTTGGTGAGGACTCTAAGTTTGATGTTTTACAGCTTTTCATTTCACCCTTCCTAGACAATTTCTTTACTGCTCTGTCCTCAAACAGGAGTATCTCTGCTGCTGCTCCGACCAGTTGGAGGGTGTGCTGGAGCTCAGCCTGCCCCCCTCCCCCCAGGCACCAGGGGCTTGTCGTTCAGGGATGCCCGTCCCAGAGGTCAGCTAGACCGCCACTAACATTCAAGACCTACTGGGATAGAGATGACACCAAGCAGACAATCACTTTAATGGGTCTTTCTTAACAATGACTTTGGCTTATTTTACCATAGTGACCATAATGAGAAAGGTGTCTTAACTACCCCCTACGACAATTTTTGGCAGAGAAGTACTAGCTCAGTCACTATAACAATGTATGTGATATGAAGAAACATGTCTTTTGAGATGAATTGTGATCTTTTTGATAAGATGTCCATGTGTCTTTCTGTTGACATTTGTTTGAGTTCTTTATTTCATTGCTATGCACTTGGTGTTTTAAGGACATTTTAAAACTTTGAAGTTACTGTTGTTAGCTTCAGGGAAGCTCTCTGAAGAGTTACCACAGAGGGCTATCCTTTTAACTGAAATATGCTATTTGTGATTTTGCCAGCTGTTTTGCACTACATTTTTATTTCAATGTTTGCGCTGTGTGAGCTTGGTGAAGAGAAGACATTATTCACTATTATTAAAATGCTGCTTTTAATTTTGTACCCCTTCTGACATCTCTCTCATCCTGCGAACATCAGTAAGTCAGGACTGTTACGAGTGTTGTAATACACCTATATGTTGACTAATGCCAGCAGAATTTGATCAGCACAAACATGCATTGTTTTCTGGTATCAGCATTCTACTATAATCAGCCTACTAAATCAATAGTAATGCCACAACTATCATATGTCGCAAACGAGGTCAAAGACAATGATAGAATCATTCATGTGGGTATAGTTTCATTTCCGTTTTTTAAAATGATTAATCAGTGGGATAGAGCATAAGGTGACGCAAAAGATAAGCTGGGAACTTTGGCAAACATGGATCACAACCTACATATCATTGCTTAGATTAACCTGCATGCTGCATCTATTACCTGGCAACATATTTTTAAGGTTGTGTGGACAAAAAATTGACAAAAACGTATTTAGGTCACTTAAGGGAATTGTTTGAAAGGTTTGTAGTTCCTGTATAATACTGGAAAAAAATGTTACCCTCCTTTGTCGACCACTCTTGTATACATCTAAAACCAAGAGTTATACTGTATTTCCCTTTACATTTAAAAGCATCCTATTAAAAATGCAACTAAGTATTCATCAGATTCCAGTCACTGAATAGCAACTTGATGTTGCAGCCCCTTGTGCGAAGCTTTGTGTGCATTTTGTTACACATTCAAGTGAACCCTGATAAACATTTGATATAATCATCAGGTTTCAATAGTCTGATTAGGCAGCTCCTAGGCACTGTTTTTAATAACACAAATAATGTTAAAATGGAATAAAGTTAATCAAACCTGGTCATAATTATGAAATGCCCAGAGGGCACATCATAAAATAATAAATACCAGTCTTTGGCCACCTGCTGTCACCCTGCTGTTACAGGGAAACAAAAACACATCCTTGTAAATTAGTCAACTCATAAAAATGTCCCATGTATTGGTTTGGACTAGTTCTTCAGTTCACTGGGGAAGTTACACATTAACTAGTTACCATACATGCTAAAGACAATAAAAGTCAGTTGTAGACCCTGCAGCTCTGCAGGCCCAGATGAATCTGTCTGATTATTTATTTTACCAGGCAAGTCAGTTGAGAACAAATTCTATTTACAATGACGGCCTACAACATGGTGATTGAACATAAAGAGAGAACAGTCGCTAAGTCCGTCGTTGTAGCATGTGTAGATACTGAATTTCGAGTTTTAATCACTTAATAATTAATAAACAAAATATACATCACTAAAAACACTAACTAATTGATAGGTCTACCTTTACTTGTTATTTCTGTGAACTTTCATTATCCTCCCTCATGAGGGAGAGAAATTTGAAAATATCTTAAAGATATGTTGGTTTTTGGAAACAGAATTTCAAGACACAAGGCAATGTTTCTTTAAACTTACAGAAGGCAGAAACATTTCTCAAAAGTTTAATATAAGTGTTGATATTAGTTGGCAGGGGTCATTATTGTGTTTTAATGTATTTCTAATACCTTTTAAGACTTTTTCTGGTAAAAAGTAAAAAATAATCCCTTTTCATCTGTTTGACCAGAAATCAAAGTCTTCGCTTATTCCACATTTTAAGGATGGAAAATGGTTTACAAATGTATATATACCTTCCTTTCTCAAAAATATAGATTCTTAGCTTTCATTTGACACTCATTTTGACATGCTCCTATGAACATCACATGCTGGTGCTCATGGGTCCTTTTACATGGAAATAACCATATTTCAATATGATTGAATTAGACCTAGCATACTGTTTATATTTTAATGCAGTCATCTCGGTTTTCATTTTATGCATTTTATAAGTCGCTGGTTTGTATCAATTGCAAAGTATTTTTATTTGTTGTCAACTTTGTTCTGAAGTTATCGGCGGTCACAGAGAGAAGGATAAAGCATGTGATTCTTTTAGCAGAGATCTTCTGTGTATAAAGTGATGTGCGAGGGCAAAAAAACATCTAATGATGCACTTTTTATATGGTGGTTGGCAGGCAACCAACTTTAAGGTGCATTACAACCACCAACTGGACTGAAGTGTGAACCTCAGTTCATCTTTAAATCACCCACGTGGGTATATGCTCCTAAAAACCAATCAGGATGCTGACCACACAGCTCGAGTAACGTGCGTTGCAAAAATATGTTTACACACATGTTATTCAATCATTGCACCCACACTGCTCGCATGGGTCAACGATCATCTGCATAGCCAGGCGCTAAAATAGAACTTGGTTCTATTTGTGACGCTCGACGCAATGCAAGTCCCGCCTCTCCCATTGCCTGATTGTTTTTTAGAAGCATATACCCACGTGGGTGATTGAAAGATGAATTGAATTGTCAGAGTAGAGGACCTTGTGCATTTCAGGTAAAATAACAACCCTATGTTTATATCCCAGGACAATTTAGCTAGCAACAGCAAGCTAGCTAGTTAAATTGCCATGAAAGTTGAATTATTTTCGACCTGTCCCCAAATGAATATAGTTGGTTTAGAGTTCCTTTTGATATTTCAACCTGCGTGTCCTGATCATGTTTGGATGTACAAAATAAACGTGCACACGCGTCCGGTCTAGTCCGCAAGTTAAAATACAAGTGTTTGAGTGCAATATTAATAATGATGGTTTTGGGAAACAGCTCTGAGATTTAACGATTCTTCTACGAAGGTTCTAATGATGAACTTAGCCTTCAGATGCTTTTGGGATACCGAGCCCTGATAAAGTCCCTAACATCCTGAACAAAAGTGCACAATTTAGAAATCAAAATCCCAAAGTCAACATTGAAAACCCCCCAAAGCCAATTGGAACTCAATCCAGACAAATGTCACTATTAACAGCTACCTCCATGAGTGACGCCACTGGTCCCACGCAGTCAGGCAGATCCAGCTGGTCAAAGGACAGAGGAGAGGATGCTGTCCTCGCTTATTTCTCCGCTGGGTTGTGCTCTGATGCCACCTCTTGCCAGGGAGACCGCCAGCTGGTCCAGAGGCCCTAAACTCCTGCAGTCCGACTGAGGAGAACTTGCTGTGGCACTTCAGGATGCCCTTCCGGTGGGGCGTGCGGAGGGGCAGAGCTGGGCCTGGGGTGTCTGGGCAGAGTCACTGTTGTTTTGGGAGGAGTAGTAGCCATACTCTCGCTTGGCTGGTTTCTTCAAGATGCCTTTGCGGGGCAGCGATGCAACATGTGGGGGCTGGGCCGGGGGGGAGATGTCGAAGACCTTCGTTAGTTCCTATATCACTGGGGTCGGAGCCTCTCTGAGGACCTTCTGCTTCAGGCTGCCTCGTCTCTTCAGAATGCCCTTGGAGGGTCGAACGGTGGTCGCATAATGCATGGTTTTGGAGATGTTGCTCTCCTTGCACTCCCGTGAAACTGCAGCAGGCAGCGCACCTTGGAGCTTTTCTCCAGTAAGGGCTGGGAGTTTCGACGCAGCCAACTGTCAATGCTGGCTGGGCCTCCAGACTGCTGTACGGATGCAGAGGTCTTCTCACTTTGTTGTACCAATGTCGCAGTCTCACTCTCGGCCAGTAGGATGTTCTGATAACCCCAGTTGAGCCACCAGTGTCCAGTGATCTCCTCTATGGTAGCTCTGCGCTCAGGTTCCACCATTAGCATCCAGCGAATCAACCCACAGGCATCTGAGACAGGGAGAAAGAAAACATACCAGTGATTACAACTGAGATACAGCTCTGCTGGGCTACAATACGATATAACTAAAACACACCACTTCAGGGCAGATATACATCCCAGTGAGGAGAGGCTGTACTCTGTAAAAGACTCACCTGAAGTGTTGGTGGGTTTGTGGTAGTTTCCAGTGTTAATCTGCTAGACCAGGTTCTTGTGGTTGTGCCCATCGAAGGGCATGGACCCGTGTCCACATCGAGCCCCTTGTATGGCTGCCCGTTAAACATTTCTGGAGAAGCATATATAGGGCTTCCATAAACATCTGCAGGTACTCATCATCACAGTACAGGTTGGACAGCCCAAAGTCAGCAATCTGGAACATCATTAAAATAGAAGTTACCATTAGGTACATTCACTAAACAATGAATACTAGGAACTACAAATACAAGTGAAAGTAGATGACGGGAATCATTTGCCACCCGTATGTGAGAGTTGTTCATGTGTAAATTCTCCAAGCACACTAGTGGAGCGTTAGGTCAATTCCATTTCAATTCTAGTCAATTCTGGAAGTGCACTGAAACTCTATTTCCAATTATCTACAATGCTTTTCAATTGGGAAAATTTTCTGAATTGACTGGAATTTAAATGGAAAATTGAACCAATGCCGCTGGAGTATGAACGTGTGAATGCCTCAGGCGTGCAAATGCGAAAGATTGTAGATTGTCACAGGTGCTGAGACAGTTGCTCTTTGTCCTTACCTTAATATTTGCGTTTCCATCTAGTAACATTTTCTCTCCATGAAGGACATAACTCTACCATTACAATTTACAATATAATTTATGAACAAAATACCCTTTTCAAACATCTTTCCCATAAATACAGGTATTTTATCAACCAGCACATTTGAGTTCAGCCATAATATTTGTTGTAATATTTGTTCTATCTTTTCAGGGGGATGAAATTGAAATTGTAGCCAGCTCTGCAATGCTTGTTTGAAAAAGACAGATACTTTGAAAAAAGTATCACTTTCAATTAATCGAAAATGAGACATGGCAATCTGCACAAAGGCAAAAAGGCAATTTTTAAACAATGGATGAGCTTTTCTTATTAATCTACTTGAGAACCATTCAGGGTTCAAATAAAACTTTTGAATGAGTGAAGCTTTTAGAGAGAGGTTTAGTGCTTTTATATTTAATAATCTCAACCCACCCAATTCATATTCATTATATAGATATGCTCGTTTTATTTTGTCTGGTTTAGCGTCCCAGATAAAGTGAAATATTTTTTGCTCATATGATTTCAAAAGCAGATCATCAGGAGTAGGCAGCGTCATAAGTAAGTGAGTAAACTGAGATATGACTAAGGTGTTAATCAGGGCAATTTTTCCATAAATAGACAGGTATTTACCTCTCCATGGTTGCAGGATCTTGTTTTCTTGTTTTCTATTGAAATTCATTGTGGAGAGCTTATTTATATATTTTGTGATATGAATACCGAGTCTGTCTACTTCACCATCAGCCCATTTTATAGGTAAGCTGCAAGGTAATGTAAAAGTAGTATTTTTTAAGGATCCAATACGTAATATTGTACACTTATCATAATTAGGTTTTTGTCCAGAGAGTACAGAAAAGTTCTTTAATGAGACATTGCAGGGATCTAGCTTGCGGACTTAACATAAAACTTGAGTCATCGGCATACATGGACACCTTTGTTTTTAAGCCTTGGATTTCTAATCCTCTAATGTTATTGGATCTGATTTTAATAGCTAGCATTTCGATGGCCATAACGATGTGGTGACAGCGGACACCCTTGTTTAACTCCTCTTGACAATTCAAAACTATGAGAAGTAGCCGTTACTTACTATTTTACACCTGGGGTTGCTATACATTATTTTTACCCATTTTATAAGAGAATTACCGAAATTGAAAAAATCAAGGCATTTATAAATAAAATCCAGTCTTACTTTATCAAATGCCTTTTCAAAATCCGCTGTAAATACCATTCCTGGCTTCTTATATGTTTCATGATCTTCTATTATTTCTAGTAGTTGTCGTATATTATCTCCAATGTATCGTCCATGTAAAAAACATGTCTGATCAGGATGAACAATACCTGGTAAAACCCTTTAAATTCTGAGTGCTATGCATTTTGCTAATATTTTTGCATCACAACTGTTACGTCCAGTCGTTGGTGGTAAAATGACCGGACCAAGGTGCAGCGTGATAGGCATACATTTTCTTTATTAATGTTCCACCAAAAACAATAAAACGAACGTAAAGCTTCGTAGTGCAAAACATGCAACAAACAAAGACAAGATCCCACAACCTAAGGTGGCAAAACAGGCTGCCTAAGTATGATTCCCAATCAGAGACAACGATAGACAGCTGTCCCTGATTGAGAACCATACCCGGCCAAAACCTAGAAATAAAGAACATAGAATGCCCACCCAAATCACACCCTGACCAAACCAAATAGAGACATAAAAAGGCTCTCTTGTCACGTTCTGACTATAGTTCTTTTGTGTTTTCGTTGTTTTAGTGTTGGTCAGGACGTGAGCTGAGTGGGCATTCTATGTTGTGTGTCTAGTTTTCCTGTTTCTATGTTTGGCCTGATATGGTTCTCAATCAGAGGCAGGTGTTAGTCATTGTCTCTGATTGGGAACCATATTTAGGTAGCCTGTTTTGTGTTGGGTTTTGTGGGTGGTTGTCTTCTGTCTATGCACCAGATAGGACTGTTTCGGTTTTACACATTTTACACATTTTATGGTCTTTATTAAACATGATGAACACTAACCACGCTGCGCTTTGGTCCTCTCCTTCGTCCACAGAAGAAAGCCGTTACATCTCTAAGGTCAGGGCGTGACAATAAATCATACCTAGTTTAACGTTTCTGTGACAAACAGTGAATTAGTTATTGATTTATACCGCTTTAAATGGCATTTTATAGATTTGATGTATTTCTATAAAATCTCAACTGGAACTTTTCCCCAAAAACAAAGGTTGTAAACGTATGCTAGACATTTATAGAATAAATCATATCTAGTTCGATGATTCTGTGACACGGTGAATTAGTTATTGATTTTTACATTTTTAAATGGCTTTTGGCGAATGTCTGTTGAATGTCCAAATGTGTGAATATAAAACCAACTTTACCTCGGTGTTTGAATCTCCGTCCGAGATTCCAAGGAAGAGATGGGTAGCTAGCTATAGGTGCTTCCAGGACAACTGAGAACTCTAACAAAGTCGAACAAAACAATGACGGCTTACCCCGGCCAAACCCTAACGACACTGGGCAAATTGTGCGCCGACCTATGGAGCTCTAGAAAGAGTACCGAGTTAGAACTCTGAGTTGGTCAACAGACCAGAAGATTGTGGGCTCGCTCCTCTGCTTAGGCGTTGCTGACGCCTGCCAGATCTTACAAGACCTACATTTTGGTTGTTTTTAAACAACTAATTGGACATCAGTTAAATTATTAGAATTCCATTTCATTCGTTTTATTGCGCACATTTGCCTGCTGTGTAAAATAGAGAAGAATGCACGATCTCTACTTGAAAATGCATGATCTAAGTGTAGCCTGGCGAAAGTAAACCCAGCACAGGACACAAACTAATTTGGGGTTTATTCTGTCAACGCTTACATTTAAAATAGGATAATGTAGAAGGGAAATCACCGCAAGGCGAGGGTAATTTTAAGTCTAAATCACAATCAAGTGAAATAAATATGTCAGTAAAGTGCATAAAAAACAATGAGGACAATAAGTACAAAGTGAAATACATAAATGGTAGTGGCTCTGCTATAAACACTGTCCACATGATACCCTAACCCCACATGGAACAGTAGATCCTAACTCACCCATACAGCAGCTTCAAATGATGTTATCAACTCCACAACGTGGTTCTGAGAGCACTGGTATTCAGCTAGCAAGAAGCTAACGTTCTCATGTCAATCTAAAGTAACGTTGGACCCACGGTGGATTTCAACAACTCTCAAGTGTAAATTGCTTGCTCTCACACACGCAATCTCATAACCTAAGACACTCAGTGTTGCCAATTTAGCGATTTAGTCGCTATATTTAGCGAGTATTCAGACCCCTCTAGCGACACATTTTCAAAAAAGCGACTAGCGACAAATCTAGCGACTTTATCTGGTGCTATTGGAGACTTGGAGACTGACGTGAAAGTCCGTCCCAAAGCACTCACAGGCGGCCCAGACCTCATGCAGCAGTCCCTCCCAGCTGCAGCCAGAGCAGGAGATGTTCACCCCTCCGCGTCCAGACTGCAAATGAATCGCGCATGCGGGAAGCCGCCGCTGGCTGAGCCCGCCCTGGCTTACATAAAAAAATAAAAAATAACCTGAATTAGGGCCAGACTAGTTACCATAATTTTCTCACATTGCCATTGACATTTTTTTCTATTCTCTCTTTTTGGTCCATTTAGATTGTTCATGTAGATTGTATAATTATTTTTTTTAAATGATATGGTTAAAAATGTTAATGTTTTACTGTGACTTGTTGTAGGGCTCCTAAGTGGACCATAATGTTAATAACCAAACAAAATTAAAAATAAAATTAAAAACTAAGTAACTCCGCCAGTGTCTCTCTTGGGTCACTTTTTCCGGTCCCAAGCCCAGGATAAAGGAGGAGGGTTGGAATTGTGACTTTAAAAAGACAAGAATCAACACAAAGTTCATTTGTAGTTCTAAACATATTTAGGGTGTTTTTTTACTCACTTTTTGTCTCTCCCACAACATTATTCATCTCTCCTACAGTGTCCATCACAATTACATGGCCAATTATGCAAATTAGGTGATGTCATTTAGCAACTTTTAGGACAGCCAATAGCTACTTTCCTTACTGAGGAGTTGGCAACACTGGCTAGAGGCGTCACGACCGACCCTGCTCGTTCTCAGGTTGTGTCACAACCGGCCATGATCGGGAGTCCCATAGGGTGGCGCACAATTGGCCCAGCGTCATCCGGGTTAGGGAAGGGTTTGGCCGGGCTAGGCCGTCATTGTAAATAAGAACTTGTTCTTAACTGACTTGCCTAGTTAAATAAAAATACCACATCATGGTCGCATTCCCCTGCTCAGACATTGCATGCATCAACCAATGGTTGCGTGCCACGTCATCGACTATATCATCCACTGACTGGCGTTGTAAGATCTGGCAGGTGTCATTAACGCCTAGGCAGAGGAACACGCCCGATATGTTATCGAACTCTGTCAGTTCATGAGTGGCATGCAACCATTGAGCAGGGGACATCTGAGCAGGTGAACGCTACCGACATGTCGGTCGCTGGCACTACACTTCTCAGTCAATCCTTTATCAGTTAAAGCTGCAACTTCATCTATTTTTTATGTTCGAAAGCTCCAATATGTCGCTAGTGGTCACCCAATGTAATGCAACAGGAACAATATTGTGCTTTTAGCCTGCCTGAGGACAGCTGTATTCAGTGTATTATGTATTTTGCTACCTGTTGTGAAGACATTGTAAAATGGAATTGATGTATCTTTTCAATCTTGTGTGTAGCTGTTATCGCATCCAGTCTAGAATTTCCAACAGCCTAGACTTTGTGCTTTCAAGACAACTGGGAACTCTGGGGGAAAAAAATAGGTCAAACCATGACTCCTTGACCTTCAGGTCGGAAAGTCTGAGCTCTCAACAAATTGTGTTGAAATCTAGAAAAAATACCGCATTCTTGCCAGAGGGGTCTCAAAAAACACCTGTATCCACATAGGTACACAGTGCAGCTTTAACTAGCTGTAAAAAAAAAGTCACTATCACTCCAGGGTATCAACATTTGGCATGTTACAGTTTAACTGCACTCCCATCGAAAGACCTTGCATTGCGCACATACCGTGCGAAAGTAGTTGGAGAAAGGAGAGGGGGACAGTATTTCTCCCTGTGTATTAAGTTGGTCTGTTTTATTTGGTATACTGTTTTGTCAAATATGTTTGTATATTTTGTTATATTTGTTAATATATAAAAAAAGAAAAACAATATTTTTCTACTGCCTTCTGGGATATGTAGTTCACTGCCTGTTAGGATAGACAGGGCCAAAAAGGCTCAGGTTTTCCATCCTCTCTCTCTGACAGGGCAATGTGTGAAAAGTGGTATTTGTGATGATTTTTTTATTTTAAAATACAATTGAACCTGGGTCCCTGCGACTGTCAGTTGAACACTTTATGACACCAAGAGGGTGGATTTCTTGGTCACTAAACTACCCCCTTCCTTTGGAACGTGCAGTCCCTCATACCCATAACGACGGAGCAAGCTTTCAATAGACTTCCCATTTCTTACACCATGTAGCAAATTTGGGGGGTAGCTCAACTGAGTTGACCCCCTTTCATGCCCCATATTCTTTCACTATTGTCAGCCTGGTAGGGTTCGTCTTTGTTGAGTTTGAGTCGTGTTTGTTTAACATATGTTCCAATCCACATTTAACGTGCTCCTTGAGAAGCTTTAGTCAGCTGTACTACTTTAGGGGCTCATCAAATCCTCACCTTGTCATCCATTGTGTCCCAAGACAGTGACGCATGTTGCAAACCTTACCCATAGCCCTAATAGATTTATAATACTGGTGTATTTCAGAGACCTGCGCAAAGACTCCTCATTAAATGCCCCCAATTCATTTGATTATTGTTGTGTTTGATGATTCATGCAATATTCCAGGAACTCCACTACAATCATTACATGAGGTATAATGTAATGGCATGATCAACTGTCACAAAAAAAAACAAATCTCTGCCGGTAGCTGATAAGGACCATTTATTTTCCAACTCGCAACATGGATTATACATTTTTATGTAAAGAGCTCTCTCTTGTGGCAAAAGTAGTCCTACATTTCATGATTAAAATGCACCACTTGGTGGTGTCGGTCTGTAGAATTCACAAGAAGCTTTCAAATGACAATGTTGTGTATGTAAAGTACTAGTGTGTTAACATGCAAAATATCAAATGTTAAAAAGGGTGTTTTCCTCTTTGTTGACATTTTGTTGCACATTTAGCCTCCCCTCTGAGTTTGAGGGCTTAATTGAATTGTAATGTGTCTGCATGGATGATGAAGGTAGGCTGTTCCAAATAAAATACAAATGCTGCTAGCCTCTAGATAAAAAAAACTAAACAACCTTCATATATATATATATATATACACTGCTCAAAAAAATAAAGGGAACACTTAAACAACACAATGTAACTCCAAGTCAATCACACTTCTGTGAAATCAAACTGTCCACTTAGGAAGCAACACTGATTGACAATAAATTTCACATGCTGTTGTGCAAATGGAATAGACAAAAGGTGGAAATTATAGGCAATTAGCAAGACACCCCCAAAAAAGGAGTGATTCTGCAGGTGGTGACCACAGACCACTTCTCAGTTCCTATGCTTCCTGGCTGATGTTTTGGTCACTTTTGAATGCTGGCGGTGCTCTCACTCTAGTGGTAGCATGAGACGGAGTCTACAACCCACACAAGTGGCTCAGGTAGTGCAGCTCATCCAGGATGGCACATCAATGCGAGCTGTGGCAAAAAGGTTTGCTGTGTCTGTCAGCGTAGTGTCCAGAGCATGGAGGCGCTACCAGGAGACAGGCCAGTACATCAGGAGACGTGGAGGAGGCCGTAGGAGGGCAATAACCCAGCAGCAGGACCGCTACCTCCGCCTTTGTGCAAGGAGGTGCACTGCCAGAGCCCTGCAAAATGACCTCCAGCAGGCCACAAATGTGCATGTGTCAGCATATGGTCTCACAAGGGGTCTGAGGATCTCATCTCGGTACCTAATGGCAGTCAGGCTACCTCTGGCGAGCACATGGAGGGCTGTGCGGCCCCACAAAGAAATGCCACCCCACACCATGACTGACCCATCGCCAAACCGGTCATGCTGGAGGATGTTGCAGGCAGCAGAACGTTCTCCACGGCATCTCCAGACTCTGTCACGTCTGTCACATGTGCTCATGTGCTCAGTGTGAACCTGCTTTCATCTGTGAAGAGCACAGGGCGCCAGTGGCGAATTTGCCAATCTTGGTGTTCTCTGGCAAATGCCAAACGTCCTGCACGGTGTTGGGCTGTAAGCACAACCCCCACCTGTGGACGTCGGGCCCTCATACCACCCTCATGGAGTCTGTTTCTGACCGTTTGAGCAGACACATGCACATTTGTGGCCTGCTGGAGGTCATTTTGCAGGGCGCTGGCAGTGCACCTCCTTGCACAAAGGCGGAGGTAGCGGTCCTGCTGCTGGGTTGTTGCCCTCCCAGGGCCTCCTCCACGTCTCCTGATGTACTGGCCTGTCTCCTGGTAGCGCCTCCATGCTCTGGACACTACGCTGACAGACACAGCAAACCTTTTTGCCACAGCTCGCATTGATGTGCCATCCTGGATGAGCTGCACTACCTGAGCCACTTGTGTGGGTTGTAGACTCCGTCTCATGCTACCACTAGAGTGAGAGCACCGCCAGCATTCAAAAGTGACCAAAACATCAGACAGGAAGCATAGGAACTGAGAAGTGGTCTGTGGTCACCACCTGCAGAATCACTCCTTTTTTGGGGGTGTCTTGCTAATTGCCTATAATTTCCACCTTTTGTCTATTCCATTTGCACAACAGCATGTGAAATTTATTGTCAATCAGTGTTGCTTCCTAAGTGGACAGTTTGATTTCACAGAAGTGTGATTGACTTGGAGTTACATTGTGTTGTTTAAGTGTTCCCTTTATTTTTTTGAGCAGTGTATATAGGCTTCCATTCATGCATGTCAGTTCTTCACTCATTACGAGGTATTTCCACTCACAGTTGAGATGACTTGTGTAAACAATTTCAGTGAGGATCTTCAACCTGTGTCTCGTCTCAATCTATTTGGCATCACTCAAGTTGGGGATCTAAGTGTATTTGACTATAAAGATCAAAAGGTTGTCAAAAGCTTTGACTATTAAATGGCATGCTGAAAATGTGGATAAGATGTGAATCCGAGTATATCACCAATTGGCACGCTACTGATCAGCACTATGGGCTCGATTCAATCTATAGGGCAGAAGATCTGCAATGTAACGTTGTTGAAATGTAAAGGTCATTTTCGATTGAGCTGACATATGCAGCGTTTACCGTGAATGTTGTCTCCGTGAATGTGGAAACATTGCCTTTAAACATTGCATTTACATTGCATCGAGCCAAAAGTCTTTAGAGTATCCCACACCACATATTGCTAAGAATGAGAGAGTAGGGTGATTCCCCTGGCGGGTCTCAAACCCAGGCCTCCAGCACCAATGACAAACGCTCTAACCACTGCCCCAAAAAGGGATATCTCTAGGGCATGTGCTTATTGGGCCAGTATCAGTGGAAGCTGGTGGGAGGAGCTATAGGATGACGGGCTCATTGTGAGTTTTATGTGTTTGGTACCATTCCATTAGTTCTATTCCAGCCATTACAATGAGCCCATCCTCCTATAGCGCCTCCCAACAGCCTCCTCTGACCATTATAGTTAGGCCCTGTCCAGAAAAACCCTAACCCAGGGGTAGGCAACCCTGTTCCTGGAGTGCTGCAGGATTTTGTTACAACTAGGCACCACACCTGACCAACTGAGCTAATTGATCAGTTCAGTGATCGTTTAAATTCGACACACCTAGTCGTCCAGTTTGGTTAAATCAAAAACATTAAGTGCCTGCTTCACTCCAGGACCAGGGTTGACTACCCCTGCCTTAACTCCTCCTCCCTGGGCACTTGTGTAGATCTGAAACAACTTGGTGTAAGCAATAGGGTTAATGCACTTTTAAGTAGATCTCAGCTCTGTTACATGTACAATCAAGAAAATATTTTATTGATCATAGTGATTCAGGAGTATCATTAAAACAGGTTAATATGCCCCGCCAACATTAGACAACTATATAGAAAGCCCTTAATTGTTGAAATAAGTAAATAAAATCAATGATCCGTCAGATTTCTACAGACAAAGGAATTCTCCGGTTAAAACATTGAAGATGTTAAAAACATCCTAAAGATTGATTCTATACATCGTTTGACATGTTTCTACGAACTGTAATGGAATTCTTTGACTTTGTCTGGCATGCGCGTCATGAATTTGGATTTTTGAACTAAACGCGCGAACAAAAAGGTATTTGGACATAAATTATGGACTTTATCGAACAAAACAAACATTTATTGTGGAACTGGGATTCCTGGGAGTGCATTCTGATGAAGATCCTCGAAGGTAAGTGAATATTTATAATGCTATTTCTGAATTCTGTTGACTCCACAACATGGCGGGTACCTGTATGGCTTGTTTTTGTGTCTGAGCGCCGTACTCAGATTATTGCATGGTGTGCTTTTTCCGTAATTAAAAAAAAAAAAATCTGACACAGCGGTTGCATTAAGGAGAAGTTTATCTAAAGTTCCATGTGAAACACTTGTATCTTTTATCAATGTTTATTATGAGTATTTCTGTAAATTGATGTGGCTCTCTGCAAAATCACTGGATGTTTTGAGGCAAAACATTACTTGCCATTGTAAACTAAGATTTTTGGATATAAATATGAACTTTATCGAACAAAACATACATGTTTTGTGTAACATGAAGTCCTATGAGTTTCATCTGACGATCATCAAAGGTTAGTGATTCATTTTCTCTCTATTTCTGCTTTTTATGACTCCTCTCTTTGGCTGGAAAAATGGCTGTGTTTTTCTGTGACTAGGTACTGACCTAACATAATCAGATGGTGTGCTTTCGTCGTAAAGCCTTTTTGAAATCGGACACTGTGGTGGGATTAACAACAAGTTTATCTTTAAAATGGTGTAAAATACTTGTATGTTTGAGGAATTTTAATTGAGATTTCTGTTGTTTGAATTTGGCGCCCTGCACTTTCACTGGCTGTTGTCAAGTCGATCCCGTTAACGGGATCTCAGCCGTAAGAAGTTAATGAGTCCGACAAGGGATATACTGCTCTCTGGAGACCGTCATTTGCGTGAAGAAAAGGTGGAGATAGAGAGAGAAGGTCGGGGTGCCTTGTTAGGATTCGTAGGTGAGTGAGTAAATTGCCATTACCATCGGTTCTATTGGCCAACGTGCAATCACTGGAAAACAAACTTGATGATCTACGATCGAGACTATCCTACCAATGGGACATTAAAAACTGTAATATCTTATGTTTGACCGAGTCGTGGCTGAACGACGACACATAATATAGAGCTGGCTAGGTTTTCTGTGCATCGGCAGGACAAAGCAGCTACGTCTGGTAAGATGAGGGGCGGGGGTGTGTGTCTATTTGCCAATAACAGCTGGTGCACGATGCCTAATATTAAAGAAGTCTTGAGGCATTGCTCGCCTGAGGTAGAGTGCCTCATGGTACACTGTAGACCACACTATCTATATTATTCGTAGCCGTCTATTTACCCCCACAAACCAATGCTAGCACTAAAACGGCACTCAACGAGCTCTATAAGGCCATACAGGCAACATCCGCACGCTTATAAGAAATCCCGCTATGCCCTCAGACAAACCATCAAACAGGCAAAGTGTCAATACAAGACTAAGACTTAATCCTACTATACCGGCTCTGATGCTCGTCGGATGTGGCAGAGCTTGCAAGCTATTACAGACTACAAAGGGAAACCCAGCCACGAGCTGCCCAATGATGCGAGCCTACCAGACAAGTTAAATGCCTTTTATGCTCACTTCGAGGCAAGCAACACTGAAGCATAGATGAGAGCACCAGTTGTACCGGATGACAGTGTGATCACGCTCACTGTAGCCGATATGAGCAAGAACTTTAAACAGGTCAACATTCACAAGGCCGGGGGGCCAGACGGATTACCAGGGCGTGTACTCAGAGCATGCACGGACCAAGACCTCAGAAAAAAATTGTAGACCTCCACACGTCTACGAAGGAACCCCTTTCAAATTCAGCAGCAAGTTATTACAGGAATTATAACGCGTCGACTATTTCTCTCTAAACCATATATCTTTGACTAATCCGGAAACTATCACCTCGAAAACAAAACGTTTATTGCGTTCCGTATTTTATCTAATGGGTGGCTTCCATGAGTCTAAATATTCCTGTTACTTTGCACAACCTTCAATGTTGTCATAATGACGTAAAATTCTGGCAAATTAGTTCGCAAAGAGCCAGGCGGCCCAAACTGTTGCATATACCCTGACTCTGCATGCAATGAACGCAAGAGAAATGACACAATTTCACCTGGTTAATATTGCCTGCTAACCTGGATTTCTTTTAGCTAAATATGCAGGGGGGGCCTCCCGGTCTTTCGTGTCATCCGTGACCCTGTGTAATCCTGGGCCCTTTTACTCGTTTCCTCCGCCTTCCTCGCTGCTTCCACCTGCTCCCACGGCAGGCGATCCTTTCCCTCCCGGATCTCCTCCCACGTCCAGGATCCTTTCCCATTCAGGATGTCCTCCCACGTCCAGGATGTCCTCCCATGTCCAGTCCTCCTTACCACGCTGCTTGGTCCGTTTGTGGTGGGTAGTTCTGTCACGATCGTCGTCAGGGTGAAAATGACCGGACCAAGGTGCAGCGGGGTCTGCGTACATTTTACTTTATTATAAATGTCGCCAACAAAAATGAACGTGAAGCTTACTAGGGCTATACAGGCCACTAACAAAGACAACTACCCACAACTAAGGTGGAAAAACAGGCTGCCTAAATATGATTCCCAATCAGAGACAACGATAGACAGCTGTCCCTGATTGAGAACCATACCCGGCCAAAACATAGAAAAAGAAAACATTGAAATAAAGAAACTAGAATGCCCACCCTAGTCACACCCTGGCCTAACCAAAATAGAAAATAAAAGCCTCTATGGCCAGGGCGTGACAATGTTTGGTTTTTGGGTTAAATGTATACATTATGATTTGCCTCTCAACTGTATGTGAACCCCTCTTCAATTTACTGGCACTAACCATTATAAACTAGGACTTCAAATATGCTATTTGCTCTCTTAAACTGCTAGCACAAAGCCTATGTGAAAATGTGGTTTTTCATAAAAGATCATGAAAAAATATATATAAACTTGCCCAAATCAGCACTACATAATTCAGCAGGGAGGTGTGCAACTACCACACATTATACCCATTATACCAGTGTAGAAACTACGTCACCTACATAGGTATTACCATATCTCATTCAATTCATTCTTTGCAGGAACTGTTTGCAAACCTTTTAAAATGTCCAGAAAGACAGTGGTCTTAGAAAGGTATTTATACTTTAAAAGACAGGTTATGTGAATGGATGTGGATGAAAGAATTCTGCCAGTGTTTTAATGTCCTAGTTTCATATTTTTTTCTTCACCTTCAACTCTATATATCCAAGTGAGCCTACAGTATGAGGACCTTGGATCAGATTTACCATTATACCCATTGACTAAACGTATAACAGACAGACACTGCTCAAAAGGAATTGTTTGTGATATCTACACTCAGTTGCCACTTTATTAGGTTCACCACCCTATTCACGAAAATTAATTGCTCCTACATACACCAAGTCCAGTGGTCTTGGCTTGCTAGATACTAAAGCATGCAGAGAAGTATTCAGGTATTCTGTTACTGTTTAAACTTTAGAATGTGCAAAATGACAGCACAGTCTGTGATGGTCTTTTGTAACTCAGAAAAGTTCCAAAACTGTTTTTTAATAATTCCAACACTCAGCTTGTACTGACTGTAATAATCTCCTTTCCCAAATTCATCAACAGTTTTGAATTCATGCTGTTCCAGATGCAAAGGGGTTGTACCTAATAAAGTGACCACTGTATCTATAGACTTTCCAGAATGCGTTCTGGGAATACCCGGGTATTAAACATTTGGTTGTAAGTGTTGAACAGTTGAATCTATTACCTCAGGGAAAAAAGCCTGAAAACGGAAATACTGATACTAGAAAATACATTTTGGGAGGTTTAATGTACTTTGATGTAGGCTTGATGTACCTACAGTAGTTATTATAATTCATGTTACACATTTTTCTAAATCCCACATGGTGAACTCATGGAACCTTGCAGTTTTTATTTCTTGGTCACTAGGGGGAGGTGTTATTTTTAATCTGCATTAATGCTAACAGGAAATACAGAAAAAAAGGAGGGAAATTATCCTTTACAGTAGTTTACAACAAGGTTGACTAGGTGTTTTAAAGGTAAACTTTGGCTCCAATTGGTTGTGTAAAGCAGAAAGACGATCTTTGGGGAACCCTTTGCTACAGGGTGTGGGAAGGGGGCAAAGCACAGACAGTGAAAGAACAATGTAGTACGCAACTGTGAGGGACAGATTTTGTCTTCGAAGCGCAACCTTTAGAACTATGGGTTCCAGAAAGCATCTTTAAATGTGTCAACAATGCATAAAAATATATCCTCTTTTTTTCCAGTCTTCAATGAGACGCAAGACTGCTCAATGTGTGCTTTGCATCATCCAGAGAAAAATGATGATCTGACCAACTGAGTTTGTCTTTGTGTAATATATCAGTAGGCTATGAAAACTCATGTAGTTTCATCCTTCAATACATTTAGAAGTATGAAACTTTGTCTTGAAACATTTTTGTCAGGGTTATCCTTGTGTTATTATTGCTCTAATGTTCTATTATCATTACGCTATTTTATTATTCTACTATGAGAGATACTAGATACATACTATGACAGCAATTCACTGTAATAGGTACACACGTTGTATCTGGCACAAGTGACGAGTAAACTGATTTGGATTTCAAAGACTGCCATTATTGTAATGTTTGATATTACAACATTGATGTGTGATATCTTTTTTATCAACGCATATGTTTTTGCAAATGTATGCCTTTATTACTATATCATTTATATTGCCTGAATACTCAACGATGATTAACACCTCAGTTATGAGTGCTTCTATCAGGGTTGTTCTCAAATGCATGTCATTTAAAGTCAATTTAGCAATTGAACAAAAATCCAATTTGAAAATGTTCCTAATTGCAAAAGCATGTAACAGAATGGGTATTCCAGAACTGTAATTTACATGTAAATAAACATAACCCTGTTTTATGTGTTTAATGCTGCAGATAGAATGCTCTGTGTGCCAGAGATGGTACCATTCAGCTTGTCTGGGGATGGCAAAGAAGGACTTCAACAAAGCCAAAATAGAAAATGATTGGAAGGGGCCTCTTTGCTGTTAAATTAGAGACGTATAAATAAATGACTGTTGTGCCTTGTAACTACTTTAAAATGTGGAACTGTTGCACTAAAAATGCAAACATTGATTTGGTATACAGTTTAAGATTATAAACATTGTCTAACTTCACAGATCAAATTGCACTTGAAATCAACATTTCTTTAAAGGTATTGCAAATAAATGCATATTTTCACTTTTTTTCTGAGACAATCACTGAATTAGATTTCTTCATCTTTAAATGCAATATTTGAGATGTTATGTATTTCTATCAAATCAAAACTGGAATTTCTACTCAAAGCAAAGGTTGTAAAAGTCTACTAGACATTTATAGAATAAATCATACCTAGTTTGATCATTCTTTCATAATCAGTGAAAACGGTATTGATTTCTATAGCGTTAAATGGCATTTTATAGATGTTATTTATTTCTATCAAGTCAAAACTGGAATTTCTACTCAAAGCAAAGGTTGTAAAAGTCTACTAGACATTTATAGAATAAATCATACCTAGTTTGATCATTCTTTCATAATCAGTGAAAACGGTATTGATTTCTATAGCGTTAAATGGCATTTTATAGATGTTATTTATTTCTATCAAGTCAAAACTGGAATTTCTACTCAAAGCAAAGGTTGTAAAAGTCTACTAGACATTTATAGAATAAATCATACCTAGTTTGATCATTCTTTCATAATCAGTGAAAACGGTATTGATTTCTATAGCGTTAAATGGCATTTTATAGATGTTATTTATTTCTATCAAGTCAAAACTGGAATTTTTCCTCAAAACAAAGATTGTAAAAGTATGCTAGACATTTATAGAATAAATCATACCTAGTGTCACAACCGTCCTGGGAAGAAGGAGTGGACCAAAACGCAGCGTGGTAAGTGTCCATGATAATTTAATATAACTGAACACGAAACAACGAAAATCGAAACAGTCCTGAAAGGTGACACAACACAAAACAGGAAACAACTACCCACAAACACCAGGTGGGAAAAGGCTACCTAAGTATGGTTCTCAATCAGAGACAACGATAGACAGCTGCCTCTGATTGAGAACCACACCCGGCCAAACACATAGAAATATAAAACCTAGAACAAAAACCTAGAATGCCCACCCCAACTCACGCCCTGACCAAACCAAAATAGAGACATAAAAAAGGAACTAAGGTCAGGGCGTGACACCTAGTTTGATGTTTCTGTGACAAACGGTGAATTAGTTATTGATTTATACCTCTTTAAATGGCATTTTATAGATGATGTATTTCTATCAAGTCAAAACTGGAAGTTCTACTCAAAACAACGGTTGTAAAAGTATGCTAGACATTTCTAGATTAAATCATATCTAGTTTGATGATTCTGCGACAAACTGTGAGTTAGTTATTGATTTTGACATTTTTAAATTACTTTTGGTGAATGTCTGTTAAATGTCTGATGAATGTCTGATGAATGTCTGTTGAATGTCTGTTGAATGTCTGTTGAATGTCTGTTGAATGTGTGAATATAAAACAAACTTCACCTTGGTGATTCAAACAGACCACACAGAGCCCCAGGACAGCAACACAATTAGACCCAACCAAGTCATGGGAAAACAAAAAGATAATTACTTGACATATTGGAAACAATTAAGAAAAAAAACAGCGCAAATGTTAATGCTATTTGGCCCTAAACAGGGAGTACACAGTGGCAGAATACCTGACCATTGTGACTGACCCAAAAGTTTAGGAAAGCTTTGACTATGTACAGACTCAGTGAGCATATCCTTGTTATTGACAGGGGCCGCTGTAGGCAGACCTGGTTCTCAAGAGAAGACTATGTGCACACTGCCCACAAAATGAGGTTGAAACTGAAACTGCACTTCCTAACCTTCTGCCAAATGTATGACCATATTAGAGACACATATTTCCCTCAGATTACGTAGACCCACAAAGAATTAGAAAACAAATTCAATTTTGATAAATGCCTGTATCTATTGGGTGAAATACCGCAGTGTGCCATCACAGTAGCAAGATATGTGACCCGTTGCCACAATAAAAGGGCAACCAGTGAAGAACAATCCCCATTGTAAATACAACCCATATTTATGTTTTTATTTTCCCTTTTGTACTTTAACTATTTGCACATCGTTACAACATTATATATAGCCATATTTGAAATGTCTCTATTCCTTTGGAACGTTTGTGAGTGTAATGTTCACTGTTCATTTTGTATTGTTTTTTTCACTTTTGTTTTATCTATTTCACTTGCTTTGGCAATGTAAATATGTTTCCCATGTCAATAAAGCCCTTGAATTGAATTAATAGGGATTTCAATGGCCAATGAATGGTCACGTTGTCATGCTGCGTCACGCAATCCCTTCCAGAAATCAGGGATTGAGTCGAGAAACCTGCCTATTTTTCTCGTAATGTCACAATTTCAAAGCTATACGAGAACAAGTTAATTATCTCACACAATATGTGTAATGTTGTGTGTCTTATTCCAGTAATTTATGCTAATGTTGGTTTTTTGAGCTCGCACCCAATTGACTCCCATTCACTCCTTGAAGATGTGCGCTCCTTGTCCCAGAATCGCCCAGAATGCACCGCGCGGGCGTTAATACCATTCGAATGGAGTTTACAATTTCATTTCTTAAAAGTATCTCGGGTTAGCCATCAAATTAGCAGGGTCTCGGTAGATAGCACCAGTTGAAAAAAATGCTTGAGGGAGCTCACGTAATGACGTCGGTTGGGGTAATGTGGCATTTATTTTAAAACAGATTAGCATGGAATACGATGCCTGGTTTGCTGGCTAGGATAGGAAGGTAAATTTAAGCTACGGAGCTAGCTAGCGTAGTTAACATTGGCCATCTCAATTCACTAACTTTGAGACCCTGCTAGCTAGTTAGGGCTAGAAACAGTGTACAACTAATGTTAGCTAAACCAATCGTTTGCGCAATTATTTTGGAGGACACTGGCTATCAAGATATCTTCCGTTCAAAGTGAGTTTGTTTATTTGTGCACTGTGATGCAGTGATTTTGCTACGGAATTCGCTAGTTACCCACGGCAGTAAATTAACGTTACCCGCGACTGCGGGTTTGGTTGCAAAACCGTGCGTTTGAATCACTGTGGATTTTTTGGACTGATTGTGTCTGTCATTCATGGCCCGGGGCACTCCCTAGGCTTTTTTCCTCTGCTGGAGGTGGTTAGTAAACATTTGGGATGCTGATGAAAGTAGTTGAACAATACTGGAAATCCAAATAAGTGAGACCAGGTAACTCACTGAAACTGAGCAGTAAATCACATATTGACGATCACTCCCTGCACCCTTGTCCAGTAGTTAACTTTCAATGGCAATTTAAACTTGAAGACTGGGACCCATATGGCTACTATATTCGGTTCATAGGGTGGTAACGTTACGTTAGTATTAAAGAGAAGAACGTTCTCCCATTTGTGTCTCATTGCAGACTCGAATTGCCATGGAGGGGATCGGTGGCGGAAATTTGCAGAAAGTGACTCCTTTAGCTCGAGAATTAACCCGGATCTTCAACAGCTACAATAAACACTCCATACAACTAAAAAATAATCTGAAAGAGACCAACGCATTTTTCCGGGAAATAAAACAGAACTACAGTAATGCCTGCGCATCAGCCGCCAGCTCAGAGGCAGCTGCTCTGGAGGCAGGTAAGATGTGCACCTCTTCGAATTTGTTACCTATATAATTATAATTAACCTTGGCATCATCACAACATAATGTAGAGTAAAACTCCCACATTTATCAGAATACATCGTGCTTAACTAAACAGGGGTAGGGTTAGGCCTTATTGAATGTCACACACTTCAGTTCCTGAGGTTACATTTATCCATGGTGGCTTCATGCAGCTACAGTACTTCATCATATGCCTGTCATTGAATGACCCTGTGATTGTTTTACATTCTACAGTAATTATCATTTTATTGTCTTACATTTGGATCGCAATCAGTGATCCTTTGGGAAAGGAAGCAAATGATACAAATGATAAAGAACATGAGAAACTAATATTTTATTCACATGTAGGCCAATCCTGACTAGCATTTGAGAAACTTACATTCAGAAAAAAAAGTATGCATTTACTACTTACTGTATGTAACTCTGGATATGAGTGTCTGCTAAATTACCAAAAATCTCACACTAAAAAAATACAGATTTTGCCTTTGAGTGACCACTCAACAAGCTCTTGAATTGTAATATGATTGTTACTTCCAGCATAAAGCCCATCAACAAGCCCCGTAAACATATCCGACCACAAACATAGGAAGGTCTGTCACTCTATACTAGCCATAGTTTGAGTGGAAACTCTTCTGATTGTGGTCATTCAAGGAGGATTGGAAATGGCACAGCAGACTTGATACACATCCCATAATGTTCTAATTGGGAATGTGTGCAAGTTCTGCTGAGGTAGGGCATTTCCTAAAGGGCCCACAGGGTTCCGACCTGTACTCAATCTATATACAGTGGTGGGATGGCAAAACAGGTGGATAGCTATTAGCTAAACTGTCTTCTGAATGAGTGATGAGGTAGGCTTAAAAAAACAAGACTGTTCTCTCCCGGAAAGAGATTTCCTTGCCAACATGTCGACTGTAGAAAATGCATTAAATAGGACTTAGAGGGGGAAAATGAAGAGATTAGGACCAGTTAGTCTTTCTCAACAATAGGACATGATAAAGTGCCACAAATATGCAGAGATTACCACTTAAGGAACTGAGGCTAAAAGGAAACATGTACTGGTGGTGATAAACATAGAAGTAGTCACTGCACTAGTTGATTTGGGGATTGCGCTGATGAGCAGGGTGTGGGTGTGATTCTCACGTTCCTGTTTAGGAGATTAGTTATTTTGAGCCAAGGTCTACTGGTGGTGGAGGAGGAGGAGTTTACCATGTCCAGAAGCCACTTCACCATCCATTTTCTGGATTTGGTTTCACTCAAACATTGTTTGAAGCTTTGTTTTACTATTGACAGGTGCAACTGATTTCGGGATTGTATATCGATTTGCTGTCCATAAATGTGTCAACTGATGTATTAGTTTGTCTCTGAATTGTTTAATCAAACTTTTTGCTGCCAGCTCCTGATATCAGGGCATAAAAACTACGATCTGTGTCCTGAATTATCCTAGTGTGCATGTGCACCCAGCTATATCCGGACCCAAGATTTTCCCTGGCTGAACTATGCTAGTTTTTGTCCTCATTGCCAAACTTCATAAACACTGCACCCTCAACTTCAATACTCCTTTCCTAGTTATACAATCATCAAACAAAGAAATGTACTTGAAAATGATTTATTCTGTTAAAAAGTCATGACTGGTTCGAGCTATCTGTAAGACAATGGTGGCAAAGGATATCATTGCTACTTTACACAGATCCAAGTTCAGTTTTGAGATCCAGCGGGGTCATTGGCGTAGGTTTTGCTGAACGTTTCTTACTGGTCTTGGAAATGTGACACTCTCCCTGCTTGGTTCAATGGGATATGTATTGATTTTGCCCACACAGCCAGATATGTACAGTATTTTACTCTTCTTTAAAAAAAAACCTCTTTGTTGATTTAAATCAGACTTTATTAGTATAATGAGTAATCCAGGAATGTCAAGTTAATTGACTTGAGAAAATAGCAACTCTACAGAGTGTCAATGGCTACAATTAATGGCTAAATTACTTCCGGACACAAAGGGTCTACTGAGTTCCTCCTCACCACTGTATACGGCTGTCATTTAAGCCCAACCTTCCTGTCCCAAAGGGATTTCAGTCTACGAAAGCTGAGCTACGGAGCTCTGTTTGTGTTGCATTCCAAAAATTCTACCGCGCTAAAGTTTGTAGAACCATGTAGAGAGCTACTCTGTAGAGCAGGAATGGGCAACTTTTAATGGGGGTGGGGGCCACAAAAATCTGTACTCATCATGTGAGCAAAACATTTTAACAACCCCCTCTTGACAGCAGAGAGAATACATTTTGGAGTTAATTTCCTGAAAGCCTATACATTTTGCCATGGGGCATAGAGAGAATGTTGCTGTTTTTAAAGCAAGTTTGCTGCAATTCTACACATTCTGTCATGGGGCGGAGATAAATGTTTGGAATATGATATCTGAGTGAGTCACTAACGTAATTGATGGGGGCCCCCGATTGGTAATTTGGCCATGATTACTATAGGTTTAGATAGTTTAGCCAGCTAACTTAACAATCTAAAAAATGTTAGCAGACATGGGCTAATTGACTGGCCAAAAGTAGGAGGACCGCTAGTTGTCCATTTTAAGGCAGCGGTTCTCAACTGGTGGAATTATTGACATGAAGAAGGGGGAATGTTGTTCCCTTGTCATACAGTTGGTACATTTACTATCAATATAGCATTAAAAGTAGTTTTTCGGATTGCATTTTGGCAACAAATAAAATCATGATGCGAATATTGGATCGCGACTGAGATAACCTGGTTCAATTTGGGTACCGAGGTAAAACCAGTTGAAAACCACTGCTTTAAGGTGTGTTTGGGCTTAGTATCTCCACTAGTACACACACACACACTAACATCCACATTGAAATAATGAGAATGTTGAAAAACATTATTGGTAAATCTAGTGCATCTAGAATGTCAAATTTCATGGGAAAAGCCCATCTAACCATACCCTTCCCATCAAGTGGGCCTATACAATATGTATGTATCTTTGTCAAACCTTCATAGTAAAGGCTAACAACAAACCACAGTGGTTGTCATGCTAGATGACATGCTTCAAGCTCTAGTAATAGTTTGACATTTTTAAAGTGAAAAATCGGAGTCTGTTATTGTGGAATTGCCCTGTAGACTACAGTACAGTAGGTATATATTTTTTTTAATGCATTTCCTGTGGTTCATTCATTGGATTGTTCCTGCATGTATAATGTTTTAGGTCAAACACTAGGCAGGGTAATACCAGATTAACAGTTGCAGAGCAACAGGATGGTGAAAGAGGGAGAAAAGAAGGGGTGGGGAGGGAGAAAGGAGTGGTATTCCATTTCTGGCCTCTGTTCTTTGTCTGTTGTTTAACTGCAATAGACCATGACTCAGCATCATGGAGGATTATGACCACTTCCTGTGATGAGCCAGGATGAATTGTTTGTTGTTAATATGGGTTGCCACGGAGATGGGTCAGGAGATAACAGATGAGTCTGAGGGGCTTTGAAGTAAACACAATAGATTATCCCTCAGGCCTTTCATATGCCAGAAGTGCAGACAGAGCGATGCCAGACACCAGTTCACAACAGGTCCAGTTAAAGCTGAAGCAAGTTATTTCTGTATTGTAAGCCAATCATTGGAATTTGCTCAAAGATAAAGTGGAGTGTTTGTTGGTGTTATATAACATTACATTGTATTATCAACATATGCAGATTGTTTCTAGGCCTAATACCTGAAGAATAAAGGTTCCTTCCTTACCCCTCAGAAGGGAGAGGCACAATGACTCAAGCCCCCCCTGACCACCACCACTATTTCCTTCTATACATCAAATCAAACTTTATTTGTCACATGCACGAATAAGTGTAGGCCTTACTGTGAAATGCTTACTTAGAAGCCCTTAACCAACAATGCAGTTCAAGAAATGGTTGAGAAAATATTTACCAAATAAACTAAAGTAACACAATAAAATAACGAGGCTATATACAGGGGGTACCGAGTCAGTGTGCGGGCGTACAGGTGAGTTGAGGCAATTTGTACATGTAGGTAAGGGTGAAGTGACTATGCATAGATGATAGTTAGCAGCAGTGTACAAAACAATTGGGGTGGGGGGGCAATGTAAATAGTCTGGTGGCCATTTGATTAATTGTTCAGCATTCTTATGGCTTGGGAGTAGAAGCTGTTAAGGAGCCTTTTGGTCCTAGACTTGGCGCTCCAGTACCACTTGCCGTGCGGTAGCAGAGAAAACAGTCTATGACTTGGGTGACTGGAGTCTCTGACAATTTTATGGGCTTAACTCTGACGCCGCCTATTACATAGGTCCTGGATGGCAGGAAGCTTGGCCCCAGTGATGTACTGGGCTGTACGCACTACCCTCTGTAGCGCCTCACGGTCAGATGCTGAGCAGTTGCTTTACCAGGCGATGTTGTACCTTCTACATGTTGTACCTTCTCCTCCCAGGTCAGCTGAGCTGCATCTTTTTCCCCCCGCATGAAGAGGAGTTCCTGCACAGCAGCGTGGGCAGCGCCCCCTACATCCTGGTACTTGGCCAGGATTGCGCCGCGCGCTACCAGCTGCTCAACTGTCTGCTGGGGGAACGGCTCCTGCCCCTAGGTCCCGTGGCGGGCGAGGCCTGCAATGGCGTTCATGGCACGGCCTGCAAGAGGAGGAAGCTGTGCTTCACCCACGGGCGCCAGACGCGGCTCAGCCTGGCGCTGCCCGGCCAGTATGAGCTGGTGCACCAGCTGGCGGCCCACTGTGGGCGCTGGGATACGGTGCCCAGGGAGGATCTGGAGATCCAGGAGGAATGTGAGGACCCAGCCCACAGACTGGCCGAGCTGGAGATCACCCTGCACCACCCTCTGCTACAGGTACACCAGGTTTTCCGTTATCCTTAATTGCTTCTGCTAATTGTTTCTGCTGGTGTGAAATGTGTTAAACAGTTTTGATTAGTGATGCACCGATATTACATTTTTGACCGAAACCAATATTTTCCTTGCCGCAAAAAACAATGCCAATATTATAAAACATTTTAGTGGCCTTTTAAGCATTCTTGTGCAGTTAAATAGTTAACACACACATGGACGCAGCGATCTAAGGCACTGCATCTCAGTGCAAGAGGCATCACTACAGTCCCTGGTTCGAATCCAGGCTGTATCACATCCGGCCGTGATTGGGAGTCCCATAGGGCGGCGCACAATTGGCTCAGCGTCGTCCGGGATTGGCCAGGGTAGGCCGTCATTGTGAATAAGAATTTGTTCTTAACTGACTTGCCTAGTTAAATAAAGGTTACACACACACACACACACCACACTGACCAAAAAGTTATTTTGTTGGCATTTACGCATGTCCCCATTACCAGTAAAACATAATCAAAACGTATTTCTTTCACTTACTTGCTGTGCGTTGTTCAGTTTGTCTCATCCAGGATTTCTATGGAACGCCATTTGGGTCTTTGCGTGTCAAAAAGGATATGTCAAATAACACTGTTTGACGTGTCAAATAAGCTTGTTGACCTGAATATGACTGCACGTCACATAATCATTTAACGCGTTCATACATCTTTTACGTAGTTATTACAAATTGATTACACTATAACTCGTATTTCATATGTCACAACGATTCATTGATACGTATGCTATGATGCTGGTAGTTGTCTCGCGCACCTACAGTACTGGTCATAAAAAAAAGCTAGCTAGCTGATGGATGCAAACAATGTTCTTCCACAAAAACATAGCAAAAACGAAAATCTGTTTCAGTAGCTATAGTTGGCTAGCTAACTTAATAGCTGTGTCATCTAAAATAACCCTAATTTATAAGACAGTTCTTATTTGATTAATGGTGGTCGGAACCATCTGTGAAGCTAGCCACAATATGGATTATCCACAATAGTGAACTTTGTGGTTAGCCTTCAAAATAAAAGTATGTCATTGACAGTGACGCAAATAGTATAATTATGCCATAATTGAATAGATCATGCTAAACGAGGTTGGAATGTTATATAAAATCAACAAAATACAATTTTGTTCATTTTTACAATCTGTTGACGTAACACTGGATGTATTATACTTTAGAATTGCATTGTGGGCATACTTATTTCACTGTGCAGTCTTGCCTGTGGATCAATGACATGTGGTATCAGTCTACTCAGTGACACCCAGAGAACATTACTGTCGTAGTTCTTATTGCGGGACTCTGAAACAACTGGGAATTGAGCCACATTTATTGTCAACCTATGTGTATTGAACACTATTCCTGAGGAAAAACAATACTGTGTGAATGTTTTGGAAAAAATATCTTGAGTATTGAGTAGACTGATACCCCATTTCATTGATCCCCAATCCTTAGGTAAAGATGTGCAATATGAATGTCAATACACACCATTGGCTGACTGGGGAAGTGATTTCACACAGTCACAGTCCCGAGATAAAAGCTACAATGCTAATATTTGTGTTAACTCTAAACAGTTGTGTTCTGTGGGTGTCACCGAGTAGACTGATACCCCATTTCATTGCTTCACATTCCAACCTTGTTTAACATTATAGTCTAAATATGACATGATTCCTTCTGCATCACTTTCAAAGAGGTACTTTTATTTTGAAGGCAAACCGCAAATTCCACTATTGTGCCCTATCCTTATTGTGGTTAGCTTCACAACACATAACCCGGTCCGGTTGAGCCTCACAAGCCAGATGAAGCTAGCCGGCTGCTTATAATGTTAGCTTTGGGCAACAGGGTTAAGTAGCTGGCTAGCTATTTATTTTCATGAACTGAAGTACAATTTCAATAGGCGAACAAGTGGCTACCTAGCTAGTACTTACTCACAAGGATTCCTCATTGCTAAGAATAGTGAAAATGACTGCAGTTTCTACTGGTCATTGTTTTCAGGCTGGTTGTATTGGTGCTAGCTAGGTACCAAGCTAAAGCTAGCTAGCTACCCCAGAAGTTGCGGTCAAACAAATAATGCTTTATTACCAACGTGGTATTGTTAACACATTGTTCGTGGCCGGTGTTTGCTTGTTTGCAGACTTTTTGTACAGCTCTGACAGTGCTACTGATAGTAGTGGTGGCGCTTGGCTTGCTCGTGCAAATTCAGAACACACAACATTCTATAATAGAACTGTTATTTGACGTATCTTTTTTGACATGCAAAAACCCAAACGGCGTTCCATAGTATGTCGTGAAACTAATAGCAGTGACGTTATTACTGTGTAACTCCGGTAGGGCAACATCTGGAAAATTAGCGCACTTGGTAACGTTAGTGTGTACCGGTGCTCGACCAGTCGCGAAAGCCAACATCACCCACAACAGAGAGCGGTTGATTGTAAAGGGCAATAAATTCATAATCTTGGCGTTAATGGATTTCGCCTTTGAGTTGTCTCGCTGAAGTTTTCTTACTCTTATCAAATGACTGCTCGACTTGTTGACTGCTCGATCCACACAGCAGACATTATGGGCTAGGTTAGGAATGCTGTGTTGAACGTGTGGCGCAAAATTTTATGTGGTGTCATTACGTCATGTACTTATGTTATATAGGTATGCACGTCAGCTTTGGCATCAGTTTTGCACCGGCTTAAAATTAGACATCGGGCTGATACCGATGTTGGCATTTTTAGCAAATATCGTCCACTTCCGATGTGTTCACTGATATATCGTGCATCCCTAGTTTTGATGGCCATGATTAAAATAACTACTTTTCATTTCTCAACTTTATTTGAATATTTATGAAATGCATATTGTTATATTTGGTAGCACTTATTTGTTTTTCTTCGACTCCAACCCCATTCGATGCGTGGAACGGATGTGGGTGAGGCTAGGTCTACATAAGGGTGCTATTTTAAAAGATAGCTCAGATGTGCAAGAGCCTTTTGAATTTCTCAAATGGTAGTTGAAGAGCTCCTCCATTCAAGAACATAGGCAGTGGTAGGCAGACTATCAGCACGTCACCCAACACTTTGCAATGTGAGCTGGAGGCAGTAAGCATTTTGAAAACGCAGTGCATTTGGAAAGTAATTCAGGCCCCTTGACTTTATCCACATTTTGTTACGTTACAGCCTTATTCTAAAATGTATTAAATTGTTTCCCCCCCCTCAATTTATAAGCAATACCCCATAATGAAAAATCTAAAACAGGTTTTTGGAATTTTTGCAAATGTAAACTCAGCAAAAAAAAAATACATGTCCTTTCACTGTGAACTGTGTTTATTTTCAGCAAACTTAACATGTGTATGAACATAAGATTCAACAACTGACATCAACTGAACAAGTTCCACAGACATGTGACTAACAAAAATTGAATAATGTGTCTCTGAACAAGGGGGGGTGGCCACCAGCTACATTAAGTACTGCAGTGCATCTCCTCCTCATGGACTGCACCACATTTGCCAGTTCTTGCTGTGAGATGTTACCCCACTCTTCCACCAAGGCACCTGCAAGGTCCCGGACATTTCTGAGGAGAATGGCCCTAGCCCGCACCCTCCGATCCAACAGGTCCCAGATGTGCTCAATGGGATTGAGATCCGGGCTCTTCGTTGTCCTGTTGGAAGGTGAACCTTCGCCCCAGTCTGAGGTCCTGAGCGCACTGGAGCAGGTTTTCATCAAGTATCTCTCTATACTTTGCTCCGTTCATCTTTCCCTCGATCCTGACTAGTCTTCCAGTCCATGCCGCTGAAAAACATCCTCACAGCATGATGGTGCCACCATGCTTAACCGTAGGGATGTTGCCAGTGACGCTTGGCATTCAGGCTAAAGACTTCAATCTTGTTTCTCATGGTCTGCGAGTCCTTTAGGTGACTTTTGGCAAACTCCCAAGTGGGCTGTCATGTGCCTTTTACGGACTAGTGGCTTCCGTCTGGAAACTCTACCATAAATGCCTGATTGGTGGAGTGCTGCAGAGATGGTTGTCCTTCTGGAAGGTTCTCCACAGAGGAACTATAGAGCTCTGTGTCAGAATGACCATCGGGTTTTTGGTCACCTCCCTGACAAAGGCCCTTCTACCCCGATTGCTCAATTTGGCCGGGCTGCCAGCTCTAGGAAGAGTCTTGGTGATTTCAAACTTCTCCCATTTAAGAATGGAGGTCACTGTGTTCTTTGGGACCTTCAATGCTGCAGAAATGTTTTGGTACCCTTCCCCAGATCTGTGCCTCGACACAATCCTGTCTCTGAGCTCAACGGACAATTCCTTAGACCTCATGGCTTGGTTTTTGCTATGACATGCACTGTCAACTGTGGGACCTTATCTAGACAGGTGTGTGACTTTCCAAATCATGTCCAATCAATTGAATTTGCCACAGGTGGACTCCAATCAAGTTGAAGAAACATCAAGGATGATCAATGGAAACAGGATGCACCTGAGCTCAATTTCGAATCTGAATACAAAGCTTTTAATTTGTAATACATTTGCAAAAAATGTCTAAACCCGTTTTCGCTTTGTTGTTATGGGGTATTGTGTGTAGATTTGATGAAAAGGTTTTTTATTTCATCCATTTTAGAATAATGCTGTAACATACAATTTGGAAAAAGGAAAGTGGTCTGAATACATTTTGATGACAACGTTTCCCAGCAACAGCCATGTATGCATTCATTTTAAAATCAAACAATAATTGTGACTTAGATTGATGAAAACAAACTACATAACAACATAATGGTAATAATAAACTGGGTAAATTAAGATGGCATAGGCCTCCTCACAATACGGGTGTGTGCATATTCAATAGGATTGTGCATGCATTGTTATTGAGCTTGTTTTGGCTGATAAGTACAGTATATGGTTCTACAGATGACAATCTGTTTGCTTTCCATTTGGGACTTATATTAATCTGCTGATCAACATTTGCATAGGACATAATATAGCCACTGCTGTTCGTTTGAGAATATAAAATAACATCTATTCAATGCAACTTAATTTGTTTTTGTCATTTTCCTTCAGCGGTCAGGAAGCATCTCTAAACAACTCAGCTGCCAGGATGAAATTTGAAACAACTCAATTGGATAGTAACGCTATCTGTCAAGAAATGGGTGTGTTGTAACTTGATCCTATGCTACAACTGGATAGAGTGAAGCTGTAACTCTGCTTCTGTAACTCTGCTTCCTTTCACATCTCTATGAGAACTAACTCAATGGCGATGCCGTTTGCTACCAAGCCATAAATGTTCATAAGGTTAAACGACGATGGAAGTTCTGTCTGAATGGCTCAAATCTGCCCGTAGCTTGAGAAGTGAGAACGCACACAGGCACGCTGATCTACAGCTTTCTTGGTCCATAAACATTCTACCTTTTTATTTAGTAATTTTTAAGCACTTTCTTTCCCTATTATGACAATCTAATCTGACTATCAACTGTCAATTTACAGATACAATTATGGCGGGTCAGATCAGCACACCAGTAAATACATTGAACAAAAATATAAATGCAACATGTAAAGTGTTGTTCCCATGTTTCATGAGCTGAAATCAAAGGTCCCAGAAATGTTCCATATGTATAAAGTTGAGTTCTCTCCAATGGTTTGTACAAATTTGTTTACATCCCTGTTAGTGAGCATTTCTCCTTTGCCAAGATAATTCATCCACCTGACAGGTGTGGCATATCAAGAAGCTGATTAATCAGCATGATCATTACACAGGTGCACCTTGTGCTGAGGACAATAAAAGGCATGTCCATCAGAGCTGTTGCCAGAGAATTTAGTGTTCATTTCTCTACTATAAGCCACCTCTGTCGTCTTAGAGAATTTGGCAGTACGTCCAACCAGCCTCACAACCGCAGACCCAGTGTAACCATGCCAGCCCAGGACCTCCACATCAGGCTTTTTCACCTACGGGATCGTCTGAGACCAGCCACTCCAACAGTTGATGAAACTGGGTTCGCACACCCAAGGAATTTCTGCTCAAACTGTCAGAAACCGTCTCAGGGAAGCTCATCTGCGTGCTTGTCATCCTCACCAGGGTCTTGACCTGACTGCAGTTCAGTGTCGTAACCGACTTCAGTGGGCTAATGCTCATCTTCAATGGCCACTGGCACGCTGGAGAAGTTTTCTCTAAACTGATTTAATCCTGGTTTGAACTGTCTGTGGCAGACAGCTTGTATGGCTTCGTGTGGGTGAGCGGTTTGCTGATGTCAACATTGTGAACAGAGTGTCTCATGGTGGGGTTATGGTACAGGCATGCATAATCTATGGACAATGTACACAATTGCATTTTATCAATGGCAATTTGAGCGCACAGATACCGCAACGAGATCCTGAGGTCCATTGTCGTGCCATTCAGCCACCGCCATCACCTTGCGTTTCGGCATAAGGATGCACGGCCCCATGTCGCATGGGTCTGTACACAATTCCTGGAAGCTGAAAATGTCTGTTTTTCCATGGCCTGCATACTCACCAGACATGTCACCCATTGGCGTGTATGAACGCGCTTTCCAGTTCCCACCAATATCCAGCAACTTCCGTTAAGTAGTGTTTAATGGCAACAGCCATTAAAGAGGAGTGGGACAACATTCCACAGCCACATTAAACAGCCTGATCAACTCTATGCGAAGGAGCTGTCTCACTGTGTGAGGCAAATGGTGGTTACACCAGATACTGACTGGTTTTCTGATCCACGCCCCAACTTTTTGTTTTTTTAATCGTTATGTGACCAACCGATGCATATGTATTCCTAGTCATGTGAAATACATAGACTGGGGGCTAATGAGTTTATTTCAATTGACTGATTTCCTTATATGAACTTTAACTCAGTAAAATCTTTGAAATTGCTGAATTGTATATTTTTTTATTCAGTGTGGCTAATGTTACACCGCAAGTCAGATGTCTCTTTGCCGAAAATGGTTCCGTGTTTGAAAACCAGCTAACGTTAGCTAGCTACGTTGGCTAATAGCCAACGTATCTTACATCTTAGCACCATGTTTATCTAGCCGGGTAGCTCGCAAAGTAGCTGATATAGCTAGCTATCACCACAGATGAAAGGGTTAGTTCTGATAATCTTTGCTAAAAGGTCACATAGCTATATGCTTAGCTAGCTTGCTTATTGCATGCATGTCAGGGCATGTTGACACAAGCCTTATTAGTGAATTCACTAATATTTGTAACAGGAGTTTGATTTTGGTCACTGCCAATTCATCAATATCTCAATACTGCACCTTTGTTGGAGAATGAGCCATCTTGCTGCTGCTGATTTTCCCAGCTAGACATTCCTCAGCATTGTGCAGTGCTCATGGCTCAGGCGATGAGTGGTGGCTGACTGGCATAGTCCCTCTACATAGCAAAGCTGGTGCTATCATCAAAGCTGGTAGAGAAGGGCCGATGGCTGATATTGGCCTTTTCTAGGCTAATATCAGCCTGATATATCGAGTGACGATTATCGGTCGTTCTTTAGTCATCTTACGTAGAAAATTGTGCTGATAATATAGACCTAGGTCTACATAATATCCAGAACTAACACATTCATCAATTTTCAGTCATTTTAATTGTAAAGTCATGTCTTTCTACTCAATACCGAAACTAATTTTACCATGTCGTTAAAGTATTTATAATATATTTTGGATGTAATCAAAGCATTAGAATGTTCCAGAGGCCACTAATATTTACCCTGGGGGGAAGCCCCTCGAATACCCCCCCCCCCCAGCACGGAACTCCCTGGCTGGCTACTTTTTTTATTTGGCTGGCTACTCCATGTACTTACGGAAGAAACATTAGCCATACAGTCAGCTATTCAATATCTGCACTGCCTGCGGGTAGAAACAGTCTCCAGCCAGGTGGTTTGAGATTGCCTGATGGACCGTAGGGGTGACAAGTTCACTAACTTGTCACCCCTACGGTCCATCAGGCAATCTGGGGTCCTTGGCTATAGAGAGGTTCTTGTTTGGATGCAATTTGGATATGTGAGGAGGATTCTGATGGTGGGAGTCTGTTTGCCATGTAAGCCTACAAATAGCACAGAGTAGCAGGATAAATGGTAAAGGGTCCTTTTACTTTTTGGTATGCTCATTGACGTTACAGCATTGATATTATGAATGCGTGTTTTGTTGGCACATGAGTGAGTTTTTGACTTTGCCGTTACAGTCATCCCACTGATGATACGTTAGTTCGTTCTCTAATGGGAACTAGAAGGGTAGGCTTGTTTTTAATCTTTATCTCCAGGCTGGAAATATAGCTCTCACAAATGGCTTAGCTGACACACAGATTACTGCACAGAGTAGATTTTTCATGTTAGTCAGAACTCTCCCTCTCTGGGTTCTATTTCTTTCTGTGGTACCAAGAAAATGTGGTGTGGTGTTGCATACAGAGGACTCGTTGACTCCTGTACCAGGTGGAAAGACATGTAGCCCATCTTGCTCGGCTGATCAACATGCCTTGGTGGGTGGAGTGCACTGTGCTCACTTGTCACGTGCTGGGCGAAAAAAGTAGCGCTTAATCCTTCAAACAAAGGCCTCGCTTAGCTGGTCGTCGACAGGCCCCAGACAGCCCTGCAGGCCTTGCCTGCACTGCTTTGTAGGCCGCCTGGCCCCCCGCCCACCCTCCACCACTTAATGGCCCTGATCTGATTCACATGACCAGGGCACATAACTTCCAAACCCTTCGCTGTGATGAAGTTTCCATGGTTATGCCCGGATGCCTCCCTGAAGGCACTGTTTATTAGCGCATGTCATGGTTTACCTTTTTATTTTTCGGTGTTTTGCCAAGTTATTTCTAATAGCAAGCTTATTATTTGGAGCCAAAAATGAGCTTATATATGTCAGGTTGCCCTGTTATTGGTTTTGGTCTCTTTTTTGTGTTAAATTGGCAAGGCAGGATTCTGAGTGTGACTGGAGCAGTGACAGAGCCAGAGTAAGTCAATATGTGACGACCCTTGTGATTACGCACACACATGAGTAAATATTAAGTAGAGGTGCTCCTGTACCCATCTTATTTTTCCTGTTTTGTTTTCAGTGTTAAAGGAAAGTCAGATTGGGCTCCTGAGTGGCGCAGCGGTCTAAGGCACTGCATCTGTGCTAGAGGCCTCACAGACCCTGGTTCGATTCCAGGCTGTATCACAACCGGCTGTGATTGGGAGTCCCATAGGGCGGTGTACAATTGGCCCTGCGTTGTTAGGGTTTGGCCAGGCTAGTCAGTCATTGTAAATAAGAATTTGTTCTTAATTGACTTGCCTAGTAAAATAAATGGTAGGCTAGATGGGGAGCTATTGCTATTGTTTACTCAATGAAAAAGACCTTAGAAGCTGTCAAATTGGGCTATAATGTAACATTTTATACACTTGTCAA
Source organism: Salvelinus alpinus (assembly GCF_045679555.1). Classification (NCBI taxonomy): domain Eukaryota; kingdom Metazoa; phylum Chordata; class Actinopteri; order Salmoniformes; family Salmonidae; genus Salvelinus; species Salvelinus alpinus. The sequence continues at coordinate 34,562,332 of NC_092087.1, read as the reverse complement.
CCTGGTTTAAACTTCTCATGATAATGCAAACGCATGTGCCAGGTTGGGTAGGTGGGCTAAGATGTGGTTTAATAATGTAGTCAGAGCAGTGGTTCAGAGATGTACCCAGCTGCTGTTTACTCAGGGGCTAGAGGCAGGCAGGGAAGCAGCTCTCAGCTCACTGTGACATTCACACAGCCATGGCAGAATTGTAACGCCCCATTTTGGGAGGCCAGTAGAGGAAAGCACTAACTCTCTAATTACCTCCCCATCCCATCTCCCCTGGGCTCCCCACACAGTGATACACAGCACTGGGATAGTGCTAACCTATGGATGCGTGTTTCAGAGCTACGTAACCTCCCGACATTAGTCTGCCACAAGTTCATATAGCCTAGAATGTCCTGCTTGTTTTCAACAATAGGTCGAGACATCTTTAGCATAGACTATCCAAGTATGCTATTATTGGAGCATACCGTTTGATGTGACACATTTATCATGAACACATCTAACATGCTGTCAATCTAGACAACTTGTCAGACTGAAAGGGAGAAAAATAACGATTAACATATGCAGATTGCGGGTTGAAACAGTCCGTTGTCTGATATAGCTGTGATAAAGTAGCCCACAGATATTCAGCTGTTGGACTATGTTTGGAAATTGAATACATTATGAAAATTTAAACATTCTATTTATTTTGATAGCCTAGAAAAATTTGTTTACAACCGATCTTTGTTCCAAAGAAACTGCTCAGTTGGCCATAGCGCTTGTTTCTTGGAGACAGGACTAACTGCCTCCTTTGTGTGGCTGCGTTAGTCATTTCTCTCTCTTTTACACTGTGCTCCCCCATTTCTTTCTCTCTTTCGTTCTATTTCTGTGACTGTTACTGTATAATTCATCAAAAGTGGAGCAAAAATGTTTTCTTGCTTGGTTTTCTGTTGCCCTCCCATACCCTTTCCCATGACCAGACTGTTTGTGTTTATGGGGGATGGCACTCGTTTATGTCCTAGTTAGAAACTGTTATGTGACTGTTTTACAGTCATGAACTAGATGGAGGTAGTAGTGTATGTTGGAGCCAATGGGGATTGGAGAAATATTGTGTACTCCCCTGTATGTTTGCTCAACTTAAATCTTTTGATTTAAAAAACTAATCCCAGAGAATTAGCTTTTTTTGTTGATAGATTTTTCCACATTTATATGAGTGCTGCTAGGACCATTTGAATGACTGAAGTATCTTCCCTGTTCTGTCAGGAGGCGAAAATCATGGTGGTGCCGTGCCCCAGTGTCCAGCCCATCGAGGAGGCCCTGGAGTACTGCACGCGTAACGTGGTTCCCATCATACTCTATGCCCTCAACCAGGACACCCTCACTGCTGAGCAGGTGGCCGAGCTGAGGAAAGTCAAAGAGACGCTCCCCTTCCCCATCTTCTTCATGCGTATCCCAGCCGAGGCCTCCCCCGAGCCCAGCCGGCGCCTGGAGAGGGAGAAGAGCCCCCTTTACAAGCAACTGCTGTCCCTAGGCTTTCTCAGCACCCCAGTAGGGAACTGTTCCTGCGGAGCCCCCTCCCAGACGCCCAGCCTGGCCACCAAGCCCCAGAGTGTACTGGGGGAGGCCTTTGAGAGGCTACACCGCCTCCTGGTGCCCTTCGCCCGCCAGGTGCTCCACTACCAGCATGTGGAGGCTGCTAACCTGCTCAACGGGGTGCACTGCCGCTGCCTCGACCTCTTCATCAACCAGGTGAGTAGAGGGACTTCTGTGTGGGAATCAATCAATTAGCTAATTCAATCTATATAGTGTCACAATGTGTAACAGAAACTTGTTTAATTTTAAGTAGAGAAAAATGATAGTGGTGGCAGAGACTGACTTATCCTCCTCTCCCTGGCTGTAGGCCTTTGACATGCAGAGGGACCTGCAGATCACGCCACGGCGGCTGGAGTACACGCGGGAGAAGGAGGGCGAGTTGTTCACCTCCCTGATGGCCATTGCCAACCGCAAACAGGAGGAGATGAAGGAAATGATCGTGGAAACGCTGAGCAGCATGAAGGAACAGCTGCTGGAGGATGCTGCCAACCTGGAGTTCACAGGTACACAGGCCAAAGGCCAACTAAAGACTGATGCTGTCAAATGTCTCTGAGATAATAGCATACAATAGCTGTACTACTGACCCTAAACTGACCTTCAGTTGGTGATGGATGACAGAGTTGACAAGACACAATCTTGAGGTGACCTGTGTAGGAACTCAGTAAACGACCTTAATTGTTAATGTGGGGCATACAGCTGACACAATAAGTAGATGCAACCAAAGACACAATTAGTTGCACAATGCAGAAGTGTCAAAGGGTTGGCATGGTGGGGGGAAGAGGGGGACGAAGATCCATTGTTCAGTCAGCAGCAGGTGTCAATATGGTACTTTGCCAAAAACATTGAATACCACTTGACAGGTTACAAATGATGCATTTAATGTAAGAAAGACCATTTAGCCTACTTGAAAAATGTCACCGTGAAATTTCACCACGCTTTCGAACTACATTATCTTTCACTCATGCTTTCATTCAATGTGTCTTTCTCTGACCTCACAGACCTCATAGTGGCGACCAACGGAGAGCCTGTTACTTCAAAGGTTATAAAATCCTGCATCCACCAGATCCAGGAGCTGATAGTTGTGAGGTTAAACCAAGCGGTGGCCAACAAGCTGATCAGCTCTGTGGACTACCTGAGGGAGAGCTTTGTAGGAACCCTGGAGCGCTGTCTAAACAGCCTGGAGAAGTCCAACATGGAGTCCTCCGTCCACAACGTCACCTCCAACCACCTCAAACAGGTGTGTGTAAAGTCACAACGTTAGCTAATAGGATTCCTCAAAAGACGATGTAAAAGACAATGTATGTAATTATATTTTTCCCACGAGACTGTTGTTTTAACTTAAATGATAACATATTGTTCTGTTTTCTCTCCATCTCTCTTCCTGTCTTGGTCAGATACTTAACGCTGCCTATCACGTGGAGGTGACCTTCCATTCAGGATCCTCTGTTACGAGACTCGTCTGGGAGCAGATCAAACAAGTAACCATTCCCAGTCAAGCCTCTGGAATCTGATTTTAAATTGTTGTTCTTTGGAATAACAACAACCTTGATTTGTCATTAGCAAAATAGCAACTCACAAATGCTCTCGCTCTCTCTCCCGCTTTCTCTCCTCCCCTATGAAGATCATCCAGAGGATAACGTTTGTGAACCCTCCTGCCATCACACCAGAGTGGAAGAGAAATGTGGCCCAGGATGCCATAGAGAGCCTGAGTGCTGCCAAGCTGGCGAAGAGTATCTGCTCCCAGTTCAGAACACGCCTCAACAGCTCCCACGACGCTTTTGCTGCCTCCCTGCGACAGGTACACCAACCCAGCATCGGCTAACGTTTTTGTCTCAAACTGGAAACGTTGTTTTTCATTCACCTTCACACTCTCCATCTGGTTTTGCCTTGGCTGCTACTTTCTTTCCCAGCAGGGAAAATGGTTTGCAATTATGTTAAAATGACCTATCAACCATTTTCTTGTTGTGATAATGATGACATTTCAACCAGTTTTGCCAGGTTCTGTTCATGCTATGTCTTGGGACTCTGTCTGCTTACTTGCAATGCTTACTTGCCACTCGCCAGTCATGGCTTTGTTTTGCAACAAGTCTGATTTTCTGTTTGAACTTCTTTGATCTCAATGATCAAATTGCTGTGAGGGTTGTCACCACGACTGACAATGTGATTGTCATTATTGATAAAGACCCACACTGTGTTTTTTTTCCTGATGCTCTTATGTTATGTGGAGGAATGTCGTAAACATTTGTTGGAGCATACTGAGAAGCTGTGTTTTTGCTCATTTGCCTATGAGATTTCAACCAATAACATGTATATGTGTAGCTGGAAGAAGGTCACACGGGGCGGTTGGAGCGTACTGAGGATCTGTGGCTGCGTGTGAGGAAAGACCACGCCCCACGGCTGGCCCGCCTGTCTTTGGAGAGCCGCTCCCTCCGAGACGTGCTGTTGCATGGTGAGACACACACACACTCTTTCTCTCTCTCTCTCTCTCTCTCCCTCTCTCTCTCTCTCTCTCTCTCTCATATACACACACACGCTCATACATACATAGTGCCTTGAGAAAGTATTCAGTCCCCTTGACTTTTTCCACATTTTGTTACAACCTCGGCAATCTACACACAATACCCCATAATGACAAAGCGAAAACCTAGATTGTTTTATTTGCAAATGTATTAAAAGCAGATGCCTTATTTACGTAGTTTTTCAGACCCTTTGCTATGATACTCAAAATTGAGCTCAGGTACATCCTGTTTCCATTGATCATCCTTGAGATGTTTCTACAACTTGATTGGAGTCCACCTATGGTAAATTCAATTGATTGGATATGATTTTGAAAGGCACACACCTGTCTATATAAGGTCCCACAGTTGACAGTACATGTCAGAGCAAAAACCAAGCCATGAGGTCGAAGGAATTGTCCATAGTGCTCTGAGATAGGATTGATGGGAGAACTTTCCAGAAGGACAACAATCTCTGCAACATTGAAGGTCCATTGAAGGTCCAACATTGAAGAACACCGTGGCCTCCATCATTCTTAAATGGAAGAAGTTTGGAACCACCAAGTCTCTTCCTAGAGCTGGCTGCCTGGCTAAACTGAATAATCTGGGTACAATGATCTTGGTCAGGGAGGTGACAAAGAACCCGATGGTCACTCTGACAGAGCTCCAGAGTTTCTCTGTTGAGATGGGAGAAACTTGCAGAAGGACAACCATCTCTGCAACACTCAACCAATCAGGCCTTTATGGTAGTGGCCAGATGGACGCCACTCCTCAGTGAAAGGCACATGACAGCCCGCTTGGAATTTGCCAAAAGGCACCTAAAGACTCTCAGACCATGAGAAACATGTTTCGGAAATTATAATCAGAAGAATATGAAACTCCCCAAATACAGGCGTGCCAAGCTTGTAGCGTCGTACCTAAGAAAATTCGATGCTGTAATCGCTGCCAAAGGTGCTTCAACAAAGCACTGAGGAAAGGGTCTGAATACTTATGTAAATATTATATTTCAGTTTTTGCTTTGTCATTTATGGGGTGTATTGTGTGTAGATTGAGAGGGGGGGAAAAAACATTTAATCAATTTTAGAATAAGGCTGTAACGTAAGTGTTGAAAAAGTCAAGGGGTCTGAATACTTTCCGAAGGCACTGTACCGTACACACACACACTAGTGGTGCGTGGGTTAGATGTTTGTAAACCCGCACCCGCCCACAATTGCTAATAACCCATCCACAACCGCCCGACTATGTGAAAATCTGAGTCCTGCACCCAACTCTTACCCGCAAATATAGAAAATACACTATACGCTACAGTCAAAGACAGCAGAATAATTTTTTTTGACAGGGGGCAGGATTTTTTGGGCCTGATTTTTAGATGTTTCTGCCTATAATTTCCGACATTTTGGTAGGCCTTGTGTATAATTAGATACATGCATATTCTCTTCTGTCATATGTTGCCCTAGAAGACTAGATAAACCTTTACTCACGAGAATGTCATAAATTGATAGAATGAATGCTTCAATCTAGTTGACATCGGTAAAGTTTTCTGTGATCTTCTTTAATGGAACAAAGATGTTTGGGGACCGGGGACAAAATGCAATAACACAAAAAAAACGGGAAAGATTTTCCGTGCTAAATTTTCAAATGCCATCAGTTTGACCGGTTTTAAGAAAATGGAAAGTTGTTAAAACGACCCAACATGTTTCTGATAAGATTTCAGTTCCGTTTGGATGCATATGTAATGTGGTTGAAATACTATCAGCTTCTATGATGCTGATAAATATGGTGCCGCTACAGATGGTATATAACTGAGCATTCACATTCTCTCAAGATGCTGAAAGATATCATATTTCTCCACTCCTTTTAGAGTCAACATTTTGCCTACATTTGTATAATTTTACTGCAAGAAATGCTTAATTCTGCAGGCTATGTGAGTGATTGTAGGTCTAAAGATTTCAGTTTCCATTTAACCCATCTGAAAAGTATACTGCAGTCCCTTTTGACGTGACAGGCATATTTGAAGCCTCACAATCATCACACTGCGACCATCCTCTTTTACCACTTCGCAAAATCTTTCCCAAACATTACTTTTCTGTCCCTCCCTTGAGGAGCGCGTGCTACGAGTGGGTGTTGCTATGGTGACCAGTGAGCTGAGATAAGGCGGGGCTTTACCGAGCAAAGACTTATAGATGACCTGGAGCCAGTGGGTTTGGCGAAGAATACAGTTGAAGTCGGAAGTTTACATACATTTAGGTTGGAGTCATTAAAATTTGTTTTTCAACCACTCCACAAATTTCTTGTTAACAAACTATAGTTTTGGCAGGTCAGTTCGGACATCTACTTCATGCATGACACAAGTCATTTTTCCAACAATTGTTTACAGACAAGATTATTTCACATATAATTCACTGTATAATTCACAATTCCAGTGGGTCAGAAGTTTACATACACTAAGTTGACTGTGCCTTTAAACAGCTTAAATTCCGGAAAATAGTGTCATGGCTTTAGAAGTTTCTGATAGGCTAATTGACATTTGAGTCAACTGGAGGTGTGGATGTATTTCAAGGCCTACTTTCAAACTCACTGCCTCTTTGCTTGACATCATGGGAAAATCAAAAGAAATCAGCCAAGACCTCAGAAAAAAAATTGTAGACCACAAGTCTGGTTCATCCTTGGGTGCAATTTCCAAATGCCTGAAGGTACCACGTTCATCTGTAAAAACAATAGTACGCAAGTATAAACACCATGGGACCACGCAGCCGTCATGCCGCTCAGGAAGGAGACTCGTTCTGTCTCCTCGAGATGAACGTACTAAGGTGCGAAAAGTGCAAATCAATCCCAGAACAACCGCAAAGGACCTTGTGAAGATGCTGGAGGAAACGGGTACAAAAGTATCTATATCCACAGTAAAACGAGTCCTATATCGACATAACCTGAAAGGCTGCTCAGCAAGGAAGAAGCCACTACTCCAAAACCGCCATAAAAAAGCCAGACTACGGTTTGCAACTGCACATGGGGACAAAGATCGTACTTTTTGGAGACAAGTCCTCTGGTCTGATGAAACAAAAATATAACTGTTTGGCCATAATGACCACCGTTATGTTTAGAGGAAAAAGGGGGAGGCTTGCAAGCAGAAGACCATCCCAACCGTGACGCACGGGGGTGGCAGCATGTTGTGGCGGTGCTTTGATGCAGGAGGGACTGGTGCACTTCACAAAATAGTTTCACTTCCTCATGATGCCATCTATGTGGATATATTTGAAGCAACATCTCAAGACATCAGTCAGGAAGTTAAAGCTTGGTCGCAAATGGGTCTTCCAAATGGACAATGACCCCAAGCATACTTCCAAAGTTGTGGCAAAATGGCTTAAGGACAACAAAGTCAAGGTATTGGAGTGGCCATCACAAAGCCCTGACCTCAATCCCATAACGTTTGTGGGCAGAACTGAAAAAGCATGTGCGGGCAAGGAGACCTACAAACCAGACTCAGTTACACCAGCTCTGTCAGGAGGAATGGGCCAAAATTCACCCAATGTGTTGTGCAAAGCTTGTGGAAGGCTACCCGGCACGTTTGACCCAAGTTAAACAATTTAAAGGCAATGCTACCAAATACTAAACTTCTGACCCACTGGGAATGTGATGAAAGAAATAAAAGCTGAAATAAATCATTCTCTACTATTATTCTGACATTTCACATTCTTAAAATGAAGTGGTGATCCTAACTGACCTAAAACGGAATATTTACTGGGATTAAATGTCAGGAATTGTGAAACTGAGTTGAAATGTATTTGGCTAAGGTATGTAAACTTCCGAATTCAACTGTATGTAGTGAGGGCCAGCCAACGAGAGCATACAGGTCGCAGTGGTGGGTAGTATATGGGGCTTTGTTGACAAAACGGATGGCACTGTGATAAACTACATCCAATTTGTTGAGTAGAGTGTTGGAGGCTATTTTGTAAATTACATCGTCAAGGATCGGTAGGATGGTCAGTTTTACAAGGGTATGTTTGGCAGCATGAGTGAAGGATGCTTTGTTGTGAAATAGGAAGCCGATTCTAGATTTCATTTTGGATTGGAGATGCTTAATGTGAGTCTGGAAGGAGATTTTACAGTCTAACCAGACACCTAGGTGTTTGTAGTTGTCCACATATTCTAAGTCAGAACCGTCCAGAGTAGTGATGCTAGTCGGGCAGGAGTTTGCGTGCAGCAATCGGTTGAAGAGCATGTACTTAGTTTTACTAGCATTTAAAAGCAGTTGGAGGCCATGGAAGGTGTGTTGTATGGCGTTGATGCTCGTCTGGACATTTGTTAGCACAGTGTTCAAAGAAGGGCCTGATGTATACAAAATGGTGTCGTCTGCGTAGAGGTGGGTCAGAGAATCACCAGCAGCAAGAGCGACATCGTTGATGTATACAGAGAAGATTCGGCCCAAGAATTGAACCCTGTGGCACCTCCAGAGACTGCCAGAGGTCCGGACAGCAGGCCCTCCAAATTGACACACGGAACTATCTGAGAAGTAGTTGGTGAATTAGGCGAGGCAGTCATTTGAGAAGCCAAGGCTATTGAGTCTGCCGATAAGGATGCAGTGATTGACAGTAGAGGTCGACCGATTAATCGGAATGGCCGATTAATCGGGGCCGATTTCAAGTTTTCATAACAATCGGAATCTGTGTTTTTGGGCGCCGATTTGATTGGGTTTTTTTTGTTTGTTTTTTTACACCTTTATTTCATCTTTATTTAACTAGGCAAGTCAGTTAAGAACACATTCTTATTTTCAATGACGGCCTAGGAACGTTCTGCCTCGTTCAGGGGCAGAACGACAGATTTTTAACCTTGTCAGCTCGGGGGATCCAATCTTGCAACCTTACAGTTAACTAGTCCAATGCTCTAACACCCGATTACATTGCACTCCACGAGGAGCCTGCCTGTTAGCGAATGCAGCAAGCTAAGGTAAGTTGCTAGCTAGCATTAAACTTATCTTATAAAAAAACAATCAATCAATGACTGTCATTGCTCCAATGTGTACTTAACCATAAACATCAATGCCTTTCTTAAAATCAATACACAAGTATATATTTTTAAACCTGCATATTTAGCTAAAAGAAATCCAGGTTAGCAGGCAATATTAACCAGGTGAAATTGTGTCATTTCTCTTGCGTTCATTGCACGCAGAGTCAGGGTATATGCAACAGTTTGGGCCGCCTGGCTCTTTACGAACTAATTTGCCAGAATTTTACGTAATTATGACATAACATTGAAGGTTGTGCAATGTAACAGGAATATTTACACTCATGGATGCCACCCGTTAGATAAAATACAGAACGGAATAAACGTTTTGTTTTCGAGGTGATAGTTTCCGGATTAGTCAAAGGTATATGGTTTAGAGAGAAATAGTCGATAATTCCTGTAATAACTTGCGGCTGAACTTGAAAGGGGTCATTTCGTTATTTTACCGTTCATGTCTTCCATAGAGAATGTCTTGATCTACTTCAAATAAGGTCTGTGTTTCGTGCAGGCTTAAACCGCCTCGACGTTTTGATACCCGTGTAAATCTCACTAGGATAAGGTAACGTTTGTCAACATATTTTCAGAAATCCACTCTACAATTTTTTTAATCTTCGCTTATATTTAGCCAATATTGATCAGAGTTACCTTATCCTATGGATATCTACACAGTTATAAAATTGGCACGGTGATGTAAGCCTACACGAAACACAGACCTTATTTTAAGTGAATCTAAAAATATCCTATGGAATAAATGAAGGAACCGCTTTTCAGATTTTGCTAGAAGGTGTCATGGGAATTATGACTCGCACTTTGGTTGTCAATTCTTACCATGCCCATTATTAAAATAGGATTTCCTGCATATAGAAATGACAGTTTTTGTTTTCAACATTCATCACAGGTAACTTAAACTCTATTTTTATTCAAACAGTTGAGAGTATTTGTCTCCTAAGCAGACTCTTCAGTATCATTGTCACTTCAGAGCTGTGTGTGTGTGTGTATTATATTAAGTTAAAATAAAAGTGTTCATTGTTCATTCAGTATTGTTGCAATTGTCATTATTACAAAAATGTGTGTATGATATATATATATATATAAAAAAGTTTTTAAAAATAAATCGGCCGATTTAATCGGTATCGGCTTTTTTTGTCCTCCAATAATCGGTATCGGCATTGAAAAATCATAATCGGTCGACCTCTAATTGACAGTCAAAAGCCTTGGCCAGGTCGATGAAGACGGCGGTTATATTGTTTAGGACCTTGAGCGTGGCTGAGGTAAACCCATGACCAGCTCGGAAACCAGATTGCATAGTGGAGAAGGTACGGTGGGATTCGAAATGGTCGGTGATCTGTTTGTTGACTTGGCTTTCGAAGATTTTAGAAAGGCAGGGCAGGATGGATATAGGTCTACAACAGTTTGGGTCTAGAGTGTCTTCCCCCTTTGAAGAGGGGGATGGCCACCGCAGCTTTACAATCTTTGGGGATCTCAGATGATACTAAAGAGTTTGAATAGGCTAGTTTAAAGGGGTTGCAATAATTTCGGCTGATATTTTTTAGAGGGTCCAGATATTCTAGCCCCGCTGGTTTGTAGGGATCCAGATTTTGCAGCTCTTTCAGAACATCAGCTGTCTGGATTTGGGTGAAGGAGACGTGGGGGGGGGGGGGCTTGGGCAAGTTGCTGCACAGGGTGCTGAGATGTTGGCCGCGGTAGGGGTAGCCAGGTGGAAAGCATGGCCAGCCGTAGAAAAATGCTTAATGAATTTCTCGATTATCGTAGATTTATCGGTGGTGACAGTGTTTCCTATACTCGGTGCAGTGGGCAGCTGGGAGGAAGTGCTCTTATTCTCCATGGACTTTAGTGTCCCTAAACTTTTTGGAATTAGTGCTATAGGAAGTGAATTTTTGTTTGAAAAAGCTAGCCTTAGCTTTCCTAACTGACTGAGTATATTGGTTCATGACTTCCCTGAAAAGTTGCTATTCGATGCTAATGCAGAACGCCACAGGATGTTTTTGTGCTGGTCAAGGGCAGCCATGTCTGGGGTGAACCAAGGGCTATATCTGTTCTTAGTTCTACATTTTTTTGAATGGGGATTGCTTATTTAAGACGGGGAGGAAAACACTTTTGAAGCGCAACCAGACATCCTCTACTGACGGGATGAGGTCAATATCCTTCCAGGATACCCGGGCCAGGTCGATTAGAAAGGCCTGCTCGCTGAAGTGTTTTAGGGAGCGTTTGACGGTGATGAGGGGTGGTCGTTTGACCACGGACCCATTACGCACGCAGGCAGTGATCGCTGAGATCCTGGTTGAAGACAGCATAGATGTATTTAGAGAGCAAGTTGGTCAGGATGATATCTACTTGCTTCTACACCTGCATTGCTTGCTGTTTGGGGTTTTAGGCTGGGTTTCTGTACAGCACTTTGAGATATCAGCTGATGTAAGAAGGGCTATATAAATACATTTGATTTGATCTAAGAGGGTGCCCATGGTTATGGATTTAGGTTTGTACCTGGTAGGTTCCTTGGGGATGGGGGGCGATCAATTCACATATGGTGTCCAGGGCACAGCTGAAGGGGGTCTATAACAAGCGACAACAGCGAGAGACTTGTTTCTGGAAAGGTGGATTTTTAAAAGTAGAAGCTCGAATTGTTTAGGCACAGACCTGGATAGTATGACAGAACTCTGCAGGCTATCTCTGCAGTAGATTGCAACTCCGCCCCCTTCTGCAGTTCGATCTTGTCGGAAAATGTTATAGTTAGGGATGGACATTTTAAAGTATTTTTGGTGGCCTTCCTGAGCCAGGATTCAGACACGACTAGGGCATCCGGGTTGGCGGAGTGTGCTAAAGCAGTGAATAAAACAAACGTAGGGAGGAGGCTTCATGCGTGAAACCAAGGCTTTTACGGTTACAGAAGTTAACAAATGAGAGCGCCTGGGGAATGGGAGTGATGCTTGGGGGCTGCAGGGCCTGTGTCAGCCTCTACATCACCAGAGTGGGATAAGGGTACGGCTAAAGGCTAAGAACTGGTCTTCTGGTGCGTTCAGGAACAGAGTAAAAGGAGCCGATTTCTGGGTGCGGAAGAATAGATTTTTGGCATAATGTACAGACAAGGGTATGGTAGAATGTGAGTACAGTGGAGGTAAACCTAGGCATTGAGTGACGATGAGAGAGCCCGGTGAGGTCACCGCATGTGTGGGGTGTGGAACACAATAACACCTAGGCATATTGAGCAGGGCTGGAGGCTCTACAGTGAAATAAGACAATCACTAACCTAATCAGCAATAGACAAGGCATATTGACATTTAGGGAGCGGCATGTGTAGCCAAGCGATCATAGGGTCCAGTGAGTAGCTAGGCGAGCTGGAAACACAGCGTTTCAGACAGCTAGCAGGCCGGGGCTAGCAGATAGGCCTCGGGGACGTCACAACGGCAGAGCCTGTTGAAACCCACTAGAACGGTTACGTTGGCAGACCAGTCGTGCTGGATCGGCGGGGCTCCGTGCCGGAAGCAAAGGGTCCAGGCCAATTGGCAAAAGAGGTATTGAAGCCCAGGAGTTGTCTGATGGATCTCTTCGGCTAGCCGGGAGATGGGCCGAGCTTGAGACTAGCTCCAAGCTAACTGGTGCTTGCTTCGGGACAGAGACGTTAGCCAGGAGTAGTCACTCGGATAGCAGCTAGCTAGCTGCGATGATCCGGTGTAAAGTTTGAGTTTACGGTAGGAATCCGGAGATGTGGTAGAGAAAAAGCAGTCCGATATGCTCTGGGTTGATATCGTGCTGTGCAGATTGGCAGGAATTTGTTGGACTGAGGCTGGCTGGCTGATATCAGAGTTAACGGTGATGACCGCTAGCAGTGACTACCAGCTAGTAGCTAGTTAGCTGGCTAGCTTCTGATGGGGGTTCCGGTTCTAAAGTATAAAAAATAGAAGGGTTGCAGGAGAGTATGTTCAGTCCATAGATGGAAATTGAGATTAAAAATATAAAAAATATATACGAAGAAAACGATATATACACAGGACGGGACAAGACAAAACAGACGTCCGACTGCTACGCCATCTTGGAATGAGATGTACTGGGCTGTATGCACTACCCTCTGTTGTGCCTTGCAGTCGGAGGCCGAACAGTTGCCATACCAGGCAGTGATGCAACCAGTCAGGATGCTCTCGATGGTGTAGCTGTAGAACTTTTTGAGGATCTGAGGACCCATGCCAAATAATTTCAGTCTCCTGAGGGGGAATAGGTTTTGTCGTGCTGTCTTCACGACTGCCTTGGTGTGCTTGAACCATGTTAGTTTGTTAGTGATGTGGACGCCAAGGAACTTGAAGCTCTTACCCTGCTCCATTACAGCCCTGTCGATGAGAATGGGGGTGTGCTTGGCCCTCCTTTTCCTGTAGACATCTCCTTTGTCTTGATCAGGTTGAGGGAGATGTTGTCCTGGCACCACACGGCCAGGTCTCTGACCTCCCTATAGGCTGTTTCGTCATTGTTAGTGATCAGGCCTACCACTGTTGTCATCGCCAAACTTAATGATGGTGTTGGAGTCGTGCCTGGCCATGTGATAGACTGGTTCACCCCGCTACCATCCAGAAAGCGAGGTCAGTACAGGTGCATCAAAGCTGGGACAGAAGCTGTTTAGTCTCTCGATCTCAAGTCCATCATACTGTTGAACAGCCAACACTGCCACAAAGAAGCTGCTGTCTACATACAGACTCGAAATCATTGGCCACTTTAATAAATGGATCACTAGTCACTTTAATAACGCCACTTTAATAATGTTTACATATCTTTCATTACTCATCTCATAGGTATATTCTGTATTCTATACCATCTATTGCATCTTGCCTATGCTGCTCGGTCATCGCTCATCCATATATTTATGTACATATTCTTATTCCATCCCTTCACTTAGATTTGTATGTATTAGGTAGTTTTTGTGGAATTGTTAGATTACTTGTTAGATATTACTGCACTGTCGGAACTAGAAGTACAAGCATTTCGCTACACTCGCATTAACATATGCTAACCATGTGTATGTGACCAATAAAATTTTATTTTAGTGAACAGGGAGTACAGGAGGAGACTGAGCACGCACCCTTAAGGGGCCCCCGTGTTGATGATCAGCGTGGCGGATGTGTTGTTACCTACCCTTACCACCTGGTGGCGGCCCATCAGGAAGTGCAGGATCCAGTTGCAGAGGGAGTTGTTTAGTCCCAGGGTCCTTAGCTTAGTGATGAGCTTTGAGGGCACTATGGTGTTGAACGCTGAGCTGTAGTCAATGAATAGCATTCTCACATAGGTGTTCCTTTTTGTCCAGGTGTAAAAAGGGCAGTGTGGAGTGCAATAGAAATTGCATCATCTGTTGGGGCGGTATGCAAATTGGAGTGAGTGTGTCTAGGGTTTCTGGGATAATGGTGTTGATGTGAACCATAACCAGCTTTTCAAAGCACTTCATGGCTACAGATGTGAAACGGGTCGGTAGTCATTTAGGCAGGTTACCTTTGTATTCTTGGGCACTGGGACTATGGTCTGCTTGAAACATGTGGGTATTACAGACTCGGTCATGGAGAGTTTGAACATGTCAGTGAAGACACTTGCCAGTTGGTTGCTCGGAGTACACATCCTGGTAATCCTTCTGGCCCTGTTGACCTGTTTGAAGGTCTTACTGACATCGGCTACGGCGAACGTGATCACACAGTCGTACAGAACAGCTGATGCTCTCATTCATGCTTGAGTGTTACTTGCCTCGAACGAGCATAGAAGTAATTTAGCTCATCTGGTAGGCTCATGTCACTGGGCAGCACTCGGCTGTGCTTCCCTTTGTCTGTAATAGTTTGCAAGCCCTGCCACATCCGACGAGCGTCGGAGCCGGTGTAGTTCGATTCGATCTTTGTCCTGTATTGATGCTTTGCCTGTTTGATGGTTTGTCAGAGGGCATAGCGGGATTTCATATAAGCTTCCTGGTTAGAGTCCCACTCCTTGAAAGCGGCAGCTCTACCCTTTAGCTCAGTGCGGATGTTGCCTGTAATCCATGGCTTCTGGTTGGGGTATGTACGTAGAGTCACTGTGCGGACGACGTCATCGATGCATTTTTTGACCAGTCACTGACGTGGTGTACTCTTCAATGCCTTTGGAAGAATCCTGGAACATATTTCAGTCTGTGCTAGCAAAACAGTCCTATAGCTTAGCATCTGCTTTCTGACCACTTTCTTATTGACGGAGTCACTGGTGTGTCCTGCTTTAGTTTTTGTAAGCAGGAATCAGGAGGATAGAATTATGGTCAGATTTGCCGAATTGAGGGCGAGGGAGAGCTTTGTACGTGTCTCTGTGTGTGGAGTAAGCTGGTTGCACATTTAACATGTTGGTAGAAGTTAGGTAGAACAGATTTGAGTTTTCCTGCATTAAAGTCCCCTGCCACTAGCTGCTGGGTTTTTCACACTCAACAGTTTCCCATGGGTAATCAAGAATGGTTCAGCACCCAAAGGACATCCAGCCAGCCAACTTGACATAACCGTGGAAAGCATTGGAGTCAACATTGGCCAGCATCCTTGTGGAACACTTTCGACACCTTATAGTCCATGCCCCAAATAATGTACTGTTCTGAGGGGGTGCAATTCAATACTAGTAAGGTGTTCCTAATGTTTTGTACACTCAGTGTGTGTGTATATATTATATACACAGTATATTATTATATATACACAGTGCATTCGGAAAGTATTCTGACCCCATGACTTTTTCCACATTTCAAATCAAATCAAATTTTATTTTATTTGTCACATACACATGGTTAGCAGATGTTAATGCGAGTGTAGCGAAATGCTTGTGCTTCTAGTTCCGACAATGCAGTAATAACCAACAAGTAATCTAACCTAACAATTCCACAACTACTACCTTATACACACAAGTGTAAAGGGATAAAGAATATGTACATAAAGATATATGAATGAGTGATGGTACAGAACGGCATAGGCAAGATGCAGTAGATGGTATAGAGTACAGTATATACATATGAGATGAGTAATGTAGGGTATATAAACAGTGGCATAGTTTAAAGTGGCTAGTGATACATGTATTACATAAAGATGGCAAGATGCAGTAGATATAGAGTACAGTATATACATATGAGATGAGTAATGTAGGGTATGTAAACATTATATTAAGTGGCATTGTTTAAAGTGGCTAGTGATACATTTTTGCATAAATTTCCGTCAATTCCCATTATTAAAGTGGCTGGAGTTGAGTCAGTATGTTGGCAGCGGCCGCTAAATGTTAGTGGTGGCTGTTTAACAGTCTGATGGCCTTGAGATAGAAGCTGTTTTTCAGTCTCTCGGTCCCTGCTTTGATGCACCTGTACTGACCTCGCCTTCTGGATGATAGCGGGGTGAACAGGCAGTGGCTCGGGTGGTTGTTGTCCTTGATGATCTTTATGGCCTTCCTGTGACATCGGGTGGTGTAGGTGTCCTGGAGGGCAGGTAGTTTGCCCCCGGTGATGCGTTGTGCAGACCTCACTACCCTCTGGAGAGCCTTACGGTTGTGGGCGGAGCAGTTGCCGTACCAGGCGGTGATACAGCCCGACAGGATGCTCTCGATTGTGCATCTGTAGAAGTTTGTGTGCTTTTGGTGACAAGCTGAATTTCTTCAGCCTCCTGAGGTTGAAGAGGCGCAGCACAACGCTGTCTGTGTGGGTGGACCAATTCAGTTTGTCCGTGATGTGTACACCGAGGAACTTAAAACTTACTACCCTCTCCATTACTGTCCCGTCGATGTGGATAGGGGGGTGCTCCCTCTGCTGTTTCCTGAAGTCCACAATCATCTCCTTTGTTTTGTTGACGTTGAGTGTGAGGTTATTTTCCTGACACCAGGAACGTTACAGCCATATTCTAAAATTTATTAAACACTACCCATAATGAAAAGGAAAAACTGTTTTTATGAATTGTTTGCAAATATGTATAAGAAACTGTCACATTTACATAAGTATTCAGACCCTTTACTCAGTACTTTGATAAAGAAGCTTTGGCAGCGATTACTGCCTTGAATCTTCTTGGGTATGACGCTACAAGCTTGGCACACCTGTATTTGGGGAGTTTCTCCCATTCTTCTCTGCAAATCCTCTCAAGCTCTGTCAGGTTAGATGGGGAGCGTCGCTGCACAGCTATTTTCAGGTCTCTCCAGAGATGTTTGATCGGGTTCAAGTCCGGGCTCTGGCTGGGCCACTCAAGGATGTTCAGACACTTGTCCCAAAGCCACTCCTGCGTTGTCTTGGCTGTGTGCTTAGGGTCGTTTTCCTGTTGGAAGGTGAACCTTTGCCCCAGTCTAAGGTCCTGAGCACTCTTGAGCAGGTTTTCATCAAGGATTTCTCTGTACTTTGCTCTGTTAATCTTTCCCTTGATCATGACTTGTATCCCAGTACCTGCCACTGAAAAATGTCCCCACAGCATGATGCTGACACCGCCATGCTTCACTGTAGGAATGGTGCCAGGTTTCTCCAGACGTAACGCTTGGCATTCAGGCCGAAGAGTTCAATCTTGGTTTCATCAGACCAGAGAATCATGTTTCTCATGGTCTGAGTCTTTTAGGTGCCTTTTGGCAAACTCCAAGCGGGCTGTCGTGCCTTTTTTAGTGAGGAGTGGCTGCTGTCTGGCCACTCTACCATAAAAGCCTGATTGGTGGAGTGCTGCAGAGATGGTTGTCCTTCTGGAAGGTTCTCCCATCTCCACAGAAACTCTGGAGCTCTGTCAGTGACCATCGGGTTCTTGGTCACCTCCCTGACCAAGGCCCTTCTCCCCAGATTGCTCAGTTTGGCCGGGCAGCCAGCTCTAGGAAGAGTCTTGGTGATTCCAAACTTCTTCCATGTAAGAATGATGGAGGCCACTGTGTTCTTGGGAACCTTCAATGCTACAGAAATGTTTTGGTCGCCTTCCCCAGATCTGTGCCTCGACACAATCCTGTCTCAAATCTACAGACAATTCCTTCGACCTCATGGCTTGGTTTTTGCTCCGACATGCACTGTCAACTGTGGGACCTTATATAGACAGGTGTGCCTTTCCAAATCATGTCCAATCAATTGAATATACCACAGGTGGACTCCAATCATGTTGTAGAAACACCTCAAGGATGATCAATGGAAACAGGATGCAGCTGATCGCAATTTCGAGTCTCAGCAAAGGGTCTGAATAGTTATGTAAATAAAGTATTTGTTTTATTTTTAATACATTTGCAAAAATATCTAAACCTGTTTTTGCTTTGTCATTATGGGGTATTTTGTGTATATTGACAATTGTAGAAAAAGGCTGTAACGTAATAAAATGTGGAAGAAGTCTAATAGTATACACTCTGCTAGGGTTGTCCTCTCTCACAGGCCAATCACAATAAAGCAATCTCTGTATGTTTCTTCGTCTTTTTGGCAGGCAAGCCCAAGCTTGGCCGAGAGCTGGGGCGGGGTCAGTATGGAGTGGTCTATCTGTGTGACAGCTGGGGGGGACGCTACCCCTGCGCTCTGAAGTCTGTGGTACCGCCCGACGACAAGCACTGGAACGATCTGGCTCTAGAGTTTCACTACACCAGGTGAGAGGGAACGATTTAAAGACGACCTGCTGCTTTGGCTTGTCATATATGGCCACACCTGGGCCATGGATTTCAGCCATACCCTTTCAGTTTGTAGTTTCAACCATAGTTTATGTCCTAGCATTTCAAAAGAGCTCGCCTTTAAACTGAGACCTGAGGTAGTAATAGAAAGTAAAAAAAGTTTACTTAATTTTTTTTTTTTAATTGGTCTCTACTCAAGTGAAGAATAGTCCTCCAATAACAAACAGTGGTGCGACTCATTTGTCATCAACTAAACTCTTCTTTATTGGTGGTGACAGGTCTTTGTATAGCACATGTACTGGTTAAATCTCCACACCCTCTAGGACACGCAATGGGCTCATTTGAGTAGTAAGGCGCAAGCTACCGACTAGACAAAAGTTGGAGTTGAATCTGCGACATTTGAAAGTCAGAAAACGGATGTGGTTTTCCAACATCCAGGCGCAATGCCACATGGCAGTGTTGCAATTGTTTCTAAACGTTTTTCTTTGTAATATTGATTTAAACAGGTCTCCAACCCCCATATCACACACTCACAAACTGTACATACAGTGGGGAGAACAAGTATTTGATACACTGCCGATTTTGCAGGTTTTCCTACTTACAAAGCATGTAGAGGTCTGTAATTTTTATCATAGGTACACTTCAACTGTGAGAGACGGAATCTAAAACAAAAATCCAGAAAATCACATTGTATGATTTTTAAATAATTAATTTGCATTTTATTGCATGACATAAGTATTTGATCACCTACCAACCAGTAAGAATTCCGGCTCTCACAGACCTGTTAGTTTTTCTTTAAGAAGCCCTTCTGTTCTCCACTCATTACCTGTATTAACTGCACCTGTTTGAACTCGTTACCTGTATAAAAGACACCTGTCCACACACTCAATCAAACAGATTCCAACCTCTCCACAATGGCCAAGACCAGAGAGCTGTGTAAGGACATCAGGGATAAAATTGTAGACCTGCACAAGGCTGGGATGGGCTACAGGACAATAGGCAAGCAGCTTGGTGAGAAGGAAACAACTGTTGGCGCAATTATTAGAAAATGGAAGAAGTTCAAGATGACGGTCAATCACCCTCAGTCTGGGGCGCCATGCAAGATTTCACCTCGTGGGGCATCAATGATCATGAGGAAGGTGAGGGATCAGCCCAGAACTACACGGCAGGACCTGGTCAATGACCTGAAGAGAGCTGGGACCACAGTCTCAAAGAAAACCATTAGTAACACACTACGCCGTCATGGATTAAAATCCTGCAGCGCACGCAAGGTCCCCCTGCTTAAGCCAGTGCATGTCCAGGCCTGTCTGAAGTTTGCCAATGACCATCTGGATGATCCAGAGGAGGAATGGGAGAAGGTCATGTGGTCTGATGAGACAAAAATAGAGCTTTTTGGTCTAACTCCACTCGCCGTGTTTGGAGGAAGAAGAAGTATGAGTACAACCCCAAGAACACCATCCCAACCGTGAAGCATGGAGGTGGAAACATCATTCTTTGGGGATGCTTTTCTGCAAAGGGGACAGGACGACTGCACCGTATTGAGGGGAGGATGGATGGGGCCATGTATCGCGAGATCTTGGCCAACAACCTCCTTCCCTCAGTAAGAGCATTGAAGATGGGTCGTGGCTGGGTCTTCCAGCATGACAACGACCCGAAACACACAGCCATGGCAACTAAGGAGTGGCTCCGTAAGAAGCATCTCAAGGTCCTGGAGTGGCCTAGCCAGTCTCCAGACCTGAACCCAATAGAAAATCTTTGGAGGGAGCTGAAAGTCCGTATTGCCCAGCGACAGCCCCGAAACCTGAAGGATCTGGAGAAGATCTGTAAGGAGGAGTGGGCCAAAATCCCTGCTGCAGTGTGTGCAAACCTAGTCAAGAACTACAGGAAACGTATGATCTCTGTAATTGCAAACAAAGGTTTCTGTACCAAATATTAAGTTCTGCTTTTCTGATGTATCAAATACTTATGTCATGCAATAAAATGCAAATTAATTACTTAAAAATCATACAATGTGATTTTCTGGATTTTTGTTTTAGATTCCGTCTCTCATAGTTGAAGTGTACCTATGATAAAAATTACAGACCTCTACATGCTTTGTAAGTAGGAAAACCTGCAAAATCGGCAGTGTATCAAATACTTGTTCTCCCCACTGTATGTGTATGCATCATACTATCAATTGGTGAGAGAGACTCAAATCACATTTAGTTGTACATAACCACTGTATACATGAATCGCGGCAAAGTTGGTTCCTGTTTGTCACGTCTTTGGTCAAGTTCGGGTGGGTTAAACAAAAACACCTTAATTATTGGTTGACAATAGACCCTCCGACAATGCAGGTGATGAAGTTGAAGAGCAGCTGCAGAAATTTGCAGTCAGTACTTCATGACCTTTGATCACATGGTTTTTGGTTAATGTAGTTGTCGTGTAGGTGCAAGTTGGACAATTTGTATCCCCCATAATGCAACACACTTTGTAAGGAGGTGAACAACGATGACCACTTGACAAAAGTGATCCGCTCGGACACGCCCATAGATTTGGGTTGTCAATTAATTTTGGCCCGCTGCCATACTGACTGGCGCCCTGCACTACAAGTCCCAGCAAGCACTGCCAAAGTGCTGTGTGCATTGGAGTCATGTGTAACTCCATACATGGAGTGTCTGAAAGTGGGTGTGTCAACAAGTTGGTTTATGGAAAGCGAATCAGCTAATTTGGCAGACTCATTTTAGCTAAGCCTAGGCCTTTTCCTAAATGTAACCTCATTCTCCTAACCTGCTACGTTAATTCTCCTAACCTGCTACGTTAATTCTCCTAACCTGCTACGTTAATTCTCCTAACCTGCTACGTAAACATTAAGCTGACCAGAGGTGCACCTGGCTATGGCCGGTCTAACCAATAATGGAGCGCAGGATGTTACACCAGTTGCTGTTGATCCACCCACTGATGTTACACACACACACAGCTGTTGATCAACCCAGTGATGTTACACACACACACAGCTGTTGATCCACCCAGTGATGTTACACACACACACACACACAGCTGTTGATCAACCCACTGATGTCACACACACACACACACACACACACACACACACACACACACACACACACACAGCTGTTGATCCACCCACTGATGTTACACACACAGCTGTTGATCCACCCACTGATGTTACACACACACAGCTGTTGATCAACCCACTGATGTCACACACACACACACAGCTGTTGATCCACCCACTGATGTTACACACACAGCTGTTGATCCACCCACTGATGTTACACACACACAGCTGTTGATCCACCCACTGATGTTACACACACACAGCTGTTGATCAACCCACTGATGTTACACACACACACACACACACACACACACAGCTGTTGATTCTCCCACTTCTTTTGCAACGCCCACTTTTAAACACCAAGTATGCAGTTACCCATACTTGGTGCATTGCCACACACACACCTCCATTACTGTTCTTCTGGCAGTAGGATATTATGCTGGCAGCACGATTGCAGATTCTTTTTCAAAATAAGGGCCCTCCTACAAAGACATGTTAAACTGTTTTTTACAGTTTTTAAACTGTCATTGCAACCATCTTTAAAAAAAATACATTGATAATTTGGCTTTTTATATTATATTTATACCAGCTTTTATTTGGAAAGTTTACACCAATATTGGTTTGTTGAACGCTTTTGTGTAGGCTATATGTTAAGATATGCAGTTTTAATAAAATACAAATATATGTAATTGGATTTACTCAGAGTACAAAACTTAAATTCGTCTATTTTGCTGAGCAATGTTTACATTTTTTGTTTAACTAGTAAAGTCAGTTAAGAAAAAATTCTTATTTACAATGACGGCCTACCCCGGCCAAACCTGAATGACGCTGGGCCAATTGTGCGCCACCCAATCACGGCCGGATGTGATGCAGCCTGGATTCGAACCAGTGATGCCTCTTGCACTGAGATGCAGTGCCTTAGACCGTTGCGCCACTCGGGAGCCCCCACCCGGGTTTAATACGGAGCTGGTGACTCCTTACTCCATTCACTGCAATGCAATACACGGCATATGAATTATACACTGTGCGTTCAGAAAGTATTCAGACCCCTTGACATTTTCCACATTTTGTTACATTACAGCCTTATTCTAAAAATTGATTAAAAAATATATATCCTAATCAATCTGCACACAATACCCCATAATGACAAAGTGAGAACAGTAAAAAAAAGAAAAAAGGTTTTATTAAACACCTTATTTACATAGCTATTCATATGAGACTCGCAATTGAGCTCCGGTGCGTCTTGTTTCCATTGATCATCCTTGAGATGTTTCTTAAACTTGATTGGAATCCACCTATGGTAAATTCAATTGATTGGACATGATTTGGAAATGCACACACCTGTTTATATAAGGTCCCACAGTTGACAGTGCATGTCTGAGCAAAAACCAAGCCATGGGGTCGAAGGAATTGTCCGTAAAGCTCAGACAGGATTGTTTCGAGGTACAGATCTTGGGAATGGTACCAAAAAATGTCTGCAGCATTGAAGGTCCCCAAGAACACAGTGGCCTCCATCGTTCTTAAATGGAGGAAGTTTGGAACCCCCAAACCTGAGCAATTGGTGGAAAGGGCCTTGGTCAGGGAGGTGACCAAGAACCTGATGGTCACTCTGACAGAGCTCATGCTGTGGGGATGTTTTTCAGCGGCAGGGACTGGGAGATTAGTCCGGATCGAGGGAAAGATGAACAGAGTAAAGTACCGAGAGATTCTTGATGAAAACCTGCTCAGGACCTCAGACTGGGGGGTAAAGGTTCATGTTCCAACAGGACAACAACCCTAAGCACACAGCCAAGACAATGCAGGAGTGGCTTTTGGACAAGTCTCTGAATGTCCTTCAGTGGCCCAGTCAGAGCCCGGACTTGAACCCGGTCGAACATCTCTGGAGAGACCTGAATATAGCTGTGCAGCGACGCTCCACATCCAGCTTGAGAGGATCTGCAGAGAAGAATGGGAGAAACTACCCAAATATATGTGTGTCAAGCTTGTAGTGTCATACCCAAGAGGACTCGCAGCCAAAGGTGCTTCAACAGGTACTGCGTAAAGGGTCTGAATACTTATGTAAATGTGATTTCACTTTTTTTAAATTCATTTGCCAAAATTTATAATTATGGGGTCATTATGGGGTATTGTATGTAGATTTAATCCATTTTCGAGTAAGTCCCGTTTTATAGCATGCGGCGGAGGGAAAGTGCACAAACACGCCATAATCCTAGGCTACTAAAATGTTGCCGTCTGGCTTCGGTTTTTAAAGCTTGACAATGAATAACCAAAAGAGAACCTGCAACAGAACACCATGCAAAGGGGAAACAACTGCACAACATTTTAGCACATCATGCAGCAATGCTGCATTTTAAGTATAAATCTTACAATAACTTACCTACCTACCTTTTGTTATTTGCATTTTTTAAATACTTTTTGATTAGGGTCAAAGCATACTATGCACATCTGCAATTAGGCCTAGTAGCAAAGGCTTGACAAATAGGCCTATATTTACTTTGTTAAAATGCTATATCAAATCACATTTTATTTGTCACATGCTTTGTAAACAAAATATGTAGACTAACAGTGAAATGCTTACCTAGGGGTCCTTTTCCAACAATGGAGAGTTGAAAAAATATACAATAACAAAATAGAAATAGTGACACAAGGAATAAATACACATTTAATAACAAGTAAAAAATAACATGGCTATATACATAGAGTACCAGTACCAATTTGATGTGCAGGGGTAGGAGGTAATTTTGTGTTATAGCCTGAATGGATTAAATTGGGAGATTTTTGTCACTGGCCTACACACAATACCTTGTAATGCCAAAGTGGAATTATGTTTTTTGAAATTTGTACACATTAATTACAAATGGAAAAACTTAAATGTCTTGACTAAGTATTCAGCTTAAATCTGTTCAGGGGTAGAAATGTGCTTAACAAGTCACAAGTTGAATGGACTCTGTGCAATAATAGTTTTTAATATGATTTTTGAATGTCTACCTCATCTCTGTACACCACACATACAATTAATTATCTGTAAGGTTCCTCAGTCGAGCAGTGAATTTCATACACAGACCAGGGAGGTTTTCCAATGCCTCGCCAAGAAGGGCACCTAACGGTAGATGGGTAAACAATTTAAAAGTAGACCTTGAATATCCCTTTGAACATGAAGTAATTAATTACACTTTGGATGGTGAATCAATACACCCAGTCACTACAGATACAGGTGTCCTTCCTAACTCAGTTGCCTTAGAGGAAGGAAACCGCTCAGGGATTTCACCATGAGGCCAATGGTGACTTTAAAACAGTTAATGCAGAAAGGAAATGCCATAGTCATTGTGGAAATTGACCCACTAAGAGCCTATTGTGAAGAACCCATATATATATATACTGCTCAAAAAAATAAAGGGAACACTAAAATAACACATCCTAGATCTGAATGAATGAAATATTCTTATTAAATACTTTTTTCTTTACATAGTTGAATGTGCTGACAACAAAATCACACTATCAATGGAAATCAAATTTATCAACCCATGGAGGTCTGGATTTGGTGGAAAACCACACTATAGGCTGATCCAACTTTGATGTAATGTCCTTAAAACATGATGTCCCAGATGTGCTCAATTGGATTCAGGTCTGGGGAACGGGCGGGCCAGTCCATAGCATCAATGCCTTCCTCTTGCAGGAACTGCTGACACACTCCAGCCACATGAGGTCTAGCATTGTCTTGCATTAGGAGGAACCCAGGGCCAACCGCACCAGCATATGGTCTCACAAGGGGTCTGGGGATCTCATCTCGGTACCTAATGGCAGTCAGGCTACCTCTGGCGAGCACATGGAGTGCTGTGCAGCCCCCCCAAAGAAATGCCACCCCACACCATGACTGACCCACTGCCAAACCGGTCATGCTGGAGGATGTTGCAGGCAGCAGAACGTTCTCCATGGCGTCTCGTCTGTCACATGTGCTCAGTGTGAACCTGCTTTCATCTGTGAAGAGCACAGGGCGCCAGTGGCGAATTTGCCAATCTTGGTGTTCTCTGGCAAATGCCAAATGTCCTGCACGGTGTTGGGCTGTAAGCACAACCCCCACCTGTGGACGTCGGGCCCTCATGCCACCCTCATGGAGTCTGTTTCTGACCGTTTGAGCAGACACATGCACATTTGTGGCCTGCTGGAGGTCATTTTGCAGGGCTCTGGCAGTGCTCCTCCTGCTCCTCCTTGCGCAAAGGCGGAGGTAGCGGTCCTGCTGCCCTCCTACGGCCTCTTCCACATCTCCTGATGTACTGGCCTGTCTCCTGGTAGCGCCTCCATGCTCTGGACACTACGCTGACAGACACAGCAAACCTTCTTGCCACAGCTCGCATTGATGTGCCATCCTGGATGAGCTGCACTACCTGAGCCACTTGTGTGGGTTGTAGACTCCGTCTCATGCTACCACTAGAGTGAAAGCACCGCCAGCATTCAAAAGTGACCAAAACATCAGCCAGGAAGCATAGGAACTGAGAAGTGGTCTGTGGTCACCACCTGCAGAACCACTCCTTTATTGTGGGTGTCTTGCTAATTGCCTATAATTTCCACCTGTTGTCTATTCCATTTGCACAACAGCATGTGAAATTTATTGTCAATCAGTGTTGCTTCCTAAGTGGACAGTTTGATTTCACAGAAGTGTGATTGACTTGGAGTTACATTGTGTTTAAGTGTTCCCTTTATTTTTTTGAGCAGTGTATATATGCTTGTTTTACTCAGTTTCTAAACAAAGAAAATGTAACCAATATGGCCTCAAAACATGGTTAAAACTATAATTTTGATATCATGGATGGTCAGTAGCTCTGTCTATACATTTTTAGAGAAGTTATTTCTCCAGGCCCATCCCTCAGCTTAGTACCGCACTAAAGCGGGTGAGACTGTTTTGTTATGGTTTCTACCGCTTTATTGCTGCTTTAAAGCTCACTAATGCAGGTCATGGAGAAGTAACTTCTCATGTGGCCAGATTTCAGTGTTGGAACTGGGACTGGTCTGCCCCCCTGTGGCTGTCAGAAGAATTTCATGCAGAAAGAAAAGGTTGTGGTGTGTGCTAGTGAGCACTGTAAAAAGATTAGGAACCACATTTCCACTTACACAAGAGGGTAGGATGTAATAATATGAAGATTGAAGACCTTATTTCTCCTACCTTCTCTATCGTGTATGGCTGCAGGTCCCTCCCTAAACATGAGCGTCTGGTGGATCTCCACGGCTCGGTGATTGACCACACGTACGGTGGGGGCTCCAGCATTGCTGTGCTGCTCATAATGGAGAGGCTTCACAGAGACCTCTACACAGGCTTGAAGGTAACCAGCAGACTCGCATATCTATCATGTACTCTAATATATCTCTTCTATCACAGGTCTGCCTGATCCCATGCCTCAGTCTCTCCTTTTCCTCTCTCCCAGGCTGGTTTATCACTAAAGGAGAGACTCCGGATCGCTCTGGATGTGGTGGAAGGCATTCGCTTCCTGCATGGTCAGGGGCTTCTACACCGAGACATCAAACTAAAGAACGTTCTAGTGAGTTAGCGTTAAAGGTGCTTTCTCTAATCATGCTGAATGTAACACTAGTGTTGTTTACCACATTGTCATCATTTAATTTTAGATGTAGTTCTAATGTGGTCATGGCTGACTGGCCATAGTAGAAACTCTCTCCAGCACTACACACCAATGAATTGCTCATTATTTCAGCATTCACATTCCGGCTGTGCTGCTTGCTTGGTTATGTAAGAATAGCCCCTCCCTGCCTACACAGTATGATGTTTGGCGGTGGAACGAAAGGGCTGGGTTTTAATGAATAAACAAGTTGTTTATTAGGTGTGTCGAGGCTTGGCCCCTCAGAACATGCTCCATGGCTAAATGTGGTGGCTTCATATTGTGTATTTACGGTCTTTTATGTATTGCGTTCTCAATTCCAATGTTAGTCCATTATAGCCTAGTTAAATATGGTGAACATTTTTGCAGTCCACATGTTCTAATTGCATTGCTTCAATATGGAAATACATTGTTAAACAGGCTATAGCATTCACACTGATCTAGGGGCTAGGCATACTGTAAATGGCTAGAGCATTCACACTGATCTAGGGGCTAGGCATACTGTAAATGGCTATAGCATTCACACTGATCTAGGGGCTAGGCATACTGTAAATGGCTAGAGCATTCACACTGATCTAGGGGCTAGGCATACTGTAAATGGCTAGAGCATTCACACTGATCTAGGGGCTAGGCATACTGTAAATGGCTAGAGCATTCACACTGATCTAGGGGCTAGGCATACTGTAAATGGCTAGAGCATTCACACTGATCTAGGGGCTAGGCATACTGTAAATGGCTATAGCATTCACACTGATCTAGGGGCTAGGCATACTGTAAATGGCTAGAGCATTCACACTGATCTAGGGGCTAGGCATACTGTAAATGGCTAGAGCATTCACACTGATCTAGGGGCTAGGCATACTGTAAATGGCTAGAGCATTCACACTGATCTAGGGGCTAGGCATACTGTAAATGGCTATAGCATTCACACTGATCTAGGGGCTAGGCATACTGTAAATGGCTAGAGCATTCACATTGATATAGGGGCTAGGCATACTGTAAATGGCTAGAGCATTCACATTGATATAGGGGCTAGGCATACTGTAAATGGCTAGAGCATTCACACTGATATAGGGGCTAGGCATACTGTAAATGGCTAGAGCATTCACATTGATCTAGGGGCTAGGCATACTGTAAATGTCTAGAGCATTCACACTGATCTAGGGGCTAGGCATACTGTAAATGGCTAGAGCATTCACATTGATCTAGGGGCTAGGCATACTGTAAATGGCTAGAGCATTCACACTGATCTAGGGGCTAGGCATACTGTAAATGGCTAGAGCATTCACACTGATCTAGGGGCTAGGCATACTGTAAATGGCTAGAGCATTCACACTGATCTAGGGGCTAGGCATACTGTAAATTGCAGTCTGGACAAACGTAGTCATTAAGCAAGATTACATTCACTAAGCTATTAAGGCCTGAAAAGATGGTGTATAATTCTAATCAAATTCTGATAACAAAACTTGTTTTAAATAGGCTATGACTAAATACAGTTACAGGCACCGTAAGTGCTCCTTGTGGGCGTATAATACATACAAGGCAACTTAAAAGGATTTAACATTTTAGTAATTTAGCAGAAATCTTATCCAGAGCGATGTAGTTAGTGCATTCATCTTAAGATTGCTCAGTGGGACAACCACATATCAGTCTTATTAGTAAGTACATTTTTCCTCAAGGCAGTGATCAGCAAAGTCGGCCAGTGATTTCGCGCACATCCAAACATTTCACGCAAGCTGGATGAAGATCCAATAGAAAGGGGGAATGTTCACTCACCGTTTTACTGCTCGCAAATGTAATGTTTTATAAACATCATAGAACCATTTTACAGATCATATTTCCACTTCTCCAGAAATAGCAGACACAATTTAATTGCATTTGAGCCATATTTTTTCTAATAAGTTTGATCTTGTTTGTTGTTTAATTACATTATAAAACAGTCTGATTTTTAAACCAACTATATTTCTAAATTGGATCGGGTCAGAAGCATGATATCATGAATCGCTTCTTTTCCATTGCAGTGTGGTGCAACATGGTCTCAGAGCATTTCGCATTATTATGTACGTAAATCCGGGACACTATATTTAGTATATGTTATGTTTCCTATGGTACCTATTAATTTGTGGATGTCCATCAATTTTGTATGATGTTACCAATTACAATTTCTATTATATGTTACAAATTTGCTAACGTTAGCTAGGCTAGGGGTAAGTTTAGAAGTTAGGCTAAAGGGTTATTAGGGGAAGGGTTAGCTAAAATGTCTTTGCTAAGTAGCTAAAAAGTAGTTGAAGTTGCTAATTAGTTTAAATGCTAAAGTTGTTTAACCTTTGGGTTGCTAGACATTTGTTATACCATCTGTCTTATGTAACCATACCAAACGTAACATATCGTACTAATTTGACTGTCCCGGATTTACTATGTTACGTGTAGTCTGTGTGCACACGTAGGCCTACATGTCTTTACACACAACATTCGCACGTCTATACAAAATACTCGGCTCCTGTCAATTGTATCGTTACCTATGTGTGAGGCAGATTATAAAACAAATCTGCTGTTTGACATAGCATTCTAGGAGGTTTGGAGCACAGGTCTTTGGTAATTGAACGAGGTGTGCTCTTTGGAAATGGGGATGGATAGAATGCTCGAACAAGCAAAAATAATTATTTGTGTTAATAGTGAAAAAGCATGAGGGCAAAAACCTAACATATTTCAAAGCACTCTCAGTAGACCATTTAAACCCCCTTTCTTTAGAGGCTAATGGCTTGATTAAAGAAGCACCTATGCGATCCTGCTAAACAAGCCTTGATTAAGGGGAGGGTAGGCTAAGCTTGGTTTTTAATCAAATTAAACGGAATGGGGGTGGGGGAAACAATCGTTTATGTTTCTAAATACGAGATTCACCGGCACAAAATGCGTATCTCTTTTCCATGGGCACTGCGCGTCATGGTTGGATAGGCTGCGCTTCCATTCTCTTAATTTTATTATCAACTGAGTTACTGTTAAGACCTGCTTTTTGCTGGTCTTAACTTCCCATTAGCGCTGAATGAAATTGTCACGTTTTGCATGTGTTAAGGACACACCTCATATGTCCACCACTCCAACCTCAGCGCAAGTGAGCTGATGTTAGACAGGTAAAATGCCAGTGCACCAGTTTTTACATGATGAAATTGCAAACTAATGTGCCGTTTGACACTTGCGGCTCCTTAGCGCCAGTCGCAAATAGAGTCCTGTATGTGCAAGACCTTAAATGTATGCTTTGAGAAACCAATATTTATGATCCTGACATGTCACGTCTTGTACACATCTTGCCAAGTGTTCCTAATGTGTTCCGGTCCTCTGGCCCTCCCTCAGTTGGACAAGCAGAACCGGGCCAAGATCACAGACCTGGGCTTCTGTAAGCCAGAGGCCATGATGTCTGGCAGCATCGTAGGAACCCCCATCCACATGGCCCCTGAGCTCTTTACAGGTCAAATATCCTGCTACTCAGTCGTAGTATTGCATCATAGACCACCTCTCATTCTAGGCTCTTTGATTTAACCACAAGTCTGACCTCTTTCTTCAGGAAAGTATGATAATTCTGTGGACGTCTATGCCTTCGGAATCCTGTTCTGGTATCTCTGCACTGGCTCTGTCAAACTCCCAGAGTCCTTTGAGAAATGCTCCAGCAAGGACCAGTTGTGGAATAACGTTAAAAAAGGTAATGTAGAATTCAAGCTCGAGCAAACCCACATCTAAATACTAATTCAACCGAATATGATCAAGACTTCAGCTTGCTGTAACACTTGTCTTTTATCCAGGACTTAGTGTGTATAGTTTGTGGACTGAATTGGCCAGGGCCTCATTTGTGCCCATGTTTTCAGGCGCGAGGCCTGAGCGGTTGGCCGGCTTTGATGAGGAATGCTGGCAGCTGATGGAGGCCTGCTGGAATGGAGACCCTTCCCAGAGGCCCCTGCTCGGCATCGTAGAGCCCAGCTTGCATAGCATCATGTTACGGCTTTGTAAATGTGGCTCGCATCAGAATAGCAGCAGCCTAATGGACTCAAACTGACACACTCCAAGAGGACCACAGACTGTTGCAAAGGATTACGGTCAAAAGAAAAGTAATTTTTGTTGTATTTATGGAAGGACAGTGTGCTTCTGGAAGGCCAAAAGAGGAGATGACCAAGACAGTTTTCCTCTTCCTTTAAAGGAGTTAAATATACACTATTTAAGATGAACTGAAACCGGACTCACATGTTTGTGCCATTTGTATAGTACAAACTCAGTCTAGCGTACACTATGCTTTGCTCCATGCTAATTGCTGCTTGGTTATAGAATTGTTAATAGATATGAAATGTTTAAAATGCTAAAAAATATATAATTTTAGATTGTATTCCTGCATCTATGCAATTCCAACTTTTTTTAAATAAATGATTTTGACAAAATAATAAATGTTTGCTTCACTCTTACATAAGGTTCTGTTTTCAGGTCATACTAAGGAGAATTTTTCTATTTGACTTGAAGTATCCTAACAATGCACAGAAGCCTGCCTTAAAGTGTAGTCTCAACTTGTGCTCTGGTCCCAGATGAGGATGATGGCTTTCGGGGGGCCAGAGGTTGTGAATAAAACTTTGTTCTAATCCAGACAATTCTACAATTGATGTCAGACACAGTTTAGGTATAAATGTCCCTCTCGCATTAGGTGGGAGCTGCACCCCACTGAGTATTTTCACAATCCTCAAAGTACACGTTAACATTGTTGTGCTCAGAGGATCCCTGTGTTTTGGTTGCAGTTCAGCACATTGGCCACAAGCGGGCTCAGCATTCTACTACACAGTTCAATACATGGAATGCTCTTATTAGCCTATTTCCCCAGAAAGAAAAATACCATGTCTGTTTTACTCATTGAATGTGTGAATTCCTTCACCAAATGATTTCACAGAAAACTACAAGCCACATCAGTAACCTACTACAGGTCTTTGTTTTGCTCAATCCAGATAATGGGGAAAAAACATTCACGCTACTCTATCTAGTGCTTCAGTTGAGTAAACAAACTGCAGTATGAAAATGGGAGGTTGCACTCATTTGTAGGCCTGATACTCAAATGTTAACCTTAATCAGTGTTGTAAAAAAAACTTTGGAACAATTGTCAATGCAGAAATGAACCTTGACACAGTATCATGAATGCTTACAGATGTCATTTTAGGGCGCACCAGTGCAAACAGTTCTCAGGAACTAGTGGTAAGAACTTAACGCTGATAGAAATGTTGTACACAGCAAAACAGGTTATATTTCTTGAACTGCTTTTTATAAGTGGGAATGTAGAGGTGTACAGTTTATTCAATTGAAGATGAAGTATTAGTGTTTCATTTTACAGAACTCTTCACATTGGCATACATGTCAAAGAGTTTTACAGCAGAAGTTTGCAAATATTTCACAAAAACAATGGAACGATCTAATCTATAAAATACAAAGTCGTTTAGTCGCCGATTCAAATGAAAGCATATATCCCTTGGACAAAAACATTGAAAATGGGAACATTCTCAGTTTATACAAAAATTTGCTCCCAACAATTTACAAAAGTAAAGATATCAAAATTTCTTCACACGCAGGCTCTTTTCCTCCAATGATAATGCAATAAAATGAAGGCGAAATGGTGGAGAAAGGCAGACATTCTCACCTCTAGTGTCTATGTGTATGACAGCTGACTAGTCGCTGTTGCCTTTAAACATCCTTCAGTAGTGAGAGAAACTTTACGGTGCGTGACCCCATGGCCTCTCACTGTTCTCCAGCCACACTTCAACAGGAGTCCTTTCCTCCAGTGCAGAGCACAGTGTAGTGGTTTGGGTGGAGCTGTTCAGTATAGAGACATTTTGTACTGACTCTTCCTGTCCACCAGCTCAGGCTGGCAGCTTCCTGAGACTGGAGTGGAGAAATGAGTTCTCTCTACAGCAAAACTCAAATGGCCCTCGGTAGAACAACTAAATCCTTGAACAAAACAACTGTACAGGTCACCCTTTCTGAGATTACAAACTAGTTAAGCTTCTTGAGGAAATTCCCTGAACTTTTAAAATCTTACAGCTAAATGACCCAGCCAAAGGAGGACTTCATTGTTCTTAATCTCCGGAGTTTGAAACATAAACACAAACAAAACTGAATCAGCTCCAGTTGACTACCTGCACATCTGGCCGGGTAGTGTAAATTATTTTAAAAAGTGCATCGCTTCAAGTATGTAAACAAACAATGATTTAAAAAGAGAGATTCAGTGCGCTGGAGCCTGGGCCCTTGCAGAGACTCCTGAGGTTTTGGCACTCACACACATTCATGCACGCGCGCACACACACATGCAGAGAAAAAAATTGGGGAAGGAGAGAGGGTACTCCATTGATCTCCAGGTGTGGACAGTCCAACGCTCTCTGTCTCAGACATCAGCTCCTGTTACTCAGAGAAAAGTAAGCATGGCGATGAGGGCCGAGGCTCTATGACCTGCAAAGACACACCCCTCCGTCAGCCGGCTCATATGGAGGGGTTGCGGTGGCTGCTGGGAAAATGGAGGATGGATGGATGGGGGACAAACGTTACACAACACGGGGAAAACAGAAGGAACAGAAAACAATGAATGAGAATGATTCACGTACACACAGTGTGAGAGGTGATAACCAAATTATATGGGATTATTATTTTGGTTATAAGGGGTGAAGGATACTGAATGATCGATCGATAAGAAGACAATGATCCTGATTTCAAATGAGGATCAAGTGCTTCAGTGAATAAAATTAAAGAATAGGAATCTATGTTTTTTGGAGAGAGAGAGAGAGAACAGAGATTGATGGTTAGTAAGCTACAATACTCTGCACTGTAGACACTGGTCATAAAATGATTTTGCTTGTACTTAGCAGTTTATATTAACTCATCAAAAGTAGCTTTTACCAAGTCCCTCTGTTTATAGAACTAACAGTATTTTGTTCCCAACATGATAAAAAAATCACCTGATCATGGGAGTTGCTTGACATCTTACCACATTGGAGTCTGAGCTCATTGATGAGAATGTGACCGGTACTCTATGTATTGGACTTTTAACAAGCTAGCATGCTAAAATCAACACTACATAGGCAAAGAAGAACAAGGGCCAGACTACACACAATGGTGACGGGGGCACGACACACACTGAAGACAGCAGCAAGACACATTCAGTGGGAAATCAATTCTTTCACATCAAACTGGTAGACTGGTGTGCAGAAAATATGACATGCAGTATACAACACAAAGCAACATTTCAATACATAAGTACTAACAAATATCTTAACTTCTATCTAAGAGCTGTTGGTTTGGATTCTATGACATTGTGATGTACTGTATGTGTTGCTGTGTTTGTGATCTGCACTGGGTTGTGTTCAGACAGAGTGGTGTATTCTGTTTGGACGTGGGTCATGTTTGGTGCTCGGTGTTGTGATGACACTCACTCTGACCCTGATGAGTCACCGTCCACTGTCCCCGCCTTGATGCTCATGGCAACACCATTCAGCTGATCTGGTAAGCTGGGCTTGGCCCCGCCCCCTCGGCTCTCACTGGAAGAGGAGCCCTGGGAGGAGGCGTGGCCAAGAGTGTTCTCCGACAGCTCGTTATGGATGCGGTTGATACCATTTCTCTCCGCAATGGGGGAGAGCTGCTTCTTCTTCAGGATTCCTGCATTTGAAAAGACAAAGCCTAAACATTTCTGAAGTTCTGGAAATCCCACCTCTACAAAGATATAGAGTGGAACTAACATGTGGAATGTTGCAGCAGAGTTGATGTTTGGGTTTGTTGCTGACCTTTCTGTGGGTGTGTGTTGAGGTTGGGCAGACTGGGCAGACTGGGCAGCAGCATCACGTGGTCCTTCCCATAGCCCTCTGCCTTGTCCCCTGGCCTGTCGTCTGGCATGCCTCGGTGGTCCCGTGTCTGGCCCAGTTCAGGGTTGCCCAGAGACTCTACTTTTAGCCTTCCTGCTCCCCCCAGGCCCTCACTGTTGCTAGCTGTTGTCACATACTCCCCTGGCCAGTACAGCTTACTCAGGTTGTTATCTGACGAACACCCAGACAACTTTAAGACTACATCTTAAATGCTTGATGCATTAAATCGTGGTGTAAGCTGTTGTCTTACAATACCAGAATCTGGTAATTCAGGTGTTATTTTTACATGTTTAAGTAAGATTCATAACATTCATGTTCTGCTCAGAAGTGGATTCATTTAAACCCAGACAATTGTGTACAGTGTAGGTGTATTCTATTGAAGATTTGTCTGGTCTGTGTGTGATGTTTGGGTGTGGTGTACTGTTAAAGCAGAAGTGTGTGAGCGGTATTATCAAGAGTGTTACTGCATGGGGCTGTGTTCACATACCACCTGCGTGTGGTCTACTGACAGTGAGGTATTATAGGTGTGAGGTCGTATAGAGTTGGTGACTCGGTGTATTATAGATGCGAGGTCATACCCTGAGGGTGTGGTCTCTTGGACACATTGGATGCCATGCTTTCCCAGCATTCATCTGGTGGGTAGGGCCCCTCCTCCTCGCTGTCAGAGGAGTGTGTAGAGGCGTACGATCCACTCTGGTCATCCTCCAGAGACAGGTCACTGTCCGAGTCCGAGTTGTGATCTGTTGTTGCACACACACAAGTTAAGATGATGACCAATGAGTGTTGTAGAAATATACATACATTGACCATATGAGATGAATACTCTGTATGCCTCTCTGTGTTTGAGCTATGCACCAAAGCTGCTAAAGGCAGTCACAGTGATCCTAATGACATTAAAATGGGAGACCTACCATCTAAATGCTCTTTAGTTTCATGGAAGAGTGAGCCGTGCTCGTTCAGAGCGATGTGTACCTGGCTATTATTCAGGCCACCATCATCCCTGAAAAACACAACAGGACTTGTAACAGGACAAACAAAGCCCTGGTCTCCTCAATGTAAGTTGGTATGTGGCTTTGATAGGGGTGTTCTATCTGTATTACAGTACATAACAATGACCATCATAAAACCCACACATTTTCAATTAACCTGGAAAGAAAACATGTTCTAGTACGCAATGATGCAGGAGGGCCTAAACAGCATGTGTCAATGGGGCCTGTTGTGTCCCTCTGTGCTTACCCTACCTGAGGACAAAGGGGACATAGCTCTGCTGGCTCTTGCCGCTCTGCAGGGTGTCGTTCAGAGAGACACTGGAGTCTCCAAACGGCAGGTGGTACAGTCTGCCATCCATGTAGCTGGTGTTACAGTTATATGACTGGAGGAAGATAGTAGAGGTATAAGTTAGTAGGTAGTAAGTCATATCAAATTCTGTTTTATTTGTTTGGTGCTTTAGTTAATGTCCTTAGTAATATAAGTACAAGCATAAAGGCCATGATGGAGGCCTACAGCTGTGCATGTCTGTACTAGGCCTTGGATGACTGGTGACGTCCCTATACAGTACGAGAGATTTACAGAGGGCTTGGACTTGATCATGTGATCCGGGCGTTTGCGGCTGCAGCAGTAGCGCATGGCGTTCCTCGCCTCCTTGTTGAACACAATGCGGAAGAAGAAGATGAAGGGACCCTGGAATAGACAGACCAAATAATGTCAATGGAGCAAGGATACTTGACAGTCAAACCAGTGACTAATAGTCTTTAAATCCTGGTTTAAGTGAAACAAAAAACAGTGTTTACTTGAAGACAGTTGAATCCAGCAAACAAGTAGTGGAAGATGATCATGTCACTGTTGACTGAGAGTATAGCTAACAGACATGTGACAGTGACCAGGAGGAGAACCCCACATGACGTCCTCAGCCCGGAGCTAGACACAGACAGACAGAAAGACACACGTAAAATGAGAACATCACAAAGGTTACATTAGGATAAGTGAGTTTTCAGAGGATATAGAAATATGTTTTTCACTTTTATGCAATCCATCATGAGCCAACAACCACAGTTTAGTGAATTGGCAGCTTCACTCTCCATTCAATGACACAATGCACTCTCTTGTGGTCTCTAAAGTGCTGTAGTCATGTACCCTTGGGGTACAACAGCATGCCTGTGTTAATGACAGAATTTGTGTTGTTTTTATTCAGGCAGCGGTGGGCAGGACACTCACATAGGGGGCTCTTTCTTTTCAAAGCTGTGGTGTCTCATGGAGCAGGATGCTCTGGAGGCCAGGATATACAGGAAGATGTTCATCTGGAAAACACAAAATACAATTAAACTATGTATTACTGTATAACAAAGGCATACTATTATACAACTCTAGTATATACGGTACCAGTCAAAAGTTAAGACACACCTACTCATTCCAGAGTTTTTCTTAATTTTTTTACAATTTTCTACATTGTAGAATAATAGTGAAGACATCAAAACTATGAAATAACACATATGGAGTCATGTAGTAACCAAAAAAAAGTGTTAATCAAATATTTGAGATTCTTCAAAGTAGCCACCCTTTGCCTTGACAGCTTTGCATTATTCTACAATGTAGAAAATAGTAAAACAAATAAATAAAAACTTGAATGAGTAGGTGTGTCCAAACTTGACTGGTACTGTAAATATCATACAATACACTGTATTAGAGATCTGATGAGGTGGAGTGTACTCACAGACACCACCATGGCGATGGGCCCTGCCAAGCTCCAGATCAGAGTGTCGTACACGGACAGCCAGCAGAAGTCTGGGTTCCCATAACCCTCTGGGTCCAGTCCGACCGCCAGGCCTGGACGACACAACCACCAAACACACCAGTAACTAACAAATAACTACAGTAAGGCTTTCAACCGTTCTAATTGGATATATGAGTTGGCATTGTGTGTCTGTGTGTTTGTGTATGCAAGCATGCGTCTGTGTGTGGTTAGTGTGTGCATCAGTGTGTGTCAAGTTTTTATTGTTACGTGCACTAGTACAGTGAAATGCCTTTCTTGCTTGCTCTTTCCCAATAATGCAGAAGCAATATATATATTTTTTTTTTTAAGTCAAGTTGATCAAAAACAAGAAATTGAAATAAGAACACGAGAAAGTAAGTAACTTATATACAGGATCAGTTCCAGAGTCAGAGCCAATACCATATTTACAATGTGCAGGGATACTGGAGTGGTAGGGTTAGATATGTATAGGGGTAAGGTGACTTGGCATCAGGATATATGATAAACAGAGTAACAGCAGCGGATATGATTGTACGCGAGTGTGTGTGCGTGCGTGTGTGCGTGTGTGTGTGTGTGTGTATGTATAGAGTCAGTATGAATGTTTATGCATGTAATGTGTGTCTGAGAAAAGTGTGTGTGTTGGAGTGTCAGTGTGAGGGAGTGTGTAGAATGTGCATAGAGTGAGTGTGTGATTGTGTATAGAAAAGAAAGTTAAAATAGACAGGTCAATGCAGATAGTTCGTCTAGCTATTTAGCAGTCTTATGGCTTGGGAATAGAAGCTGTCAGACTTCATACACCGGTACCGCTTGTCGTGCGGAAGCAGAGAGAACAGTTTATTGCTTGGGTGGCTGGAGTCTAACAATTTTTCTGATATAGAGGTCCTGGATGGCAGGGAGCTCAGCCTCAGTGATGTACTGGGCCGTACGCACTACCCTCTGTAGCGCCATGTGATGGAGGGCGGTGCACGTGCCATACAAAGCAGTGATGCAGCCAGTCAAGATGCTCTTCATGGTGTAGCTGGAGAACTTTGAGGATTTGAGGGCCAAATCTTTTCAACCTCCTGGGAGGGAAGAGGCGTTGTCGCGCCTGTTCGCGTGTGTGGACCAGTTTAAGTCCTTAGTGATTTGTACACCCCGGAACTTGAAGCTCTCGACCCGCTCTGCTGCAGCCCCGTCGATGGGGACGTACTCGCCCTCGTTTCCTGTAGTCCACAATCAGCTCCCTTGGTCTCACTGACGTTGAAGGAGAGGTTGTTGTCCTGGCACCACACTGTCGTCACTGGCCTCCTCCCTGTAGGCTGTCTAATCGTCGCAGGTAATCAGGCCTACCCACTGTCATGTCGTCAGAAAACTTGATAATGGTATTGGAGTCGTGTGTGGCCACGCAGTCGTGGGTGAACCGGGAGTACAGGAGGGGACTAAGCACGCAACCCTGTGTGGCCCCCCATGTTGAGGGTCAGCGTAGCGGAGGTGATGTTGCCTACCCTCACCACCTGGGGTCGGTCCATCAGTGTGTGTGTGTGTATTGTTCAGACCTGTGATGAAGGCGGGCACGCCCCAGCCAATCATGTAGTAGAATCGCATGGGTCCGTAGTTGATGTCTCGTATTTCGCTCAGCATGCGGTAGACGTGCAGGCCCTCCAGGAAGAGCCAGGAGAAGGTGCACAGGTAGAAAAAATGCAGCAGGATGGCGATGATTGTGCACATAAACTACAGACACGGGGGGAGAGACAGAGAGAGAGAGCGAGGGGGAGAGAGAGCGAGAGTGAAAGGAAGGGAACTTATTATACTTTATATTACAGGGCTCAAAGTGGGCAGAATGCTTTGATGATTTTTCCTTTGTTTTTAATCAGATCCATATCAGACACCTATTCCAAACAGAGGAGAGGGAAGGTAGGATATTGAAAGTGGTGTACTGAACCGAGATCGACAGGGGGTAAAATACAGTTTTAAAAGGTAGACAGAAAATAACTTTGTTCCAGTAGTTTACCGGGTTGTCTGCCAGGTTAATGCCCAGGATGAAGATGAGTTCGGAGATGAAGAGGGCGGTGGCACCGTTGTTGATGATGCTGGTCTTGTTGCAGTGCATGGCCCGCAGGCAGAGGAGGAAGAGCGTGGTGAGGAAGAGAAAGCCCAGAGTCACGCTCACCGTGCTCCACGTCACCAGCTTCACCGGAAGGATCTCACCGTTCTGAGAAGGAAGAGGAGGGTGGAGGAAAAGTTTAGTTTAAGAAGAGCTTTGTTTGGTCATTATAGTGAACAAGACCACTATAGGGTGTGGTCTGAGGTGTATTGAGGTTGATAAAGTGAAGTCTAGACTCGTACAGCATATGGTGTAGTTCTGTCTAGTGTTGTGTAGTGGTGTGGCCTTGCTCACCTCTCTCCTAGAGATGTCCATGAGAACAGCGAAGCTGGTCATGTGGTAACACTGGCAGCTGATGTGAGTGTTGTTCCTGAACACCACCTCACAGCCTTTGGCTGACCAGCCTCCGTTCCCCGCTCTGACAAACAAAAACAACAGTCAAACAATGCGATGACAGATTATTTGGTTTCAACCTAATCCTTTATATAACTTTTAAGTCTTTGTTTCTACAGCTCAAAGTTGAAATAGCTAGTGTGTGTGTGTGTGTGTGTGTGTGTGTGTGTGTGTGTGTGTGTGTGTAAAACTCACAGTATGGAGTGGTTCCAGAAGACACAGATGGGTTTGGAGCGCTCCTCGGTGGTGACCATGCGGAACTGCACAGTGATGGGTTTGTCCAGCATGTGCTGCAGCAGCTCCTCGTTGTCATGAACCGTGATGCTGACCACCGGGGAGTTGATGACCGGACGCTTAGGCACTCTGGTGGAAATCACACAAAACCACTAATTCATTCTTCAACAGGAACCTTGTTGCTGCTCTTCCTCCTCCTCATTAATAATTTTCTCCAATTCTAAATTGGCCCCTAACCCCTACACCAGGGCTGCCCAACCCTCTTCCTGGAGATCTACCATCCTGTGGGTTCAGTCCAACCCTCTTCCTGGAGATCTACCGTCCTGTGGGTTTTCAGTCCAACCCTCTTCCTGGAGATCTACCGTCCTGTGGGTTTTCAGTCCAACCCTCTTCCTGGAGATCTACCGTCCTGTGGGTTTTCAGTCCAACCCTCTTCCTGGAGATCTACCGTCCTGTGGGTTTTCAGTCCAACCCTCTTCCTGGAGATCTACCGTCCTGTGGGTTTTCAGTCCAACCCTCTTCCTGGAGATCTAC
Organism: Salvelinus alpinus; assembly: GCF_045679555.1. Lineage (NCBI taxonomy): Eukaryota > Metazoa > Chordata > Actinopteri > Salmoniformes > Salmonidae > Salvelinus > Salvelinus alpinus. The sequence goes on along the minus strand of NC_092087.1, from coordinate 34,521,172 downwards.
CGTCCTGTGGGTTTTCAGTCCAACCCTCTTCCTGGAGATCTACCGTCCTGTGGGTTTTCAGTCCAACCCTCTTCCTGGAGATCTACCGTCCTGTGGGTTTTCAGTCCAACCCTCTTCCTGGAGATCTACCGTCCTGTGGGTTTTCAGTCCAACCCTAATTTAACACACCTGATTCTACTAATTAGCTGCTCAACAAGACCTTAACTAGCTGAATCAGATATGCTAAATTAGGATTGGACTGAAAACCTACAGGACATTAGATCTCCAGGAAGAAGGTTGGGCAGCCCTGCCCTGCACCCTCCATACTCCACTGGTGGCCGGAGGTATGGATCTGGACCCAAAAGGGGTCAATTACGTATCGCGAGTACCGACTACTATATTCTTTATGAACTCGGTCAGGCTTCGACCACTGGGATCATATAAACACACAAGACATGGAACAATGTGTCGAATTGCAAGAAATTGGCTTAAAAACTGCAAAATTTTCTCTCCGCTAACAAGAGGGCTGTGAACAGTTTGGGGTTGGCATGGATTGCGAGGTGGGGGTTTGTTACTACGACAATAAAATATCAATCTGGTCCTTTGTCACGTAGGCAATTTGTGTGACCAGACCTTATCAAATAGTACCTGCGTCCCCCTGCCTTAGACCTTTGTGTAGATATGAAAGGATCAGCAATATGGCAGAAATACCACCAGGGAAATGTAGACCCATGAACATTTTACTAGTATGTATCCAATTAAATCTATGTGAAGTATCTAGAGGTAGGAGGCAAGGGGTCAATATGGAATCAGGTCCCTGTCTCCCTCTGTCTCACCTGAGACTCCTCTTATCAGGGTCATAGCTCGCAGGCAGCAACGAGGCCAGGCTGTGGAAGATGATCACGCTAGCGATGGCCTCCTGCTCAGGGTCGTCAGGACCTCGATGTCGCCTGTTTCTGTTGGACGTGTGGTTTCTCACAGAGGATTCTGGGAAGGTGTCCAGGTGGCGGTGGCCCTTGGTCTCCATGGGCGGCTTGAAGACGGAGTCGGGGAGGGTGACGGCAGTCTCCTGGTCCTGAGGCCTCAGCCCTCTCAGAGACTGGTAGCGAGGGAGCTTGGCTCCGGCAAAGTTCATCTTCTGGAGGCGATCTATTGAGATGACTGTTGAGAACATCCAACACAGATAGGGTAGGTTAGACATCAGACAAACCACTAGAAAGAGATAGATGGCTAGATGTTCAGTTTGTGAATCCTACAACTTATGGAATAATATTTAACAAATATTCCAAGTGATAAAAAAAACAGTCTACATCGGGGCTCTCCAACCCTGTTCCTGGAGAGCTACCCTCCTGTAAGTTTTAACTCCAACCCTGTTCCTGGAGAGCTACCCTCCTGTAAGTTTTAACTCCAACCCTGTTCCTGGAGAGCTACCCTCCTGTAAGTTTTAACTCCAACCCTGTTCCTGGAGAGCTACCCTCCTGTAAGTTTTCGCTCCAAACCCAGCTGTAACTAACCTGATTCAGCTTATCAACCAGCTCTCCAGGAACAGGGTGGGAGAGCCCTGGTCTACATAAAATTGTGTATTTCTGTCCGACATAACATCTATACCTAGTGTAAAGCAAAGTAGACCACACTCACCTATGTGTGGTGTGACAATGGTGAAGGGGCTGAGGTAAGTCTTCCTCATGTTCTGTGCAAGGGTGTTGGCGTACTCCTCATACTGGTGCAGTAGGGCCGCCGTGCCCCCCTCCGTCTGCTGGATCAGCTCCCAGTGTGGCCGTGTGCCCGGGGACAGGATGGCACTGCCCACCTGCACCAGGTTCTGATGTTGGGAGGAGGGCAGAGGGTCAGAGAGACAGACTGGAATAGGGTGGTGGAGGCAAATGTGTTGTGTTCAGTTACCTACAGAGTTTATCCGAGATGCATGCTGTATTGTGTCATGTGCAGAGGAGGCTGTTGGGAGGAGCTATATGAGGACGGGCTCATTGTAATGGCTGGAAAGGAATTAATGGAATGGATTCAAACATTTGGTTTCCATATGTTTGATGTGGTTGAAGGCGTTCCATTTTTCCATTCCAGCAATTACAATGAGCATGTCCTCTTATAGCTCCTCCCACCAGCCTCCTCTGGTCATGTGGTGTTATGCTGTATTAACTGTGTTGCGCTGCCAGGTGTTGCCTTATGCGGCACTGCATGGTGGTGTGTTACACTCTGCAATATTGTGTTGTGCTGTGTAGTGTTGTGTGTTGTTGTGTTACCTCAGTGAAGTGGACGTCCTGGGTGGCGGTCAGGCTGAAGCCCTGCTGGTGGCTCTCGTACTGCAGTAGACTCTGGGTGAGGCGGTAGGCCACCTTCACATCACTGCCGTAGTACTCCACCGTGTGCAGCGTGGCGTTGGCCAACATGGCTGCCGTCTGCTGGACCCGCCCAGAGTCCAGGAGAGACGCGTTACGGGAAAGCTTTTCCGACTGGACAAGGGAGAGAGAGAACAGTCTTACAGCACCATTTTATATTGTATTTAATAAGTTGTGTATATGCAGGGCTCCCTTGTAAAAGTGACCTTGGTCTCAATGGTAACTAAAATAAATGTAAAACAAAAAGACCTAACTCTGCTATATTACAGCAATAAAATCAGTTCATCATTCAACTTAATAGCATAAATCATTGAAGTGAATGGATTCATATAAATGTGAGCTGATGAGGGGTAAATGAGTCTAGCTCTAGTGGAGCTGTATGAGGGGTAAATGAGTCTAGCGCTAGTGGAGCTGATGAGGGGTAAATGAGTCTAGCTCTAGTGAAGCTGATGAGGGGTAAATGAGTCTAGCGCTAGTGGAGCTGATGAGGGGTAAATGAGTCTAGCTCTAGTGGAGCTGTATGAGGGGTAAATTAGTCTAGCGCTAGTGGAGCTGTATGAGGGGTAAATGAGTCTAGCTCTAGTGGAGCTGTATGAGGGGTAAATGAGTCTAGCTCTAGTGAAGCTGATGAGGGGTAAATGAGTCTAGCTCTAGTGGAGCTGATGAGGGGTAAATGAGTCTAGCTCTAGTGGAGCTGTATGAGGGGTAAATGAGTCTAGCTCTAGTGGAGCTGTATGAGGGGTAAATGAGTCTAGCTCTAGTGGAGCTGATGAGGGGTAAATGAGTCTAGCGCTAGTGAAGGCTGTATGAGGGGTAAATGAGTCTAGCGCTAGTGGAGCTGTATGAGGAGTAAATGAGTTGCTCTAGTAGAGCTGATGAGGGGTAAATGAGTCTAGCGCTAGTGGAGCTGATGAGGGGTAAATGAGTCTAGCGCTAGTGGAGCTGATGAGGGGTAAATGAGTCTAGCGCTAGTGGAGCTGTATGAGGGGTAAATGAGTAGCTCTAGTGGAGCTGATGAGGGGTAAATGAGTCTAGCGCTAGTGGAGCTGTATGAGGAGTAAATGAGTAGCTCTAGTGGAGCTGATGAGGGGTAAATGAGTCTAGCGCTAGTGGAGCTGTATGAGGGGTAAATGAGTCTAGCGCTAGTGGAGCTGTATGAGGGGTAAATGAGTCTAGCTCTAGTGGAGCTGTATGAGGGGTAAATGAGTCTAGCGCTAGTGGAGCTGTATGAGGGGTAAATGAGTCTAGCTCTAGTGGAGCTGATGAGGGGTAAATGAGTCTAGCGCTAGTGAAGCTGTATGAGGGGTAAATGAGTCTAGCGCTAGTGAAGCTGTATGAGGGGTAAATGAGTCTAGCTCTAGTGGAGCTGATGAGGGGTAAATGAGTCTAGCTCTAGTGGAGCCAATGAGGGGTAAATTAGTCTAGCTCTAGTGGAGCTGATGAGGGTTAAATGAGTCTAGCGCTAGTGGAGCTGTATGAGGGGTAAATGAGTCTAGCTCTAGTGGAGCTGTATGAGGGGTAAATGAGTCTAGCTCTACTGGAGCTGTACACACCAGGGTCTTGAGTTTGGTGAAGGTGACAGAGGTACAGTTGAAGAGGTTGGGGGGCAGCCATCCCTTGTGTTCGTCACAGTGGCGAATAGCTGTGCCTGAGAGAGAAAGGGGAAATCTTCATAAAAGGAGAGGAACATGCTGGAAGGACCCGAGGCAAGTTTAAGTGCATAGTATAGTATATTCCATTATAGTATGGTAATTAGCTAAACTACTGAGATTCATCGTACCGATAGATCCCTTGGGACAGGGGACTGCTGCAGGGAGACCAAACTTAGTCCTGGGCCACCAGATCCCTGCCTCTATTGCCTGGGGACAACTGTCATAGATCACTGAGAGGGAAAGAGAGGGAGAGAAAGCGAGAGAGAGGAAAAGGGAGAGGGAGGGAGAAAGAGGAGAGAGAGCAGGAAAGCTGATAAAATGTATTGTCCAGGTGTAACTGTACACATGACATAGAATTTGCTTGGCACAAAAACACTTTAAAAGGCCATGTAATCACATTCATTTACTAAATCAGTGAACTAAATGAATCAGACTGGACTACAGATACATTTCTGAAGCATGTGACATTTGGTATTTCTTTACTGTCATGTGACGCATGTTAATGCTGACCTTCGCAGCCGTTGGGCGACACCTCAGCGAAGGGGTTGTCACAGTGGTCACACTGGCGCCCGATGACCCCTGGCTTACACTGGCACTGCCCGCTCTCCCTCTCACACGCCCGTGAGAAGGAGCCCACTGGGTAACACTCACATAGCAGACACACCTCGCTGCCCTCTGGACAGTAGTGGTTATCCTGAGAGCAGGGAGAGAGGGGTAGAGAGAGAGATAGAGGGGGAGGGAGAAGAAAAGGAAGGGAGGAAGTAAAAAATAATACCAGCCCACAGTGCAGTTTCACCCATCACCCCTGTCCACTTAAAACATCCTGCCATTGAGACTCAGTAGTCAGCTGGCTCACCTTGCAGCGGCACTCCCCGCTTGTCTTGTTGCAGTCGGCATCGAAGCCCTTATCTGTCTGACAATCACAGGGACCACAGGTCTTATGTCCCCACCAACCCCTGGGACACGGCAGGTCAGTCCTGAGGAGGGCCACACATAGTCAGAAACACAACAGACACACAGATATATTCTTATAGTGTTCTTTATAGTGATATGGACCCAAACAACATAGTGATATGATCTGTGTATAGCAAAGATTAAGATGTTTTACTAACTTCTTCTCGCAATACTGGCCAAAGTAGTTGCTGGGACAGTCACAGGTGTAGCCATGGGAGGAGCTAACCTTCCTGGTGCAAGCTGATTGGTGCTCGCAAGGGTTTAGCGCACATACGTCTGTGCAGTTATCGCCATAGTAACCTGGCAGGTAAACAACACAATAGGAATTCATAAGTTATGTCTGGGCGGGATCAACGTAAGACTATATGGTCGTATAATAAATCTAATGATGATGAAGATAACACTGATGATGGTTGGCAGACTGACCGGTGAGGCAGGTGCAGGAGTGGCTGTCCCAGTCATCACTGCAGTAGCTGTTGGAGGGGCAGGTGTTAGAGACACAGGGGTCTGGTACGCTGCAGCCCTGCTCCATGTTCACCCTCCTGGCCTGAGACATGCTGAGAGACACCGAGCTGGAAGAGGTCTCCCCCACACGCAGACCCTGAGGAACACACACACCAGGGAGAACGCACTCAGACACATGGACAGACAACACAGTACGTGTGTGTCGTCTGTGTGTGCGTGCGTGACAAGAGGTTAACGAACCTGCACACAGCCGCGGAAGCCATGCTGTATTTTCCCATCAGCCCCAGTGATGCCCCCGACACTCAGAGTCTTGACCTTCGCCCCCTTCAGTTTAGTATCCACTTCCATGCTGGCCTGGATTGGTAGATCAGATCACAAACAGATACAGTTTTTCTTTATTTTTTACTATTGTCTACATTGTAGAATAATAGTGAAGACATCAAAACTATGAAATAACACATATGGAATCATGTAGTAACCAAAAAAGTGTTAAACAAATAAAAACATTTTATATTTGAGATTCTTCAAAGTAGACACCCTTTGCTTTGATGACAGCTTTGCACACTCTTGGCATTCTCTCAACCAGCTTCATGAGGTAGTCACCTGGAATGCATTTCAATTAACAGGCGTGCCTTGCTAAAAGTTAATTTGTGGAATTTCTTTCCTTCTTAATGTGTTTGAGCCAATCAGTTGTGTTGTGACATGGTAGGGGTGGTATACAGAAGATAGCCCTATTTTGGAAAAGACCAAGTCCATATTATGGCAAGAACAGCAAAGAGAAACAACAGTCCATCATTACTTTAAGACATGAAGGTCAGTCAATCTGGAAAATGTCATGAATTTTGAAAGTTTCTACCAGTGCAGTCACAAAAACCATCAAGCGCTATGATGAAACTGGCTCTCATGAGGACCGCCACAGAAAAGGAAGACCCAGATTTACCTCTGCTGCAGAGGATAAGTTCATTAGAGTTACCAGCCTCAGAAATCAGCAATTAACTACACCTCAGATTGCAGCCCCAAATAAATGAGTTCAAGTAACAGACATCTCAACATCAACTGTTCAGAGGAGACTGCGTGAATCAGGCCTGCATGGTCAAATTGCTGCAAAGAAACCACTACTAAAGGACACCAATATGAGGAAGAGACTTGCTTGGGCCAAGAAACACAAGCAATGGACATTAGATCAGTGGAAATCTGTCCTTTGAGACAGAAAAAATTGAGATTTTTGGTTCCAACCGCCGTGTCTTTGTGAGACGTAGAGTAGGTGAACGGATAATCTCTGCATGTGTGGTTCCCACCGTGAAGCATGGAGGAGGTGGTGTAATGGTGTGGGGGTGCTTTGCTGGTGACACTGTCAACAATTTATTTAGAATTCAAGGCACACTTAACCAGCACGGCTACCACAGCATTCTGCAGCGATACGCCATCCCATCTGGTTTGCACTTAGTGGGACTATCATTTTTTTTTCAACAGGACAATGACCCAAAACACACATCCATGCTGTGTAAGTCCTATTTGACCAAGAAGGAGAGTGATGAGTGCTGCATCAGATGACCTGGCCTCCACAATCACCCAACCTCAACCAAATTGAGATGGTTTGGGATGAATTGAACCGGAGAGTTCAAGGAAAAGCAGCCAACAAGTGCTCAGAGTATGTGGGAACAAGGCTATTGGAATAGCATTCCTCATGAAGCTGGTTGAGAGAATGTCAAGAGTGTACAAAGCTGTCAACAAGGCAAAGGGTGGCTACTTTGAAGAATCTAAAATCAAAAATATATTTTTGGGTTACTACATGATTCAATGTGTTATTTCATCGTTTTGATGTCTTCACTATTATTCTACAATGAAGAAAATAATAAAAAATAAAGCACAACCCTTGAATGAGTAGGTGTGTCCAAACTTTTGACTGGTACTGTACCTATTTAAATGTAATTAAAATTCCAAACCTACAGTCTGTCTTCTAACAGTGTCTCACCGTGTAGAGGCCATGGTCAAAGGAGAGCACAGCCTTGTGGCGAAACTCGCCGCCCGGGATATCTTTCAGCTCCATCTGCACATGGTGCCAGTCTCCGTCATTCACTGTCACCTCCTCTACCTGGGACAGGGTGGAGTCCTCGCCCCTCTGCAGGCCCATCACCACACTGCCACCGCGCAGCTAGGGGAGGGAGAGAGAGAGGGGGTCGGGAGAGGATAGGATAGAGAGATATATGGGAGAGGATGGAATGGAATGAGAGAGGTGGGGCAAAGGATGGGAGAGAGGGGGACGTGAAGAGAGGTGAGGGAGGGCAGGAGAGAGAGAAAGACCTTTAGCATGCAAACATCACATGCTCACAGACAGAGAGCTTTTCTTCTCAGCATCCATATCAGATCATCTATGGTAATACAGTAGCTAAGAAAATAGCCCTGTTTTTTTTATTTTAAATGTACCAACTTTAAAATAGTTGCTGGACTGTTATACAACTTCAAAAAAAGCACCTGTCTAGACAAACAACAGCTGCTTTCTGAAAGGCCTGGGTATGGCAGCTCTCAGATCTCGGGATGAGGCGTTTGTTAGTTGGCAGGCTTCATCTCACATCTCATCAAATATTTAAAGTCATGCTGCTGCCCAGACAGCCAACAGGTGGAGCTTTACATCAACTAACCCACAGTCACTCTGTGTGAGCTGTTGGAATCATGCTGGAGTTACATGCTACAATGCACTAATCTATTCCAACACCATACTGAGGGGGAAAACACATGCATAATCTGATACAAAATGAGTGAAAGGAATTCCTATCAAAACTATTGGCTATGTTTGGCTATGTCTTTGCTTCAGATTGGATGAAATCCTGTATAATATGTATTATACTGTACGTAATGACATATGAAATGGCCTACAGTAAACACCTTTGCACCTGTGAGGTGTATTTGTAGTGCTGTTCTGTATTGTTGGGTAATGCTATTGAAGGTGTGTGCATATGCCAGATTGAGGAGGGCTGTACAGTATATTGTGATATGGCAGACCAGGCCTCTGCTGGCGTAAGACACTATAGGGTAGTAATAATAAAAATAATAATAAATAGAAAATACATTTATATAGTGCTTTTCAAAGGACTTAAAAGATGCTTTACAGTTGTAGAAATGAAAAACAAGAAACACAAATCTAAACAAAACAATGCCAGGCAAAACAGAAAGAAGACAAAACAAAGTTGAGAGTAGGGCTTAAGGAAGGTGTGATGTGTGGTTGTGGTTGTGAGGAGGGTGTGTGGGTATGACTGTGTATGGCGAGACTATTAGATGTGTTTTCTCTGTACCTGTAGGGTGAGGTTGTGTGGGGTGAGAGTGTGTTTTCTCTGTACCTGTAGGGTGAGGTTGTGTGGGGTGAGAGTGTGTTTTCTCTGTACCTGTAGAGTGAGGTTGTGTGGAGTGAGAGTGTGTTTTCTCTGTACCTGTAGGGTGAGGTTGTGTGGGGTGAGAGTGTGTTTTCTCTGTACCTGTAGGGTGAGGTTGTGTGGGGTGAGAGTGTGTTTTCTCTGTACCTGTAGAGTGAGGTTGTGTGGGGTGAGAGTGTGTTTTCTCTGTACCTGTAGAGTGAGGTTGTGTGGGGTGAGTGTGTTTTCTCTGTACCTGTAGGGTGAGGTTGTGTGGGGTGAGAGTGTGTTTTCTCTGTACCTGTAGAGTGAGGTTGTGTGGGGTGAGAGTGTGTTTTCTCTGTACCTGTAGGGTGAGGTTGTGTGGGGTGAGAGTGTGTTTTCTCTGTACCTGTAGGGTGAGGTTGTGTGGGGTGAGAGTGTGTTTTCTCTGTACCTGTAGGGTGAGGTTGTGGTGCTGTCCGGCGGTGAGGTGCAGCAGGGTGGCACTAGGCTGGCGCGTGCGAAACATAAGCTCCACGTGCCACGGCACAGTGACCACCGCCACCAGGTTAGTCCACTGCAAAAGGCTGTTACCCAGGAAACGCTGCGGGTTGGCCATCACTGCAACACAGGGAGGCAGATAGAGAGAGGGGGGTGAGGGAAGCAGATAGAGAGAGGGGGGTGAGGGAAGCAGATAGAGAGAGGGGGTAATCAGATAGAGGGGGTGAGGGAGGCAGAGGGGGGGTGAGGGCGGCAGATAGAGAGGGAGAGAGGAAAGTGAGGAGAGAGAGAGGGAAGGGGGAGAACAAGAGAGAATGAGAAAGAGATAAATTGAGAGAGAGCGAGAGCGAGAATGAGGAAATGGCTGCTATTCAAAAGTAGGTGACATGTGACAGTGAGTCATTACCACTCTCACAGTAATATGTTCTGTGATCAAGTCTGAACAACCCAGCTCCAGTTACTGGTAGGGAGAGTATACACAATCTATGATTACCACAGAAAACAAAGATGAGGGGTACAAAGCCAGCAGTGCTACACGTTACACCTAACCTTACGAAAAAACTAATTAAGACGTCAATGGAATGAAAACCTTGGCACTCGCTGTATGGGAATAAAATAGTATGTGTGGCAATTTGAAACTAGATACCCCTGAATAAATCCTGTTCATATACAGAGCTAAATACCAGAGAAGATTCAACATGCCCCCTACCCCTATTCACTAGTACTTGTGATGAGTGTTGGCTAGACAACGCTCAGGGGTGGGGTGTGTGTTCAGTTGTATGTGTCTGTGTATTTGACATGCAGTCTGAAGACAGCCATTCTGGCAGACAGGCACTAGTGTCACTTTTAGCTGGGTGTTAGACATGTTTTTTCTCTCTCATTACACAGCGGCAGAGATGCAAAACACGGCCGTCCATAATTAATGACACAAATCAAGCCTGGCATTGGCACTAGAAAGAGCGAGTGAGGGAGAGAGGGAGAAAGAGAGAAACAGAGGACCCAGGGGATAGTGGTTGTGGTGCAGTCTGGCACTAGAAAGAGCGAGTGAGGGAGAGAGGGAGAAAGAGAGAAACAGAGGACCCAGGGGAGAGAGGGAGAGAGGGAGAAACAGAGGACCCAGGGGATAGTGGTTGTGGTGCAGTCTGGCACTAGAAAGAGCGAGTGAGGGAGAGAGGGAGAGAGGGAGAAACAGAGGACCCAGGGGATAGTGGTTGTGGTGCAGTCTGGCACTAGAAAGAGCGAGTGAGGGAGAGAGGGAGAGAGGGAGAGAGGGAGAAACAGAGGACCCAGGGGAGAGAGGGAGAAACAGAGGACCCAGGGGAGAGAGGGAGAGAGGGAGAAACAGAGGACCCAGGGGATAGTGGGAGAGAGGGAGAAACAGAGGACCCAGGGGAGAGAGGGAGAGGGAGAAACAGAGGACCCAGGGGAGAGAGGGAGAGGGAGAAACAGAGGACCCAGGGGATAGTGGTTGTGGTGCAGTCTGGCACTGGTCTAAAGCTACAAAAAGATTGTAAACAGAATCTCATGAAAAGAGGTTGATACACTGAGTGTACAAAACATTAACAACACCTTCCTAATATTGAGTTGCACCCCCACTTTTGCCCTCAGAACAGCCTCAATTTGACGGGGCATGGACTCTACAAGGTGTCGAAAGCGTTCCACAGGGATGCCGGCACATGGTGACTCCAATGCTTTCCACTGTTGTCAGCGTTTCAGTTCTTGACACAAACCGGTGCGCCTGGCACCTACTACCATACCCCGTTCAAAGGCACTTAAATCTTTTGTCTTGCCATTTCACCCTCTGAATGGCACACATACACAATCCAGGTCTCAAATGTCTCAAGGCTTAAAACAATCCTTGTTAAACCTGTCTCCACCCCCTTCATCTACACTGACTGAAGTGGATTTAACAGTTGACATCAATAAGGAATCATAGTTTACAGTTGGATTCTCCTGGTCAGTCTACGTCATGGTAAGAGCAGGTGTTTATAATGTTTTGTACACTCAGTTTCTATTATTTGCAGTGTGTTTGGTCTAAACAGGGTCCATATAAAAAGGTAGGCATGCTCATGGGATTGACAATGAAAGTATTTGTTTTCCCCATACCCTTGTCCACCCAGAGTCAGTGGTGAACATCAGAAAGGAAGTGAGATGCTGGGGATTTTCTCCATGGTTACTAGCTGCTCTGACCTCTCTAACCCCTAATGGCCAATCCTATGACATACTGGAAGTTTAACAGCAATATTTTGATAGTGACCTTTGTAGTGGCGTGGCATAGTTAATGTTCTTGGTAGAACATGAATGTTCATGCCATCGACACCCACTATCTAGATTAAAGATCAGCAGCACGGTACTAGACTACATTCTGTTTTCCTTTTTCCCTTCCGCTCTCCCTCTCTTCTTGAAATGAAGGAGTCACGTGGGTTCATCTGCTTCAGTGAGAGAGGGAGAGGAACCCTTTCCCCATCCCCCATTCATTATCCATCCTCTCAGTCTCCCCTTAACTATGAGAAAGAAGTGGTCCTTTATCACTGGATTTGACTAAAACAGGGATGCTTTTGTGTAATTCACCATTTATTGAGTAGTATCCCTTTTTTTCTTCTCTCTCGTGATCTCCCTCTTATGGGGCCTTTTTCCCTCTCCCCCTCCCATCTCCATCCCTCTTCTAGCCGTCCCAGCTCGTAAACCAGCAAGTCAAACAACTGCAGAGCACAGAGGAGCTGAGAAGAGAAATGGACACTAGTAATGCTCTAACAAACACAACTCTCTCAAACTGAGAAACAAAATACTTTACCTTAAACATGTCCAAGGTGTTATTCAAGAGAACATGTTTAAACATATAGCTCTATTAAATGTGACATGATCCCTCATGACAGATTCATAAAAGCTTATGGGATATCACATCGCATCTGTCATACTGTATACACATATGGGACCCTCACAAACCTTTGTGAAATGTCTGGCATAAAACAGCAATGCTCAGTATTAGTGTTTATTATGATCTCCAATTAGCTGCTGCAGAGGCGCCGGCTACTCTTCCTGGGTCCAAACAGGAATCAACATAAATAAAATACAGTGTTCAATAGGTAACCTTATGCTTATGAAACCATCATGTCAGCAAATAAATGATGACTGGCTTTCTCTGTGCCAGGAAAGAGTCGATTCTAAAATGATGAGGAAATATTTCAACACTCTGCTGATTGAAGAGCCTACTTCAGTTATTTACAGCCCTGCCAATTCCCTCTACGCATCACCCTGAGCAATCTCCTCTGCATGGTGTCTATGCAAATGTTTCCGCACTACATTTACACTGTACACTCAAAAAGGCATGTTTCAAAATGATAAGAAAATACAATATAGCAGATGCTCTTTTAACACCGAAACACTAAGAAGCAAATGAAATGGCCAGTGTCACTGTAACCACCTGGTTGTGGAGTTATGGTACAGTCCATCAACTACAAAGACACTAGTTAAGTGTAGGTCAGGCGAGCTGGGGGATGTTGTCTGTCTGATGGGTCACTTAGTAGTCTACTCCTAATGCACGCCTGTAAAGTCCTTGTACCTCTTTACTAAAAGGGCCTATAATGGTAGGTCACGGGGCCAACAAAACCTGGTTAGCTTTGAGCTCATGTTTTAACCATTTGAGGAAGCTTTACAACCTCCGGCAATGCCGTTACTTCACTTACCCTTCTCGCAGTTCCGGCCTCCAAATCCTAGGGGGCAGTCACAGCTGAAGGAGCCCCACATGTTGACGCAGGTCCCTCCATTCAAACACGGGTTGTTGTTGCAGAAGTGCCTTTTAGCAGAGCATCCTGGGAAGTTAAAGACATCTGAGGAATAGTTCAAGCCAACCTCATTATGCTAAGAGGTAATAAATTATTCATACTTCAGGTAAAACTTAAGGTACATTCACTTCCAACTCAGCTCATAGCGCTCAACTAAGACAGTAGGGAAGGGTGGATGCTATAAAACAGGCACAGAATGGTTCAGTCAAATAGCAATGTGCAAGGTTGCTAACCTGGTAGAGTGCCGTTGTTAGCGATGAAGCTAGCCATGTCGACGTGGCGGTTGTCGATCCTCAGGTCCTTCATGCAGCCCACAAACTGGCGGTTCTGGATGGGGAAGTCCTCAGGCAGTTTGGGCACGCCCCCTAGGAGTAGAGGACCAGTCAGATCCAGAGATCTACAGCAGAAAGACAGGACAGAGTCAGGCACATTTAGAATCTGTCACTCAGCTCTACTTCTATACCGCAACACATTATATAAACACTGAGGTCTGCTTCTATACCGCAACACATTATATAAACACTGAGGTCTGCTTCTATACCACAACACATTATATAAACACTGAGGCCTGCTTCTATACCACAACATATCATTAAAAGCACTGAGCTCTGCTTCTATACCACAACATATCATTAAAAGCACTGAGCACTGCTTCTATACCACAACATATCATTAAAAGCACTGAGCTCTGCTTCTATACCACAACATATCATTAACACTTAGCTCTGCTTCTAGTAGCTTGGCTTCTATACCAAAACACATCAACACACTGGAACAGCGTTTATGAAATATTTATCAGACACATTTTGCAGCTTGTTTTTTTCCAGGGATAACAGATACACCCCACTGAACTAAAATATGTTTACGATGGTTTACAAGCTGGACGTGACAGACTTTATTTAAAAAATGTATAATCTGTACCATCATGAGAGCCCTGTTTTGCTCAGCCAATTGGGATTTCTCTTTTGCTCTTGGCATCACGACAATAGTACACTAGATCAAGAGTAAGTTCAGCTTGTGGCAAAATTTTTGAAAACTGAATTCATGGCTTCAAAAGGCTTTTACTCAACTACTATAACTGCAACTGTTGGCAAATAACAGTACACAGTGAAATACCAGTAAGACCCTCCCATTCCCTTACTTTTTAGATCCTGATTGGCTGCCCTGGGCAGAGCAGGTGTAGTTCCCGATTACATGACCAAATCGCAGTGCCACTGAGGTGTCACAGTTGTCCACGGTTACTACGACGACCTTCTGGTCAGAGGGACCCTGGGGCATGCTGGCCTGGTTTAGGATTGGCTGTGAGGAGAGAAGGAGTTGTTGAGTTTGGCTCCAGTGTTATGGTGAGAGCACCTACAGCAGATGGGTGGAGGGAGCGGGAAGTCACCTGACAAACTACTGTAAATAGCAACACATGGTGATAGGAGTTTCTAAATAGTACAGCATTTATAAGTTATGCTATTCCTTCCTAAATGGGCAATACTGTATGTGTTTGGGAAGAACGTGGACATACATACAGTATGTAGTGTTTGGTTATGGATGGCTAGATAGATTGAGAGGGACAAGAAAGCACACATTAGGCTATAATGAGCCTTCTGGGACTGTTCAGAGGATTCTTTGAAAATAAAAATCACAGGTGTATCTCAAGGACTGCTTGATGCTAAAACTATGCTGAGACTCTAGGTTTCTTCTTCAAGTTACAAAAGGCAGGTAAATGTGTGGAAGTTTATTTTTGTCTCAGAATATCCAATTTATTGTTTGTGTGTGTCACTGTCAAGCATTTTTGGTTGCTCAGCACATAAATAGATTGCTTGTCTGTCTGAAGGTAGCGTGAAGTTGTGCCACACATCTCAGTATATAAGTGTGATCATAACCAATCCTGTCTAACAATGTGTAAAAAACTCAGTAATCACACGTATTTTTCAAATGCAAAATACTAAGTGTAAAAACTAGCATTAAAAATAAAAAACACTCACCATCTACTTTGTCATTGAAACGCTCACCCTAGAGAAGTATTCTCTCAAGTCAAGTACTTCAATTAAAAACAAAAGACTTCAAACAATCTAAGAAGCTTTAACAACCCTAATGAAAAGTTTGAATCAATTCTGAAGAGAAAAGTCAGCCACCAGCTATTATATTCAGCCCTACAGTATTCTGGAACATCACCCCAATTTATCTCAATGTTTTCAGTGCTTCAATAATTTAAAGCCAAACACCCACAGTTTAAGTCAGAGGCTGACACATAACCAACAGCACACACATGGCGGAAAAGCCCTGCTCAACAGCACACACATGGCAGAAAAGCCCTGCTCAACAGCACACACATGGCAGAAAAGCCCTGCTCAACAGCACACACATGGCAGAAAAGCCCTGCTCAACAGCACACACATAGCAGAAAAGCCCTGCTCAACAGCACACACATGGCAGAAAAGCCCTGCTCAACAGCACACACACGGCAGAAAAGCCCTGCTCAACAGCACACACACGGCAGAAAAGCCCTGCTCAACAGCACACACACGGCAGAAAAGCCCTGCTCAACAGCACACACACGGCAGAAAAGCCCTGCTCAACAGCACACACACGGCGGAAAAGCCCTGCTCAACAGCACAGTGACGGTCTTCTTCAGCACAAAGGATCTCTTTCATTGTGTGAGGAATCAATGGAGGGAGAAACAAGAGAAGGAGGGGCGGAGAGGGGTAGAATAACGATCCCGTCAATAAAGGTCACAACCTCTTTTCAAACACAAGCGTTTCCCGAGGTCACACAGAGCTCATATTGACCGTCAGCCTGGTTAGAGCTTGTGTCAGCAGTGGCTAGCAGCACTGTAATGAGAAGGGTAACCACCACTGACCACCATCCCACTGTTGACTGACCAGGCCTGGGCACTGAGCTATGGACAGAGCATATAGGAATAGTCTCCATGTGCAGTGTGGTCTTGTGCTGAGCCATGTCGATTATTTTTTGTTTTTTAAACAACTAATTGACCAACATCGGTTCAATTATTTGAATTCCATTACGTTCATTTTTTTCTGTGAGCTCAAAGCGCAGTTCTTTAGAGAGAAATCAGATCAAGCCCGAACTGTGCGATGTAGATTGGAGTTGTAGATTCCAACAGGCCAATATTCTACATAGTTTAGTGCAGAAAACGTTGTAATTAACTACAATGACCATAACCTGCTGCGTCGCCAACTTGTCCGGTCTGTGTGGAGCAGACACAGAGGGAAAGAAGAGATGGAAGAATGCGCGATCGAGATGGTATGCCTTATTGACTATGAAAAACTATTAAAATAGTGATTTTGTCAGACAGCATAGGCAGCAGCTCTATAGAGATGAGATGATAACTTGGAATGAAATAGCCAAATAAAGTCATCAACTAAAATATTTTATTTAAGTAATGTGAATAAAAGATAATCAATGATAAGCAGTAATGGACAGTCACTACCATCATGGGACTTTTAATTGTTTTATTCTGTGTTGTTACAGCATTCAACCCACATTTAAATTTTAAAGAAAATAATCTAAACCAAAATTGAACTGACCTCAAATAGCACTAATCGCTCAGTAGCGTGGGCTACTGCGTGGGCTACTGAGCGAATAGTGTTGCTCTCTCCTGGGTGGCCTGATTGTTGAGAGCTGAGGAATACATGTGATTTTGGGGGGAGTGTTGTGATTTTTTTTTTTAAATGGTATCTTCTTAACAAAAATATAATTAGCTAATTTTATTCATAGCATAAGATTATCATAAATTACACTTGTGATTTGTCTACATATTCCTGCAGAGCCATAATAACTGTCTGAGCCCTTTAATCAAATGGGGCTAAGAATACAGACCAGACAAATGGAGTATAGGTGGACCTTACACACACTGCTGGCATAACACATCTAGACAGCTGTAATATTGTAGGTCATGACAGAGCCCCATCCCTTTTCCTAGGAGCACTGCAGACAGAGGCACTGCCACATCTCCCTCACATGGTTCTCATTCCAACCCTGTATCCTATCCAGTGAGTAGATTAGATTATATCTGTGCTTGCAGCATGCTATTAATACAGCTGTCCCATTGAGGGTCTGTCTTTGAGGAGCTGAATACTAGAGGAGCTCATTGTGGGTCTTGTGATCACGCTTGGCTGCGTCTGAGAGGATGGAGACTTAATTACATTGTTCCACTGCACTGATCAAATATTAGCCCTCCTCTTTAAACACCTCATCTGTCTCCCATTAGGCATTATTATCGTATCTAATAACTGGCAAATAGGATTATTTGCTTTGCTGATTTGAGTCTGAAATATGTGCAGATGGATTTCATTATTCACAACACACCGGCTACCAGAAAGGTAGAAAGAACCTCTAAACCTGTTGACCAAAATGTCTTCATCCTTTAGTTGACCCCTTGTGAGGCAATGGGAAACTAATTTGTTGGGACAAACAAACCTGCAGTGTGAGATGGTCTGTTAGAATGGTCACAAACCAAATCACCCGACACGCTCTTTTCCACGGTTCCCCTCAGTTGAGAAAGGTCCGGAACAGACTGGTCCAAATTCTCTGGTTCGTTCACTGACCTACGCATTGGGCCATCGCTCCCAGCAGCAATCATCAGTCATGGCTGTTGACTCTGCTATAATGACTCTCTGCTAATGTCTGTCAGCCGCTCAGTCTGCTACACAAAGCCCCGGCCTGTCAGAGCTGATTGGAGAGCATATTTACTCAGGACTACATAAAAACACCGTTCCCCTCATTACAGCGGGGTGACAGGGAAACATGGGAATATGAGTTCATTGTTATCCACGATGACAGGAGGAGCATGGGAGCAAACAACAGTAATATTAGGTCTGACTGGAAACACCATAGCAACCAGAGAGGTTAGCCCTGAAGCGCAGTGTCCCGCTCAAAGCCCAAGTCAAAACCTCTCTCGCCTTTCTTTTCCTCCTTTTGCTCCTCTCCCGCCCTGTTTTTCTCTCCTTGCTGGTGAACAGAGAGTGGGGCACCTTCCCCAGGGCCGCATCATTCACTGCCTATGGTCCCTTTGGATGCCGAGTCCAGCACAAAAGCAGTGGTCATTGCCATTCTCCACACTCCCCCTCTCCCCTGAAAGGCACATTTCAATCTAAAATGCCCCCACCTCATCCCCCCCCCCCCCCATGGACAGGGACAGGCCGGGGTGAGCCGGACGGCGTGAGATACCTCAGAGGGGAGGAGCCATAATTCGACCTCTATGACTCACTGGATCTGGACCAATGAGACAATGCTGCTGCAGCGGGTGTGAACTTTGATGGGGGGGGGGTTAGTTCAACCAAAACTCTGGGCAGTTTTCTAGGAAAATGTCCCTTCCATTTGTCTGTGCATCTGCTTAACATTATGCTTGTTCCATTATTGAGTTCATGTTTGTTTTGTGCTAAAGATGAGTAGGAAACTAGCTGGTAAGATGTGATAGAAAAGAAAACGGCTCATCAAAAGCGTTACAGTGTGAGCAGTGGGCACTCAAGAGGAAGCACTTCTGTAGGTCACTGGAGACTGTCATTGTCTGTTTAATCCAAAAACTACTAGGTCACAATAAAACAAGCGATGGAGACTTTCATTGGACTTGTTGGTTTGTAACAAAGTGATTAATGAAAGAATAATGTCCCCGCTTTGATGGGAACCAAAGCCTTTTTCTCCAATGGCCTACGAGAGGTTGTGTTCCCTCACATTCTGCTGGCTGAATCTGACATGGCCCTGTTATTATAGACCATGAATAGAATATCCACACTAGGAGGGGGTTGCCTGGCAACAGCTTTATGATGCAAAGTGACTTCCTGAATAGACCAAAATGTAACATCCTGTGTGTTGGTCTGGGGGGGATGGCTGAAAAGGATGGGGATAAGGGACAAGGGGTAGTGGGGTGGTGGGTTATAGTTCCATACATTCTTCACTGATTGATATGGAAATAAAAAAGTTGAAGCCGTCGTCAATGAAAAATATCTTGTTTGTATGAGTTCTATTTTCTCCAACATATACTCTGAGCATAGCTGGGAAAACATTCCTCCCACCCTTTTCCAGTGTCTCTCTCGCTCTTTATCCATCTGTCTCATCCCCCTCCATCTCTCTAGCTCCCTCTCATTCCTTCTATGTCTGTCTGGCACACTGCACATTCCACTGTCCCATCAACGGTTCTCTGGAATGACACAGCAGCAGTTCTAACAGGATGCAGCAAAGTGAAAACGCCCACAGAGGACCGTGGGTATTCTTCTCCCAGTGTGGTCCAGCTAGAATCATGACCGACCCTCATCACTCTATAGACAGTCGCCATCAGACACTTGATGAAGTACAGCTGATCTAGTATAAATGGATGTCATCAGGACACGAAGTAGTGTAAAAATCTATATCCAGATCTACAAACACTACACAACATCCATAAATCAATTACCGGTATACAAGTCAATTGCAGGCCAAACATGTTAAGAAAATATGTATTGTATTTATATGTCTCATATTTCGAGTCTGTGGTAAAAGACAAACATAATTCAGTTTAGGCATGTACTGTACTGATGTTGGAAATGAACTGCTCTTCGTCCTCCTGCTCTGTGCTTCAGAGTGAGGTCTGATAAAGCCAAGTCTATAATGGGCCTTTTCAGTAGCCTAGTCTGACTCAAGTTACTGTATATCCCAGCCCAGACCCAGCAAATCTGTGTTTTGTCTAGTGTTTGAACCAGTCTACACTTTATAGGACCTAGCCCAGGTTTCCCCCGACCTTGTTGTAGTAGTGAACTTGCACCACATGCCACTGGCCATCACTGACACCTCCAAGGATGTAGGGCGACACAGTCGTCTTGGTCTCACCTAAAAAAAACAAGTCAGCAAAGGTTATTCACACATCATTGGATCAGGGCTAGTGCCAACACTTGTCACCATCACATGTGAATATATTAATAACAACTAACTCTAGATTTGGGATTAATTGGCTGACGAGCAGTAAAAGAAGCCCCTCCTACCAGCAGAGAAGGTGAGCTGGATCTGCTCGTTAATGATTTCCACAGCGATGAAGTCGTGCTTCTCGTTGAAGCGGCCATTGTAGAGTAACAAACCATTTGGCTCCTTTGTGGCAAATCTGGAAGACAGAAAGAAACAGGGCTCAGTGTCCATTCTCAGCCAAAGACTAAGAGAGAGTAAACAACAGTCTTTTCACTGAGGAAGGGTCTTTGTGGGTGGGGGGGGGACTATGTGAAGATGCATTCTGTAAATATAAGTAGTCATTTATTGCATTTATGAACACTCAGTGCTGAAAAACATGTCTAAATGGTCAATATCATGTGTAGCCTTCTCATACCCATGTCTAGAACCAAATCCAGTACCCTCGCCACAAGACAGACAGACGTACAATATACTGACTGACATGCCCTATTATAGCAGAGGATACAGATTATGAATGCATCAGAAAACGTTTTTCCTTTCCCATTAGGTTACTAGGAGGGCATATTGATGCACTGTCCCTAGTGATTCACCATTGAGGAGCAGAGGACTAAATGTAATAATGCTGCAATTTTCCACATATCACTGAGCACCCAACAGGGTTAACCACCACGACCACCGTTCTCTGACAGAGATGGAGAAAAGTGCTACAAAATAATGTAATATCTGCAGTGTAGGTGTGGAGCATGACACAGTCCATAAACTCAGACAGCATACCGTGGACAGTGACTAAACCACAGAAATAGAATATCCATAGAGCTGGAGGTCATTGTGTTGTTGTCTTTTACTGTAACGTTAATAGACAGACGCATTTAACCAATCCAGTGCACCTCTGGCTCCCATCCAGAGGCCACGCCAAGTGACGCCACTAACCCTCTCGTCCAACCTGGGATTCAAGGAACGACGCGTTCCAACCACAGAAAGACCACAGGGCATAGAAAAAAGACGGCACTAGTTCTATAAAAAAATCAAATCAAAAATCAAATCAAATTTTATTAGTCCCATGCTCCGAATACAACAGGTGTTGACCTTACAGTGATATGATTACTTACGAGCGCCTAACCAACAGTGCAGTTTCAAGAGATAAGGATAAGAATAAGAGATAAATGTAGTGATTAAAGAGCAGCAGTAAAAAAAAAAAACTATATATAGAGGGGGGTGCCGGTAGAGTCAATGTGCGGGGGCACCGGTTAGTTGAGGTAGTATGTACATGTAGGTAGAGTTAATTAAAGTGACTATGCATAGATGACAACAGAGAGTGGCAGTGGTGTGGAGAGGGGGGGCAATGCAAATAGTCTGGGTAGCCAAATCATTGGGTCACTGAGTTCTGAGGTGTCTTAATTTGATTCACTACAAAGGTAAAAAGCTCATGTGTGACACCGTGTTACCTTATATAATGATATTGCAGGCAGTCCAGGCCAAATGCAGAAGTTGCCAGAAAATTATAGAACCAGAAAACAATTTCCCCTCATTCACGTCCCAGGGGACCCCACAGTGGATGTGCTCCGTTTTACATTTGTAACTTTCTGAACATCTGTGGGAGAACTGAGCCCTGTCGGAGCCCTGTCGTCTGTGTTACTGGTGTGACTCGTTAGCGCTTGTAGTCCGCATCTGCCTGTTCAGATGGAGACCGTGTCAGACGGATGAAGCCTACTTTCTTCTTTTAAATGAGGGAGAGATTCCAGAGATCTAAATACAGTCTCTCAGGATGCTCTCAGAGCACATTGGTAAATGTTGCGAGGCTATGTGTGGGTGTGTGCGCCAATGTGTGAGCGTGCATGCATTATCCCAGAGTGTAGCCATGGGGCACAGCAATGCTGACCTGCTTACTGAGGAGAATGATAATCATGACCTCAGACAAGAGGGAAGAGGAGAAAAACAAAAACGCACCAACTGATTACAATAGCACTGAATATCTCAAACATGTTCACCCATGACTGCATGGCCACGCACGACTGCAAAAACGTCATTAAGTTTGAGGACGACACAACGGTGGTAGGCCTGATCACCAACGACGATGAGGAAGCCTATAGGGAGGAAGTCAGAAACCAGGCAGTGTGGTACCAGGACAACAACCTTTCTCTCAACATCAGCCAGACAAAGGAGATGATCGTGGATTACAGTAAACGGAGGGACGAGCATGCTCCCATCCATTGTGACGGGGCTGTAGTGGAGCGGGTCGAGACCTTCAAGTTCCTCAGTCTCCACATCACTAAGGAATTAACAAGGTCCACACACACCAACACAGTCGTGAAGAAGGCACAAAAAGATTTGGCAAAGATAGAGCTGCACCATTGAGAGCATCTTGACTGGCTGCATTACTACTTGGTATGGTAACTGCTTGACATCCGAACGCACGGTGCTAAAGAGGGTAATGTGTACGGCATAATGCGTACGACTTATCTCTACTACTGCACCGCAAGCGGTACCGATGCACCAAGTCTGGAACCAACAGGACCCTAAACAGCTTCTACACCCAAGCCATAAGACTGCTAAATAGTTAACCAAATAGCTACTTGGAAGGCTTTCCACTAGATGTTGGAAAATTGCTGCGGGGACTTGCTTCCATTCAG
The DNA here is from genome assembly GCF_045679555.1 of Salvelinus alpinus. Taxonomy (NCBI): domain Eukaryota; kingdom Metazoa; phylum Chordata; class Actinopteri; order Salmoniformes; family Salmonidae; genus Salvelinus; species Salvelinus alpinus. The sequence continues at coordinate 34,498,632 of NC_092087.1, read as the reverse complement.
CCACAAGAGCATTAGTGAGGTCGGGCACTGATGTTGGGCGATTAGTCCTGGCTCGCAGTCGGAATTCTAATTCATACCAAAGATGTTCGATGGGTTTGTGGTCAGTGGTCAGACCAGTCAATTTCATCCACACTGATCTCGACAAACCTTTTCTGTATGGACTTCGCTTTGTGCACGTGGGCATTGTCATGCTGAAACAGGAAAGGGCCTTCACCAAACTGTTGCCACAAAGTTGGAAGCACAGAATCGTTGAGAATGTCATTGTATGCTGTAACGTTAAGATTTCCCTTCACTGGAACTAAAAGGGCCTAGCCCAAACAATGAAAAACAGCCCCAGACCATTATTCCTCCACCACCAAACATTAGTTGGCACTATGCATTCGGGCAGGTTTCATTATTCTGGCATCTGCCCAACCCAGATTTGTCCGCCGGACTGCCAGATGAATCACAGAAGCGTGATTCATCACTCCAGAGAATGCGTTTCCACTGCTCCAGAGTCCAATGGCGACGAGCTTTACACCACTCCAGTCGACGCTTGGCATTGCACATGGTGATCTTAGGCTTGTGTGCAGCTGCTCGGCCATGGAAACCCATTTCATGAAGCTCTCGATGAACAGTTCTTGTGCTGACGTTGCTTCCAGAGGCAGTTTGGAACTCGGTAGTGAGTGTTGTAATTGAGGACATTAGATGTTTATGCGCTATGCGCTTCAGCACGCGGCGGTCCCGTTCTGTGAGCTTGTGTGGCCTACCACTTCATGGCTGAGCCGTTGTTCCTCCTAGACGTTTCCATTTCAAAATAACAGCACTTACAGTTGACCGCGGCAGCTCTAGCAGGGCAGAAATTTGACAAACTGACTTGTTGGAAAGGTGGCATCCTATGGCGGTGCCACGTTGAAAGTCAATGAGCTCTTCAATAAGTTCATGCTACTGACAATGTTTTTCTATGGAGATTGCATGGCTGTGTGCTGTCAGCACCGTGTGGCTCAAATACCCGAATCCACTAATTTGAAGGGGTGTCCACATACTTGTGTGTATTCTCCTCGTACCCCTGCAAATTGACTCGGTACTGATAACCCATCTATATAGCTAAGTTATCGTTACTCATTGTGTATTTATTCCTTGTGTTATTATCTTTCTATTTGCTGTGTTGGGAAGGGCCCCGTAAGTAAGCGTTTCACTGTTAGTCTACACCTGTTGTTTACGAAGCATATGACAAATACAGTTGGATTTGGTTTGAAACAGAAAATCGTGTGTTGTTTATCATGGTTAGCATCTAGAAATATTATTTATTTTCATCTATGGCTTGGCCTTCTTGTCATCAATGAATAGGTTTTCAAGGCTTTTTCACACAGCTTCCAGATCCCCCCGGACTGAGTGCAATCAACCATAACTGACTCCTCTGGCAACATTATATGTCACATTAGGCTGCCATTAGCAAAGTTAACAACCAGTCTACATATATTGACATATGGAAGGGCCATGATATAATGGCAAGTTGATGTGACTGTATTAGACATGTGCATTGAGGAAGTCTCTAGGATGGCCAAACCTGACATGAATACTAACAATGTGAGAGGTATTATTAAAATATGACACAAATGTTGCTACTAAGGCTGTTTCTGGTAACAGACACACTTCCAACACACAATTTCCTCTTCCTGCTAACTCTCGCTCTACTGTAGTGCAGTCTATAGGCTCCACCTCACTGAGGTTCCCCATGAGAAAAGCTCTTTACCACAGTAACCTGATCAAGCCAGGTTCAGGTAACAGAGCTCCCTGATAGACAGCCTGCTGGGTGTTAGCTGTGATATCCCCAGCTTTACACACCACCTACTTCACAGCTCTGGGAGCAATCTGGGAACTACAGGCCAAGGCTTTTAAGAAAGAGATCCAAAAGACTGCCATCTGAGCTACATTTAAACAAAGGCCACCACTTCCATAAAACTCACAAAGGCATATCATTATCACCACTACTCATTAATGGCTAGTTTCAAGCCCTGCCAAGAACTTCTAGAGTGAGAAAACATCACAAATATATATATAAAAATGGCCATGTAATTTTACAGTGATAGCAACTGGGGGTATTGTCTTTGCTATGACGGGATATTATACCCACGGTGGTGCTTTTATTGTCACTTGGGATGGAGCATTTCATTCAAATTAATGTACCCGTGTCTCATTTACATGAATGTACTTCCGTGATCGACTGTGTTCAGTGTTACTCATCTGTTTTATTTAAGCACCACCATCCCCTGGCTACATCGCACAAGATACTAGTCTTTGATCTTGGTCTAGAAATACAACTTGCTCTACCTGTATCAGACAAATGACACCATTATGTTTTAGTGCTCATATAAAACTGGATGGTCGTTAATTGAGAGCAAATACATGTTCCCAAAATATCAAGGCATACCAGGATGAAAGCCCCCTAGGTGTAGGAGTTAATCTCATATGCACACGCACACACACACAAACGCATTTAACCATGGAAAAAGGTCTGGAAATATGGCTGAATATAAACAGTATAGCTTCTCCCTCCGCAAGGAAATCAAACGAGCGAAATGCCGTTACAGGGACAAAGTGGAGTTGCAATTCAATGGCTCAGACACAAGACGTATGTGGCAGGGTCTACAGGAAATCACGGACAACAACAAGAAAACCAGCCCCGTCACGGACACCGAAGTCACGCTTCCAGACAAACTAAAACACCTTTGCCCACTTTGAGGATAATACAATGCCACCGCCGAGGCCCGCTAACAAGGATTGTGCACCCCCCCCCCGTGGCCGACATGAGTAAAACACTGGCCCAGGCGGCCTCCCTAGCCAAGTCCTCAGAACATGCGTAGACCAGCTGGCTGGAGTGTTTACGGACATATTCAAATCGCTCCCCTATCCCAGTCTGCTGTCCCCACATGCTTCAAGATGGCCACCATTGTTCCTGTACCCAAGAAGGCAAAGATAACTGAACTAAATGACTACCGCCCCGTAGCACTCACTTCTGTCATCATGAAGTGCATTGAGAGACTAGTCAAGGATCATATCATCTCCACCTTACCTGTCACCCTAGACCCACTCCAATTTGCTTACTGCCCCAACAGGTCCACAGACGATGCAATCGCCATTACTCTGCACACTGCCCTATCACATCTGGTCAATGTAGGATATGTAAACACTATGTTAAGTAATACTGTTCAATGTGACTAGCAGCTCAGCATTTCAACACCATTGTACCCTCCAATGCTCATCATCAAAGTGGCTGGAGTTGAGTCCGTGGGTCTGGCAACGCCCGCCAACTGTGCAATTGTGGCTCCTGGACAGTTTGACGGGCCTTGAGATAGAAGCTGTTTTTCAGTCTCTCGGTCCCTTGGTGAAGGTAGAAAACAACATCTCCACTTCGCTGACCCTCAACACTGGGGCCCCACAAGGGTGCGTGCTCAGTCCCCTTCTGTACTTCCTGTTCACTCATGACTGCACGGCCAGGCACAACTCCAACACCATCATTAAGTTTGCTGATGACACAACAGTGGTAGGCCTGGTCACCGACAATGATGAGACAGCCTATAGGGAGGAGGTCAGAGACCAGACAGTGTGACGCAAGGACAACATCTCCCTCAACGTGATCAAGACTAAGGAGATGATTGTGGACTACAGGAAAAGGAGGACCGAGCACACGCCCATTCTCATCGACGGGGCTGTAGTGGAGCAGGTTGAGAGCTTCAAGTTCCTTGGTGTCCACATCACCAACAAACTAACATGGTCCAAGCACACCAAGACAGTCATGAAGAGGGCATGACAAAACCTATTCCCCCTCAGGGGACTGAAAATATTTGTCATGGGTCCTCAGATCCTCAAAAGGATCTACAGCTGCACCATCGAGAGCATCCTGACGGGTTGCATCACTGCCTGGTATGGCAACTTCTTGGCCAGTGACCGCAAGGCACTACAGACGGTAGTGCATATGGCCCAGTACATCACCGGGGCCAAGCTTCCTGCCATCCAGGAACTCTATACCAGGCGATGTCAGAGGAAGGCCCTAAAAACTCCAGCCACCCCAGTCATAGACTGTCCTCTCTGCTACCGCATGGCAAGCGGTACCGGAGTGCCAAGTCTTGGTCCAAGAGGCTTCTAAAGACTCCAGATCAGCTAATCAAATGGCTACCCAGACTATTTGTACTGTGTTGCATATCTCCAGCTTCACCTTGATGAGAGAGACAGACAGAGGAGAAATAGGCCAAGCGCTGACTCAAAGCTCAAAGTGACCACTGAATGTAATCAGATCAGACTCCTGGATCTCAGATTAATGTCCCCGGGTACACAAGGTGCCATTCCAGAAAAAGTAAGTCTACAGTCCCCATTAGAAAACTCTCTCACCATACATACTCACCATGCTCAGGGAACCCAAACCCAGCTAGAGAAGATGAGCCTTTTAAAGACTACGGCTATTAAATGATTCAGTAACTTATGAAACACCAGGAAGCTTATGTAAATGAGAGGGGAGGCAGGCCGTTAAGAGGCGTGAGCGTATAAGAGCAGTTGTGGAATGTATGAAGTGATCATTTAAAGAGAGCGCAAGAGTAATGTTCGAGAGGAGTCATAAAAAAAGAGAGAAAGAGAGGGTGGAGTGGTGGGAGGAAGAACGAGAGAGGTGGCGAGAAGGAGTGAATCACAGTACTATATTTAGGGAGCTACTTTGTACTACGAAAGTGAATGATTGAGATGGCACAATGTCCCACTGTGTGGGGTATTAGTTGTACTTACGAAAGGGAGAGGGTGAAGTGGAAGCGCTGGCGGAGGCCCTTGAAGGTGAGGAAGGACTGCAGGGGGAAGTTCCTGGTGGTCATCTCACAGTAGGGCTTTTCATATCCGCCAGATGGGCACTCACACTTGAACCCTCCCACCAGCAGGTTCACACAGGTGCCCCCATTCTTACACACAGCTGGGCCACAGCGCCCGGAGCGGGACGATAGCTCACACCGCTTGCCTGGAGGAAGAGAGAGGGGTAGAGAGAGAGGGGGAAGGGAAAGAGACCAGTCAGAATTACAACTATCAAGGTGACAAATTTCAGTGCCAGCCCTGAACAGTCTGTGGGTAAAAAAAAAAAAATTGGTCCTCCCTTCCAGTTCAACTTCACTAGTGTCTAATCTCACCAGACTACTGCTGCGGTTTAATATGGGGCAAGACAAGATGCATTATGCCTCCAGCACTTACCACGAGCCTTCTCCGAGAGGGAGGGAATGTGTGAGAGAGGCAAAGATGGTGAGAAGAGGTCAAAGGACGCAGCAAGGAAGAGACAGATTTCAGACAGTGAACGAGACAAAAAGAGAGAAAGAGAGAGTGCTATGGCAATGGGGAACTGTTAGTAAGCCTTCATGCATCGTGTAGCCCTGCGCACTGCTTACAACTTCTATTGGTCTCCAGTCTCTGGATGAGAAGCTGCAGTTGCTATGGTGAGACTGCACGCCTCCTTGCACGAGTTGGAATGTGTGTCAGAGCCACTCGGCAGCACGGAACACTTCCACTGTTCCACTGAGTTACTGTACACACCACACAGAAAAAGACAACATCTCTATAGACTATACATACACAGGGCTTGTGTTGTACATCCTACAGCCAGTCACAGCCAATCACAGGATTCCCAGTCTAAGACAATTAAGGGAACCCTTTGTTTTACTACTGTTGTAGGGTGTATTCACTCATTCATCCAACTGCAAGGTCATTGTGGTCATTATGGATTAAGCTTTGATAAGATGTGGATGTTATCCTATGATGCATTGCCATGACAGTAGTCAGCATTGTACCGTGGTGGGCTACACAGGCAGAAGAACAGTCACTTTACCCTGGCGAACTATGACAATTTGTTGTTTCCTTGATGGCGCTTGTTGACACTTGGCTACCGCTAGTAGAAAAAGCACTAACTGCATGAGTCGTGAGGAAATTAATCAGTGACTCGCCTCAGGCAAAAAGTTACTTCTGTCTCTTTAAACAAATCAGGGGAAGAGGGGACATTAGTCAGGGCTTGATGTGGTCAAGCATTGCTGCAGTCAACGCTGGGCTACTGTAGGAAACTGGGCCACTGGGATTGTCTTCTACTTCCTCTAAAGTCAGCTTGGGCTCTACAGGGGCCTAATTTTTACTGAGGAGGCTTCAAAGTTAAATGTGATGTATTCTTCTTTATACAGTTACAATCATACGCAGATCAAAAATGACATTTTTTATGGTAGAAAAATCTTCTAACACTCAGAAAAGAGAAATAGTAGCGTTCTGTTTACTTCAAAAAACCTACCAGCTCAGCTACACACATTAACTGTACTGGCTATATCCATGTAAGTACCTATCCAGAAACTGTACAGAAGACAGTAAGAGACATTATAGTGAGCATCCGGTCTCCGCCCTGTCACCTGAGCCTGTTCTGTTGTTTATATGGTAACCTGGGAATAAACAGGGCCAATGTTTTTCTGTCAGGCATCCCTCTGGGACGCCCTCCCACAACAGGTGCAGGGTCCTGGAACAACAGCTCTCGGTTGCTAGGTGAGCTGGGCCATGTGAGGAGCTTGCAAATCCATTTTTTTGGAAGCATTTACTACCCCTGCCCTCTCCAACTCTCTGTTTACTGCAAACATGAATCATTAAGGCTGTCAAAATGTGCAGGGACCAGTTTTAGGCAGGAGACACACCACACACTTTAACTACTCAAGCATGGTAAATATCAATGAGAGAAAGTGTACCATTTTGTGGCAATCCAATAGATATAAAACCGGCAATTCAAAAGCTCTGAAAGCATTATACTGTGGATAACTGGACAAAATTGACCTATAAAATCATGTGGCACTTTGAAATACAAGCATTTCCAAAAGGAAAGTAGGTTTGTTGGATTCCTCCCCAGATGTTACCATATATTAACATGTAATGTTTTCATGAGGGACTTGAAAGGGTAACCTTATTAAACTAATTACAACACACTAATGCCACACACACGCCTCGTCTCCAACCACCATATCAAATCTCCCCAGTTGACACGGCACTCAGATTAATAAAAAAAAATGGGGTTCTGTTCTCTTCAGCAGAGGTGAGACAGAGGTGCTTATCAAACACAACAACAGCCAATGAGTCACACAATAGATAAGAGTCACCAGAAGAATAGGCACACACAGAAACCTTTCAGTCTCAGCCCATAGCTGGCATCTCCACTGATCTTAATTTAATCTAATGTGGTGATAACAGAGACAATGATTACCATGACTAATTCATATGATCCTTAGATTAGTGTAATTGTTCAGCTGCGTCTTTTAAAACAATGGTGTGTGAATAAGCAGGGGGATTAAATGGCGGGCTATAACTAACTCCTCCTGCTGAGACCCCTTTACAGATCTAAAATGGAAACGGCCATTTCTGTGCTGCTAGGTAACTGAAACGCATGGTCTCCTCTCCTAAGTGAAACAGAGTGGTAGAGAGTCCTCATATGGGCAGTTTCTCCCTGAGGACGTGAAGGCATACAAGAGTTAAGATAACTCAACGCTGGGACGACAACACTACATGCTTCTGGCACTATCGACAGGGCTTACTCAACACAACACCAACCCACCAATCATACTGACAATTTGCTGGAAGAATACACTTAATTTATTCAGTTGCAGCTAACCTGGTGTGACTACCATGTAAAATCAGGTAGGGGTGAATCCAGGCCATGTCGAACATTATTCTATATCCCATCCACTGATTCCAGTCACTAGTAGTGAAGGTGACAGAGTGGCATAATTGTGATCCCACCGTGCCAAACACATTGTAGCATGGGCCAGGTGCAGTGGTGGAAAAAGTACCCAATTATCATACTTTAATAAAAGTAAAGATACCTTAATAGAACATGACTCAAGTAAAAGTGAATGTCACCCAGTATTTACTACTTGAGTAAAAGTCTAAAAGTATTTGTTTTTAAATATACTTAAGTATCAAAAGTAAATGTAATTGCTAAAATATACTTGTATCAAAAGTAGCCAGGGGAACGCTCCAACACTCAGACATCTTTACAAACGAATAATTTGTGTTTAGTGAGTCTGCCAGATCAGAGGCAGTAGGGATGACCAGGGATGTTCTTTTGATAAGTGCATGAATTGTACAATTTTCCTGTCCTGCTAAGCATAAAAAATGTGACTAGTACTTTAGGGTGTCAGAGGAAAATGTATGGAGTAAAAATTACATTATTTTCTTTAGGAATGTATTGAAGTAAAAGTCAAAAATATAAATAGTACATATACCCCAAAACACTGAAGTAATACTTTAAAGTATTTTTACTTAAGTACTTTACGCCACTGGCCAGGTGATGAACCTGGACCAGATAACAGGCTTACACGAAACAACACTGATGCTTTTTAGAACTAGCTAGACCAGAGGTGAGTGGACTAAAACCGAGACTGTAGGAGTGTTATATGAATAACAGTATCTAATATCTCACAAAACACAATCCTATGATCTGCCAAATTCAAATTCAGTTGGGGTAATATTGGAGGCTTCCATGAGGCATTCCTACGACATGCTTTGATTTTTTAATTGATTAATACAACATCAAACACTGAAATATAAAGCTTTCAGCATTTGTGTGCTATAGGCTACTGATAGAACTAACGACAACATAAAGAAATGCTTGATTAGATCAAAGTAAAAGTCTGCAGCAGCAACAACCGTGTTGTACTGGGGCCTCCTTTCATATATGGGGCAGAGTGTGTGTAGAAATATGCTACAGCGCAGTATACTGTAGTGAGATTGGAGCTGAGGAGATGGTGTATAAAACATGTTAAAGGTAAGAGCTAAAAGTAGGTTGTTGTATGTGAGTATTCTCAGTCCATTTGTCCTGTACCAGACTGAGTCAGCCAGGCTTAATCATTCGCTCAGTCCTTCCCAATATGAGTGAAATTGATGGCTGCTCTGCTCTGTTATTTTTTCTCGCTTTCCATCATACTGCCATCTGGCAACGCCCACGGGCCCCAGCAGTTCCACACCACACACAAGCACGGGAACACAGACACATACATACGCGAGCACACACACAGCAATTACCTACCCACCCACATGGAGTAGGCAATTCAGAACCCACACACACACACACACACACACACTCATAGAGCAGCCAATTGACCCCCCACACCCATACACAGTGGCTTTCAGCACAGCGGGAGTTTCAAATCCAACAGTCAGTCATGTTGAACAACAGGAGCTGTAGATTGCATCCAGGACAACCCCATCAACCCAGCCCAGTCTTGGATAGATCTGGAGAGGAGAGGTTGACTGTTCTCTCAGAGGCTTTGTTTGAGGAAATATTAGAGCAAGGCAAAAGTTGATGATTTATGAATCACCCTAACACAGGCATAACTGCATGTCTCGATCATATTACTACTCTGATTACGCAGCAGGTAGGCACGCCCAGTAGATGAAGTTGAAATGAGCTAGCCTGCTCAACGCGGTACAGACTCTGATCTAAGTGAGATTGATGAGGATCACTCTGCTGAGTTGACATGGCTCACACACACCATCATCCTCCACAGTTCAGCTCTCACACACCCACAGCAGTATGGACCATGTAAAAGAGTGGTCCTCAACCCGAACCTCTGAGTGACACCCACTCACTATTAGAACAACATATTATGTTCTCCCACACAATCGGAATGTGTCCAATGGAAGTGGCAGAAACACTTTTTACATTGGGCTCCCGAGTGGCGCAGCGGTCTAAGGCACTGTATCTCAGTGCTAGAGGCGTCACTACATATCCTGGTTCGATTCCAGGCTGTATCACAACCGGCCGTGATTGGGAGTCCCATAGGGCGGCGCACAATTGGCCCAGCGTCATCCGGGTTAGGGTTTGGCCGTTATTGTAAATAAGAATGTTCTTAACTGACTTGCCTAGTTAAATAAAGGTTAAATAAAAAATAAATACATTGATTTAGCATAATATAGAAGATACCCTTAAGTGTCTAATCCACTGAAGAGACCATAAGAGACTACCACTATAATTGACACCATTGTAATCAGTGCTGTTGGCCCATTTAATTAGCTGCATAGACCTGGAGGGAATTCCAAAGCCAATATGATATCCTAAAATATTGGCAGCAGATCCTGAAAGGGGCATTCTATCTGTGAAATAAATTGGAGTGGAGACTGCAGGGTTAATTGAGGGTATCATATCTAGAGATGATAATATATAGAAATCATTGCATTTCAAAATGTGGTGGTGGATACGAAGCCAAACAAAACTAAAAACACCCTCTACCTAGCTAGCTAACCTGAACCAGAAACACAGATCTACAAAAACGCATTGCTTGACAGTCAATATTATCATAGTGATTTGTAAAAAGAAGGTTAAACAAGGTCTGGTCTTGCCAAGATTTGAACCACACAAGAGGGTATGGTTTTAAACTGTATACACTGTTTATTAAATGGAGATAACCCACTGGTCTAGTAAAAGTGACAACAATTATGTACATGTAAGATCAACCCTTTAAAAACTGAATCCATCTTTCTAGAAAGGAGCGAGAATCCAACCACATTTCATGCTTTTATCCAACTAGAAAAGCGGTGAACTTCAAAGAACATAGTATATGTCACATAGGGAGAGAGCAGGGCTTGGGTGAAATCAAATTAACTCATGCAACTCCATAACCCTTTGATAAAGCAGAGGGCAAAAACTCTGGTAATCACTCATATTAGCATATTTCCATTCCCTTCTCATTCTCCCCATCCACTCTTAGTTTGTCTACTTCTCTCACCTTCAGCAGAGAGAAACCAGATCATCTTTGATATTTTCCTGAAATGCATAATATTTGGAGCAGTGTGCACATCTTTCCTTCCTAAATCTGCTTTAAGTGGAAAAAGACTAAAAGCAAACCCATTTGAGATTGGGGCTGAGATAGTAATTGCTTAACATCAGAGTACCTCAGTATCTTAAAAAAATGTAACATTTTAAAAGTTCTTCCTTTGCACCAATCCTCACAGCCCACCATCTCTACAGCGTATTCTTTGTTACACTTTTCAATTCCAGGTATTTTTACCAGGGGGCATTGTTAATTAAGACAGGAAGACGCACTCTCTTTCTCCCTCTCCATCTGTAGCCATACATAATTCAGCACTTCCTTCCATTATTCCTCCCAGAGATACTCTGCTGCTGACCGGCCAAATTACTATTGTTTTCCCCCTCTCAGACACACTCATCCCTGTAATGCTACAAGCTCTACAGGACCTCAGGCCAAAAGAGGCCCCAGGAAGGCAATACCAAAGATACCAGTAACTAACCCAAGATATATCGTTGGCATCTTTTCCAATGGGAGCAAATTAAGCATAATGGGCAGAAAAAGCAAGGTGGTGGGCAGAGCCAAGGACGACCTAGCGAGATCCTATTGCCGTGTTTTTGCATATTTTCATTAGGGAACGCCTTATCTGTGAAGTGCGCAGTAACTCAATTCGCCCCTGCACTCGGAACAACGCAATTTTTTGAAACTTTGGTCAAGTCTACAAATCTTAGTGCACCCTGTTCATAGCAGATTCTAGTTTTGATAACAGAAAACTGTATTGAGATTGAATGTTTAACATCGATACTGAAAATTTGCAGAATGTCAGCCAAGTTTCATCTTGCTCCATCTTCTCCCACCATATTTGCTTCAGATTTATATATCCTGTGAGACATCTTGTTCCTTCTTCAATCTGTGACAATACCACACTCTGGTGCACCATGGACCTGGCCTGTCTTCAAAGCACTCATATTGTAAGACCCTGATGTTAGCTCAACAAAAACAGAACGTGTCGTTGATCCAGACTTCCTCCGACACATACTTCCTTTATACCAGTTCATAATCTTTCATTGATCCCTGCTGGATTGAGATGTAGGGTTTTTACTCACACACAGACTGCACTTTTCATTCTCTCCAACAGTGGGGAAGGGTAGGAAGTATGAACAGTTAACCGGCTGGCGCATGTTTATCGCATTCCCACCTAATTGGTCTAGGGATTATTAAATGAACTAGTCATCACACTGCCTGTCCAGCTGAATGGGTTTCATCACTGTATAGGGCTTTAGCCAGGCTGTAACATGTCAGGGTCAATATATAGACCAGAGGGTAGGATGACATGAATGAATGATGATGTATACATCCATAGAATTTCCCATGGGACATTAGATACGAAAATTTACTTTATGACCACGTGGCAAGAATGATGTCGTTGCATATTGTCATTGTTGTGTCTATGACCGGAATGAGGCTATTCACTATAAATACAGGAGATGCACATAGAAAACCACTTGAAAAATGTTGAATGTATGTGAATTGTACGTTTGTTCATTTATTTATTTGAATCCGCATTAGCTTTTGCAAAAGCAACAGCTACTCTTCCTGGGGTCAACAAAAACCATGGCAAGTACTAAAATCACTGCTACACAAGGACAGTTACACAAATTCAAAATACAACAATAACAAAAAAATTATACAAACACAACAAAAAAAATTGTGTGTTACAGTGCACTTGTGTGTTTCCCCTCACAGTCCCCGCCATTCCATGAGTTGTCATTGAATCTGTTTTTAAAAGGTCATTTTGCTGTTTGCTTGAGTAATTAGAGATGGAAGGGGGTTCCATGCGATCATGGCTCTGTATAAAACTGAGTTGCTGGGAATTCGTTTTGGACCCCTGGTGGCATGTGTTGTGGGGTATGTAATGTGTCTGAGCTGAATGTTATTTGATTATGCAGACCATCTGTAATTTGTCACAGTAATATTTCTCATAAAAACTAGACGAGAAGCATTTACTCTCTCGTCAACCCTCAACCAGGGAAGACTGGCATGCATGCTGTTGATGTTAGTTCTGTATGTGCAGTTAAGGACAAGGCGTGCTGCTCTGTATTGAACCAGCTGCAGCTTTGCTAGGTTTTTCTTTGCTGCACTTGACCATATTACTAGACAGTAATCAAGATGGGACAAGACCAGGCCTGAACAACTAGTACAGTTGATTTTTATGTTTCATAAGAAACGGACCCCATCTTCACAACAACTTTGTCAATATGACTTGACCATGATAATTGACCATCCAATGTTATACCTAGGAGTTCAGCTTGCTCAACTTTCTCAATGGTCACACCATTTATGTACAACTCTAATTGAGGTTTAGGTCTTAGAGAATGTTTTGAACCAAATACAATGCTTTTAGTTTTAGATGTATTTAAGGACAGTTTATATCTACGAAGTGAAATTTCTTCATCTGTTATGAAACATCAAATCAAGAGAGAGGTCACTCACCAGTATAGTCATTGAGGCACTCGCAGGTGTAGCCTCCCTCTCTGCTGCGACACAGGCCGTGGGCTCCGCAGGGTTTGGAGTAGCACAGGTCGATTTCTGTCTCACAGTAGTCTCCTGTGAAGCCCGTGGGGCAGCGGCAGCGCAGCCCGGCGATGGGGTGGATGGGCCGGAACAGGATGGTGTCGGACGCCACAAAGGGTGCCAGGCTGTCGAACTTCAACACAGACACACACTTCATGTAGTTCTCACAGGGCTCTCGCAGGCAGATGTTGTCATCGAAGGGCAGCACCTGCTGGGAGGAGATGTGGGCCAGCAGGCTGCGGTTCAGGTACAGCCTCTCTTGAAGCTCCTCAGACCCAAAGAACTCTGCCCCGCCACTGGCCCCTGCTGCCCCTCTGCCAATCCTGTCGCGCCCCCCTCCTCCCCCCCGCGGGTCCTCCCTGTGCGAGGGCACGGCAACAGACAGGCTGACGTTGAGGATGCGGGCGCTGACGTCCGTGTCGTCCTGGATGTTGAACACCACCACGTCCTCACGGTCAGCTGACAGCACGCGGGCCACGCCCTCCAGGAACTGGGCCAATAGCAGGGACAGGAAGTGCTCCTGGGAGGTGTTGGCCAATCGCAGTGTGATGCTGTTGGAGAGCATCTCGTCTGTGATGATGGTGACCTGGAGCAGACACTGGGCCGACACAGAGTGGATCCCATCTGACAGGAGAGAAAGAGGAGGAGGAGAAGCACAGTATTAATAATACAGAACCTGGATTTATATCACAAACAGTACTGAGGTTTTTTTCTGGATATATAAGAGGCTTAGATGGTGGGAGTGGCAGGAGGCTTGGCAATCAATGCGACTGGGTTCAATCCGGGTAAGACATTTTTAGAGGCCCCCATCTTGCCAGCGGAGAGAATTTAGCAGTTTTCAAGATTGTTTCCTGCAATTCTACACATTTTGCCATGGCTAATGCAATGTTCTTATGCTCAAACATTTTGACAAAATCACAATTTTTCAATTCTCCCGAACTGTTTAGCTTTTATTTTGGTCAATGTTACTTCTCAAAGATTATATTATATATAAAAAAAAGGAAAGTACATAGAAGAGCTAATACACCTATCTGGTTTATACTGAAAGCATTTTTCCATCGCCAAAATGTATAATAAACAATTTTTTTACTCAGTTTGGACCTTTTTTGCATGTATTCACAACACAGATATCCATCTCCCTGCATCCAAAGGGTTAATAAGATAAGGCTATTCAGTTGTCTGTATAATGAGCTATACACATCTGAAATGTCCTTTCCCCTTCACATACAAGGACAGCTCATCCTTCTCTAGCCTTTACTACTGTTGTTTGAAACGCCATCCTATCAATTCCTTCCCACGGCCTTGCATTACAAAATACATCTCAGCCCACAATTATCCAATACCTTATATACTTCAAACCCTATTGAGTGATTCCTTTAGTAAGCTGATTTGCAGAACTCATTCCAGTTACTGTAAACCACATTGACAATACAGAGGAAAACTTCTTAAAGAAAATATAATCTTGAGGACTGCACAGTGAGCGAAATAATGAAGGGAAAAAAACCCGGACAGACTCATCAGAAATAACAAGAAACAAAAAGTGGAGTAACAAGTAAGCCATGTCGCTCACAAGCAGAGAAGTCCCATCCATTTTAAAGGATCCTCTCATCAAGAGAACTTACACAACATCAGCGCTAGCATTGAAAAAAGACATGGGCATAACCTAGGTCTCCATTAAAAATAGATGCCTTCAGGCTGCAAATGTATTTAAAGAGCAGAAATACATAATGTATTCTGTTGTTCAGAACTCCCTGATAGTAGCGGTACGTGGATACAATCACCGGGGAAGCCAAGGAAAGAAATGCCATATTACAACCGGTGTTATGATAATTGCGTTGTTTGTTCTATAACCTGTTAGTTCATATGCCTCGACACCACAAGTACAAATCCCTATCTCCATCCATGGCTAACTTAGGAAAGGGACGATTTTAGATAGCTAGCCACCGGAGGACAACACAAGATGCAACAATTAAAGTTTTCTGTCAATGACATTTGGCTTCTGATGTAATTGGTGTGAAGCCAAATCCAAAACGGGCTTCCCTTTTTTTTGGCACGCCAGGACCCTTCACAGCTGAGCTTACTCAGTTTAGCTCAACGTTGATGGGCTATTATTTTATTTTTTAAATTATCAAGAGAAGCCAAATGATCGCTGTCTTCCCTTGCATTCAATGCTACGAGCAGCAACAATGTCATACTTTTTGTGATCAGACAGCATCAGATAGATGGGCTACACACAGAGACAAAAGCGGGGCTGTCTCATTCGCTCGGATGCTTTCTCCGGTGAGATACATTCAGCCTCTTGCGAATTGAAGGACATTTATGAAACACAGAGAGATGAATGAAATGTTTTTCTCTTGGTCCATTTTTGGGGGAAACCTGGCTTCCTTGGCATCTGTGAATACATGCCTCTGCTCCTGACAAGTCAACATGATCCCAGTTCAGGAATCATAAGTTAGACAATCACGGCCCTCTCCAACATCATCCAACCATCTCCTCTCACCATCTCAAATAGACTCTGTGGTTGAGGCATTTGTAAGGATTTGTAGGTAATACATTTATACAACGTATTACTGGTGTTATTGATGTTTTCTGTTACAGTATCATCCCGTCTCCTGTCTCCGTCTGTCTGGATCTCTGTGAAAATCAATAGATAAAATTGTCCAAAAAAGATCTGAAACCAATCCTATTCTTGACTCTGTTATACATTTTATCTACAGCGTTGTGTGTTTAAGGTCACCAGAGAGAGAGAGGGTTTATTTGTAGCAGTTTTTGCTAGTCTGTTGCCTGAAGGGCAAACATAAAACACACCTAATCAAATCAAACCTGTCGTGAAAACAAGCCCCAGCCTCTTCCCTTTCCACTGTAATCAATAGTCTCTTTGTCTGGGGGCTCTGGATGTGGGCCAGAGAACAGAACAGAACCCCTCAGCTGAGCTTTGGTGGAGGAGAGAACCCAACCAACTACACAAACAGGCAGCAACACTGTGGCAGCTACCGGATCCCAGGCTGGCACAGGGCATGTTTAAACACCCAGCGCCAAAATGAGAGAGAAAGTGGGAAGAGAGTAGAGAAGCGAGGAGCAGAGAGAAAGGAAGACTGAGCAGCATGTCTGACACTGCTTTAATCCTTCTGCTGCCAGTCAAGCCACTCCCGCACTGAGCAGAGTGAACAGAGCTGGAGGGAGGACTGGGAAGGGGCACTTCTCTCTCAGACACACTGTGTTGTCTGTGCACACAGAAAGGTATACACACAGAAACAAATTGGTGAGGAGAACGTGTCAGAGGGACATTAAAAATGGAAAACAGTCAGATGCTTGGGAAAGAGGGGCAAAGCCGTGGCAAGGAGATTCAATTTAACATTTAATCTGGGGAGATGAAAGTAGTGCCTCGGTGCCTTTTCCACACAGGCTTAGCTGTGTACATTGGCACGCCTTGTATCAATCATGAAATGGTAACTGCCCAGTAAAAAACTTGTCTGAGAAAGCTTATACCACATCCTATCCTTCAAGTCAACGTAGTGACGAGTGGCACCAGTGCCATCTTTATCATGACAGCACTGAGCTCATCACAATTCAGCAAACTCATCCTTAAACGTGGCAATTCACATCTTGCTTTCGCTTTTTAATCTTTGTTGACATTTGCATGCCGAATCATGTTACATGTTAGTCAGAAGACCTTCAGCAGCTTTGATAAGTTGCATAATTGAAAAAGAATGTAATATTTTAATTACGTCACATAATTAGCCTATTTAAGTATATACAGTTGAAGTCGGAAGTTTACATACACCTCAGCCAAATACATATAAACTCAGTTTTTCACAATTCCTGACATTTAATCCTAGTAAAAATTCCCTGTCTTAGGTCAGTTAGGATCTCCACTTTATTTTAAGAATGTGAAATGTCAGAAAAACAGTAGCGAGAATGATATATTTCAGCTTTTAATTCTTTCATCACATTCCCAGTTGGTCAGAAGTTTACATACACTCAATTAGTATTTGGTAGCATTGCCTTTACATTGTTTAACTTGGGTCAAACGTTTCCAGTAGCCTTCCACAAGCTTCCCACAATAAGTTGCGTGAATTTTGGCCCATTCCTCCTGACAGAGCTGGTGTAACTGAGTCAGCTTTGTAGGCCTCCTTGCTCGCACACGCTTCTTCAGTTCTGCCCACAAATCTTCTATAGGATTGCGGTCAGGGCTTTGTGATGGCCACTCCAATACCTTGACTTTGTTGTCCTTAAGCCATTTTGCCACAACTTTGGAAGTATGCTTGGGGTCATTGTCCATTTGGAAGACCCATTTGCGACCAAGCTTTAACTTCCTGACTGATGTCTTGAGATGTTGCTTCAATATATATAATTTTCCTACCTCATGATGCCATCTATTTTGTGAAGTGCACCAGTCCCTCCTGCAGCAAAGCACCCCCACAACATGATGCTGCCACCCCCGTGATTCACGGTTGGGATGGTGTTCTTTGGCTTGCAAGCCTCCCCAATATTCCTCCAAACATAACGATGGTCATTATGGCCAAACAGTTCTATTTTTGTGTCATCAGACCAGAGGAAATTTTTCCAAAAAGTACGATCTTTGTCCCCATGTGCAGTTGCAAACCATAGTCTGGCTTTTTTATGGCGATTTTGGAGCAGTGGCTTCTTCCTTGCTGAGCGGCCTTTCAGGTTATGTCGATATAGGACTCGTTTTAATGTGGATATAGATACTTTTGTACCCGTTTCCTCCAGCATCTTCACAAGGTCCTTTGCTGTTGTTCTGGGATTGATTAACACTTTTCACACCAAAGTACGTTCATCTCTAGGAGACAGAACGCGTCTCCTTCCTGAGCGGTATGGCGGCTGCGTGGTCCCATGGTGTTTATACGTGCGTACTATTGTTTGTACAGATGAACGTGGTACCTTCAGGCTTTTGGAAATTGCTCCCAAGGATGAACCAGACTTGTGGAGGTCTACACATTTTTTTCTGAGGTCTTGGCTTATTTCTTTTGATTTTCTCATCATGTCAAGCAAAGAGGCACTGAGTTTGAAGGTAGGCCTTGAAATACATCCACAGGTACACCTCCAATTGACTCAAATTATGTCAATTAGCCTATCAGAAGCTTCTAAAGCCATGACATAATTTTCTGGAATTTTCCAAGCTGTTTAAAGGCACAGTCAACTTAGTGTATGTAAACGTCTGACCCACTGGAATTGTGATAGTGAATTATAAGTGAAATAATCTGTCTGTAAAGAATTGTTGGAAAAATTACTTGTGTCATGCACAAAGTAGATGTCTGAACCGACTTGCCCAAATTATAATTTGTTAACAAGGAATTTGTGGAGTGGTTGAAAAACGAGTTTTAATGACTACAACCTAAGTGTATGTAAACTTTCGACTTCAACTGTAAGCCTAGTTGCCTATAAATACTACTTCAGAATTCACCACGATAATATAAAGCAAGATAATAGCGTATCACTTATTTTCAAGCCTGGCATTTTAGGATTCCTTTTTTCTTTGCCCATCATCACAGGCAGTCATGTAGCCACTGATCCCCAAATGGAGCAAGAGCCAGAAAATAGGAAAACAAAACACATGGAATTGAGAAGCTTAAAGTTTCGGCTACGTATCAGGAGAGCAGACATTCCCTTAATTATGTTCTCTGCCATGTGGCATTCTTGGATGAAGGCTTGGGCAGAGGTCCATGACAGACAAAGAGACTTGGAAACAGTATGCGAGGAGAATCTGCTCTTTAATAGAAACCAGACCGTCCTTCAAAAAAGGGTGCCTCTGTAGAGAAGGAAGCTCTGCTTTAGGAGTGGAGGTTGTTGCTGGGAAAAGGGGGTGGGGGGGGGGGACAGAAGGGATGGTGAAGGGACAAGGTGCCAGCTCTGGAGTGTGACAGCCCTGCCAGCCCTATGGCTGACCCCCCCATGGCCTCTGTGTGCCAGGAATGCTCTCAGCAGAGAAGTGGCGCCAGGGAGAGATTAAACACACACTGAGCCTGTATGAGCGCCAGGCCACCACTGTGTGTGTGTGTATATATATATATGACAAGATTAAGACAAAGCGTCATTGGTAACACAGTCCGCCAGACTCTAAATACAGTACAGTGAACTCTTCAGGGATCAAGCTATTCCGATAATGTTGCTGTAAATCTAGATCCCATTTATCATTTGATTATGTCAGAGTGTGAAATCCTTTTCTAATACTGTCCCTATTCAGTTCGGATCCCAAACTATTATACATGACATACACATGACTTTATGTGATAGTTAACACACACCCTGACCTATATCAACCCTGGGAAAAGCTCTTAATCTGATAGCCTGAGGGTGGGACAATAGAGGACCTCTCCACTTTATGGGAGCTGTAGGCCATACACGCCCAAAAATGCTAACCTCCACTGTTATTGTGAGAGGTTAGCATGTCTTGGGGGTATGATATTTGTGTGTCCAATTTACTCACTCATCATTACTTATAATTCATTCAGGATTATCTGTAATCATGGTAGCATCCACATTCATGTAGAAGTGTTTAGAAACATATTCTATTCTTATTTTCAATAAAAAGTGACTCCAAAATGACACAATACATTATTTAATATTAATTTATATTGGGCACAACAGAGTGCTGGAGTACAGAGTCAAAAACTAAAATTGTTCACTGTCCCAATACTTTGAGTGCACTGTACATCTGTTTTAACTTCTGTTCACTGGAATATGTCATCTATAAAAAGAGACTGCTCCGCAGAAAACATCCAGTCCCAAATCAAAATCTCTAGTCATTATTGTCTACTGTTGACGTGCTTGCTACTGTAAACTTACAGTGTGTGTGGGCTTACACATACAGCAGAGAACGTTCTCAGGCTGGGGACTTTGGGAGGCAGATAGACAACTTTCATTGTCTAAAATATTAATAGAATCCTGTTTCCAACCATCTGGTAAATGTTTAATGGCACAGATTCAGCTCCCTTTGGTGCATTACTAAAGAAATGTCACCTCAACACAATGAAAAGGCTATAAAGGATTGGATGACTTCCACCATCTGTAGCCAACACCATGATAAAATTACAGTTTGGGTCAGTTGAGCCTAGCCTGGGTGCCAGCCTGTTAGGCAGCAAGTAGGCAGTCACCAAACAAGCCTGGCTCGCATGACAATTCAAAAAAAGTATATTGAAAATGTGCAAAGAATTGAAATGATTTGTGGAATTTGATTGAGTTGACGCTCAACGTAGCTACAAATGTTGACAGTTTAAGTTTCCTGGGTGAAATTGAAGTACAGTAAGGGGCAGAAGCAGAGAGAGGGAGAGCTTGAGATAAATACCAGAGAAAACTGGAGAAAAAAGGGAGAGATGGGGACAAGAGGAGAGGTAGAGACTGAGAAAGAGAGATGGAGACAGAGAGGACGAGAGTGTGAGATAACAGAGAAGCTCTTGAAGGAGTGTGCCCGGCCTAATTCGAGCACAGTGCTCTACGTCACCGGTGCCCAAAAAATGCCAGCCGAGTCACAGTGGATCAGGATCATGTGGGCAGTCACCACAACACTGAGGACAGAGATGTCCCCTATAGCGCGTCCATCCCTCCGCCCTATCTGTTTCTTTAAAAAAAAAACACACATTGGGATAAATGTTTACGTACATGTACATTATATGACACTCCAAAGATGGAGACAAGACAGCAACTGTTGTTAGTCTCCAGCTCCTGTAGAGGTCATACACTTAGCATAAAATACAACCACATCAGTACCATTAATCATCATTGCTATAAATCTTATATTAATAGCACCTTTTAACCTGGTCTCAAAGCAGTTATTCATCACACTGCTGTCATTACATACAGTAGGAATGTGCGAGTGTAAGCCAGGCATTACATTGCATGTGCTGATCTAGGGCAGAGTGGGGCTGTGTCAAGCAGCAGATGTTTGTTCCAGTAGAGACGAGTGCCATGGCAGAGCAGAAGGTACCTCAGGGTTAGTGGGTAATGAGGTTGAGCAGAGCCACAGCCCAGAATCTTGGTTATTTCAACACCAGCAGATAGAGTATGTGCAGCACGTTCAGTGCCAACTGACTACATCAAAGCCACGGTCCCATTTCCAAGTTCAATAGAGAGCAAGGTCATAAATTAGTAATCTGCTCTGAGAGAAAAAAGGCTACAGATATCTTCGCACCCTCTAAAATCGCAATCGCCAAGCTGTTCTATAAACTATTGCATTTCTGTTACGGCTGCTAGTTTGTTTATATCAACGTAGGAACATCAAAATTCCCCGATGGAACTTGTTATTGTACAGTTTGAATAAGGGGCGCGCCGTGTGAACTCTTGCACAGATCATCATTTCAGAGGCAATTTGTGTAACCCTCATTTCTGACGCTTCGTGTAATACCAAGTGCTGACCAACCATTAAACAACGAAGTCTGAAATTTCTTTGTACACACAATTATCTTGACAACAAACCAGACTGTGTGTGACCTTGGGATCACACAGTTTCATTGGGGGAGACACCTGGATCTACACAGTTCAATCTAATTAATATGAAGTGGGAAGGGCTGGGACAACTAACGTATAACTGTGTAACTGACATGTATGGATAATATACAGTGGGGAGAACAAGTATTTGATACACTGCCGATTTTGCAAGTTTTCCTACTTACAAAGCATGTAGAGGTCTGTAATTTTTATCATAGGTACACTTCAACTGTGAGAGACGGAATCTAAAACAAAAATCCAGAAAATCACATTGTATGATTTTTAAGTAATTAATTTGCATGTCCTAACCGACTTGCCAAACTATAGTTTGTTAACAACAAATGTGTGGAGCGATTGAAAAATGAGTTTTAATGACTCCAACCTAAGTGCATGTAAACTTCCAAATTCAACTGTAGAACTGGTGGAGTTGTCACACACACAGCAAACAAAACCATATGGAAATGTTCTACCCAACATTACAACCAACTAATTGGAACATCACCGCAAGAATGGAAAAGGAAAGTGGAAGGGGGGGAAAAGGAAGGAACTTGTTTGTCGGCACTGCATTAAAGACCATAATTGGTTAAAGAAAATTGTGATAAATAAAAAGTATACCCGTTTCATTTAAGGACCAAAAAATGTACAGCCGTGCCATATACAGTAGATGACAAAATAGTTGGGAAGAGATTTTTGACTTACCGATTCCATGGCACATGGTTTATAAACTGATAAGCAAAACGACGCCGGATTCAAAACTTAGAATTTTTCAATTTAAATTATACAAAATTCTTGCAACCAATAGAATGTTATTTACTTTTCTCTGTATATATCAACAATGTAGCTAATGCTGTGGGTGATTCGCTGATCCACCTCTACGCAGACGACACCATTCTGTATACATCTGGCCCTTCTTTGGACACTGTTAACAAACCTCCAAATGAGCTTCAATGCCATACAACACTCCTTCCGTGGCATCCAACTGCTCTTAAACGCTAGTAAAACCAAATGCATGCTTTTCAAACGTTCGCTGCCCACACCCGCCCGACCGACTAGCATCACTACTCTGGTCGGTTCTGACCTAGAATATGTGGACAACTACAAATACCTAGGTGTCTGGCTAGACTGTAAACTTTCCTTCCAGACTCATATTAAACATCTCCAATCCAAAATCAAATCTAGAATTGGCTTTCTATTTCGCAACAAAGCCTCCTTCACTCACAGCGCCAAACTTACCCTCGTAAAACTGACTATCCTACCGATCCTCGACTTTGGCGATGTCATCTACAAAATAGCTTCCAATACTCTACTCAGCAAACTGGATGCGAATTGCAAAAATCGCTGAAGCTGGAGACTTATATATTTCCCTCACTAACATTAAACATCAGCTATCTGAGCAGCTAACCGATCGCTGCAGCTGTACATAGTCCATCTGTAAATAGCCCACCCAATCTACCTACCTCATCCCCATATTGTTTTTATTAACTTTTCTGCTCTTTTGCACACCAGTATCTCTACTTGCACATCATCATTTGCTCATCTATCACTCGAGTGTTAATCTGCTAAATTGTAATTACTTCACTACTATGGCCTATTTATTGCCTTACCTCCTCACGCCATTTGCACACACTGTATATAGACTTTCTTTTTTTCTATTGTGTTATTGACTGTACGCTTGTTTATTCCATGTGCAACTCTGTGTTGTTGTTTGTGTCGCACTGCTTTGCTTTATCTTGGCCAGGTCGCAGTTGTAAATGAGAACTTGTTCTCAACTAGCTTACCTGGTTAAATAAAAGTGAAATTAAAAAATTATATGGGGGATACAACCTTCCCAGCTCTGCAGATTTTGCTGCGAAGAGACAGAATCATTAGATAATTTGTTTGGTACTGTCCATATGTAGCTTGTTTTAGGTCACAGCTCCAGGAACCCTGCAGATAGCACTACTGGGTGATCTGAAAAGTCATAGTCAAATCGATCAATAATAATAATAAAAAATAAATACTTTTAAAAATATATATATTTTCAATTTACTATCTGTAGAAACAATGAGAGTAGAAAGGTTCAGAATTTTTGTGAAACATCACAGCACAGTTGAAAAATATATGGAAAATAGAAATCCAATATGGATGGTGTTAGGAGATAGATGGAAGGGGTTGAATGGAGCTGAAAGTTGGGATTAATAACAACTAATAACAAGATATCTAATGTAAAACATACTGTGCCGTAAAACGTATATAGGTTCAGAACTTTAGTGAAAGAGCACAGTTTGAAAAGATATGGCAAATAGAAATCAAACCGGATGGACATCAGAAATAGATGGGAGAGGTTGAGGAAACACAGGAGGAAAACCAAACAAAATAGAACTATTGTAAAATAGACTGTGTCTATAAAAGGTATATAGTATGTATAAGCTGGAAGTAGAGGCCTAAGCATTGTTGTTCACTAGTTTACTCCAATTAGGGGAGGGGTGGTAGGGTTAGAAAGTAAAAGGAAAACTTTTTTTCATGTAAAAACGAACTACTAAATCATGGGTACACTCGCAATGGCTGCATGGTATTGTAATGCAATAATTTCCATGGTAACATAAAATGTTCATTAAAATGTCAACTGATTTTTGTAACGTCAGTTGAGTTGAATCACCAAATCACAGCACATATTTAAGTGATAATGCCCGATAAACTGGTGTTTGGAGGATATATTGGCAGGGGTGTTAGGCCCGAGATGAAGTCAATGCCGGCAAACCGTGCCAATATATCCTCCAAACGACCGCATTATAACTTTTATACAATGGCTTACCAACATATTCAAATAATGATTTACATATTTTCATTAAAAACGTTATTTTGATTAATTTATTCATACTATTTTATCCTTCCACAAGATATAGTCCCGACACCAATCTAGGGTTGTTACCCAAGCCGGCTGTTCGTTTGTTCTATTGGTTCGGTTGCCAGAAACGCAACCCATTAGTTCAGTCTTTTTGTTCTGTATCTATGAACGCGACCCAGACATTCGTTCTAAATGTTCCCTTTCCATACTGGCTGGCAACGTTCTTATCCCTTGCTTGCTAGCTAGCTAGCTAGCCAACAATGACCAACTTACAGTCACAGCAAACGCCAAAAAGAATAGTGACATTTATTTGGATACATCCATAACAATGAGCTAATGAGGCGCGATTTCAACTGGCATAGAAAATGTGCTCTCTCTTCAGGACACTTGAGGAGCTACCCAACAACACAGCTAACACAATCACTTAACACTGAAGCTGTAAAGACTGCTAACTAGCTCCACTTCGTTTAATTTTACCTTTCTTCAATTGAGATTTCTTTGTATATATATATTCATAAAAATGATGCAAGCCTATTCATGATTTCGACTGGCTGAGAAACGATATCTGCCTGTCTGTCTCATTCCGACTCCAGACCCCTACACATTCATTACTATGGGACAGCTGGAGATGGATTTTGAATATTGAAACAATGTTGCAAATGTCAGAGACAGACAGCAAGGTGTATCAAATCTCTGCTGTTGAAAACGAAATGTTAGTCTAAAATAAATGTGAGATAATGTCTAGAAGCTTTTTATAATGGCGATCAAGTTTATAAATAGCATGGGTGGGCTGATGAGACAGTGGATTGCGCAGTCAGATGGAACAGAGTAAATAGGCATTTTAACGTCATAGATTTAGCCGGCGGTAAATTGTGGAATAGACAATTATGGCATTGAAGCTCGTCAGCATTCAGGATTAGACCCACATGTTGTATAATGACAGATACACTTCCGGCTTTTACTTCCTACTTTGCTCCTCGCAATGGCAGCCAGTCTACCCAATATGCCATCATTATTGACTTGAATGGGGACGCCCGTTCTATTCATTCTACTTCTATGCAGTCAGAAGCGGAGGAGAGTCAAAACGAAATGTTATTTTTTTGATATTGAAACTTTTATTAAGGTCACGGCAGTCATTTGGCTGTCCAATAACCATCATCCAAAATTCAATGACAGTCACAGCCCTAGACATAGCTGACCTAGGACCACTGTGGTAATTAAATACATTCATTAGAGGGACTTTTGCACTTGGATGACCCTGGATAATTTATTACAGTTATTAAAGCTTCCTCAGGCTTGGGATTGTGGTAGTCATGGAACAGATTTGTTCTGCCAGCACCTTGACAGGATTATATGGCCCTACTTCTAGTGGCCATTCATTACAGTCAAGTGCAATCAAAAGAGAGACCTACCTTTACAAAAAGATGTGTCAGTGCACAGCCACATCAAAGTGGAGGCATGCCATAGTCCATAAGGTTGAGTCTGTATGAAGTAGGCTACCTTTGAATTATCCACTCAGAGATGTTGGTGCCATGGACATGGAATTGCGTAAAAGACAGACTGGAACATTCAACATAAAATAAAGATTGGTTTCTAAAAAGGCTTGCTGGAGTTTCAGGAATTGAGGTTTACAAGGTGAAATCGACAAAAAGGGAAGTTAACAAGTCTAAATGAGAGTATTTTGAAGCCTGGCCGAGGTTGCCTAGGGTTTCATGGGAACTAAATTCAGTTCTCTTCCACCTGAACAGAACACTGACATACAGGACCAGAGAGCTCTCAGCAGGAAAGCAGGCCTAATCCACTGCTACAAGCCAATCAACAAGCAGGGATCACAGTCCAATCAGAATTCCATCAAAGGAGTGGGGAAGTCAGTCCTCTGTAGACATTAGTGGGGTTCACCTGGGTTAAAGATTTGGGGAGGAGCAGCCGAGCAGGAGTTTACCACATGCTGCTATTGTAGACGGGGCATTTTAGCAGGGTAGGAGTTGGGAGGTTTAAATCTCTGACTGTGGGAGTAGTAAAACCAGCAAGAGAGCCATTTGTTAGATCATGCTAATCAGTGGGCTAGGTCGCTCATTAAATCAGCCGAGCATGCTCGCTTAGTGATGTTCTTTTAATTAAAAAGCTGATATTTGAAATCCTGGCGATCAAAAGGAAAAAGTGGCTCTTGAGAACATATTAAAACGTCATTGGGGAATGTGCTGGATGAATTAACCAGGGCTGAAACATGAAACAGGCTGTGGTCGCTGCCTGCCAGCCTACATGGTGGTTAGTTAGTTAGTTGGGGGTGGGGGTTGCGACTTGGGGAGGGATGGAGCGAGGGAGGGGGAGTACTTGATGCTTTGCTCCAGTCACTCCTCTCCCATCCCCCACTGCATGATCCCCCGCAGGACCAGCAACGGCCAAAGCGACACTCCCCTTCTGGATACAGTCCCCCTAACGCTCCCCCACCAGGCAGGCGACCAGACCCCCTCCCAAACAACGGTTCACGTCACCATCTTTACTGTCCGCATTCCCACAATCCTCCTCAAGACCTCACCCTCATCACATCCAATGAGAGGCTGTCTGACAACCCTGTAATGGACTGACTGAAGCTCAGACAACAAAGCATGATAGCTGATTTAATTCTCTAAGCTCCCACAATATTGTCCATTATACAACACCAAGTGCACAATGAACCAAGAACGGAAGCAGAGGCAGTTAACTGCCACCTCAATGTAGACATCTGACTCAGAGACCAAACAGTCAAACCATATGAGCTCTGGAGGGATGGGAGAGTATAACAATTATTTAAAAACTTTTGGAATTGTTCACACTTTCTACACTAACGTAACTGTGGCTTGGATCACTAACTAAAGCATACATTATCCTGTAAGGAGGGCAGATTGGTGATTGTCCAAAACCAATGTGCCCTTGGCCTCCAGCAGCGTGAAGGGGTTAATGGCTTGGTCCCATTGTTGGGAGACATCTGCTGTATGATTAACATGAGCACTTCATATATCACACAGCGAACCCACGTAGCCCCTCTGTGTTACTGAGGAGGGGTGACCGTGGGGAGAGCATGTTCTAACGCCTACGCAACACATTTGATGTTATTCATCTCGGAATAATGTAAAGCCAATTAAATTGCACAAAATTAATTCATTTGTTCGACTGTATCATAAAATGACTGATGAATGCGGACAAATCTTCTTACTACACAATAAAACTTAACAGTTGCCAAATGGTTTAGTCATCTTTGTTCTGTGTCAGCGTGCACGTACGTGTACATAAGAATGGTCTGAAATGAGGGGTTATACAGTGCCTTCAGTAAGTGTACATACCCCTTGACTTATTCCAAATGTGTTACAGCCTGAATTAAAAATTGATGACTTTTTTTCTCTCTCGCACATCTACACACATTACCCCATAATGACAAAGTAATTTATTTTTTAATTGCAAAATGTATAGAAAATGAAATACTGAAATATAATTTACACAACTATTCACACCGCTGAGTCAGCTGAGTCAACACGTTACAATCACCGTTTTTTCTTGGTATGTCTAAGAGCTTTGCACACCTGGATTGTACAATATTTGCACATTATTATTCAAGCTCTGTCAAGTTGGTTGTTGATAATTGCAAGACAGTCATTTTCATGTCTTGCCAAGCTGATTTAAGTCAATACTGTAACTAGGCCACTCAGGAACATTCAATGTGGTCTTGGTAAGCAACTCCAGTGTAGATTTGGCCTTGTGTTTTAGGTTATTGTCCTGCTGAAAGGTGAATTTGTCTCCCAGTGTCTGGTTGGGAAGCAGACTGAACCAGGTTTTCCTTTAGGATTTTGCCTGTGCTTAGTCTATTATTTTTACCCCCAAAAAACTCCCTAGTCCTTGCTGATGTCAAGCATACCCATAACATGATGCCGTCACCACCATGATTGAAAAATATGAAGAGTGGTACTCGGTGATGTGTTGTATTTGCCCCAAACATAACACCTTGTATTCAGGAAATAAAGTGAATTTCTTTGCCACATTTTGTTGCAGTTTTACTTTAGTGCATTATGGTAAACAGATTTTTTCTTCTATACAGGCTTCCTTCCTTCTTTTCACTTTGTCATTTAGGTTAGTATTGTGGAATAACTACAATGTTGTTGATCCATCCTCAGTAACTGTTTTAAAGTCACTATTGGCCTCATGGTGAAATCCCTGAGCGGTCTTCTTCCTCTCCGGCAACTGAGTTATCAAATCAAATTTTATTGGTCACATACACATGGTTAGCAGATGTTAATGCGAGTGTAGCGAAATGCTTGTGCTTCAAGTTCTGACAGTGCAGTAATATCTAACAATTCCACAACAACTACCTTATACACACAAATGTAAAGGGATGGAATAAGAATATGTACATATATGGCTGAGCGATGGCCGAGCGGCTTAGGCAAGATGCAATAGATGCAATAGATGTTATGAAATACAGTATATACACATGAGAAGAGTGATGTAAGATATGTAAACATTATTAAAGTGGCATTATTTAAAGTGACTAGTGATCCATTTATTAAAGTGGCCAATGATTTGAGTCTGTATGTAGGCAACAGCCTCTCCGAGTTAGTGATTGCTGTTTAGCAGTCTGTTTAGCAGGCCTTGAGATATAAGCTGTTTTTCAGTCTCTCGGTCCCAGATTTGATGCAGCTGTACTGACCTCGCCTTCTGGATGGTAGCGGGGTGAACAGGCAGTGGCTCGGGAGGTTGTACTGCATGATCTTTTTGGCCTTCCTGTGACATCGGGTGCAGGTAGTTTGCCTCCGGTGATGCGTTGTGCAGACCACACCACCGTCTGGAGAGCCTCCCCTCTCTCCACTGGCTCTTGGGTGGTTGTTGACTCCGACCCTATTACGGGGGCTGAGTCACCGGCTTACTGGTGCTCGTCCATGCCGTCCCTAGGAGGGGTGCTTCACTTGAGTGGGTTGAGTCACTGACGTGATCTTCCTGTCCGGGTTTGGCGCCCCCTCGGGTTCATGCCGTGGGGGAGATCTTCGTGGGCTATACTCGGCCTTGTCTCAGGGTAGTAAGTTGGTGGTTTGAAGATATCCCTCTAGCGGTGTGGGGGCTGTGCTTTGGCAAAGCGGGTGGGGTTATATTCTGCCTGGTTGGCACTGTCCGGGGGTATCGTCGGATGGGGCCACAGTGTCTCCCGACCCCTCCTGTCTCAGCCTCCAGCATTTATGCTGCAATAGTTTGTGTCGGGGGGCTAGGATCAGTCTGTTATATCTGGAGTATTTCTCCTGTCTTATCCGGTGTCCTGTGTGAAGTTCTCTCTCTCTCTCTCGACTACCTAGCCTGATGACTCCTTGCAGTCCCCAGTCAACCTGATTGTGCTGCTGCTCCAGTTTCAACTGTTCTGCCTGTGGCTATGGAACCCTGACTTGTTCATCGGATGTGCTACCAGGTCCCGGACCTGCTGTTTTTGATTTTCTCTCACTCCGAATGATCGGCTATGAAAAGCCAACTGACATTTACTCCTGAGGTGCTGACCTGTTGCACCCTCTAGAACCACTGTGATTATTATTATTTGACCCTGCTGGTCATCTATGAACGTTTATAACAGTACGTGGCCAAGATGTTCAATCTCCACTCGGCACAGCCAGAAGAGGACTGGCCACCCCTCAGAACATGGTTCTTCTCTAGAGGTGTACACATCACGGACAAACTGAATTGGTCCACCCACACAGACAGCGTTGTGAAGAAGGCGCAGCAGCGCCTCTTCAACCTCAGGAGACTGAAGAAATTCGGCTTGTCACCAAAAGCACTCACAAACTTCTACAGATGCACAATCGAGAGCATCCTGTCGGGCTGTATCACCGCCTGGTACGGCAACTGCTCCGCCCACAACCGTAAGGCTCTCCAGAGGGTAATGAGGTCTGCACAACGCATCACCGGGGGCAAACTACCTGCCCTCCAGGACACCTACACCACCCGATGTCACAGGAAGGCCATAAAGATCATCAAGGACAACAACCACCCAAGCCACTGCCTGTTCACCCCGCTATCATCCAGAAGGCGAGGTCAGTACAGGTGCATCAAAGCAGGGACCGAGAGACTGAAAAACAGCTTCTATCTCAAGGCCATCAGACTGTTAAACAGCCACCACTAACATTTAGTGGCCGCTGCCAACATACTGACTCAACTCCAGCCACTTTAATAATGGGAATTGATGGAAATTATGTAAAAAAAATTACCACTAGCCACTTTAAACAATGCCACTTAATATAATGTTTACATACCCTACATTACTCATCTCATATGTATATGTATATACTGTACTCTATATCATCTACTGCATCTTGCCATCTTTATGTAATACATGTATCACTAGCCACTTTAAACTATGCCACTTTATGTTTACATACCCTACATTACCCATCTCATATGTATACACTGTACTCTATAGCATCTACTGATCTTGCCTATGCCGTTCTGTACCATCACTCATTCATATATCTTTATGTACATATTCTTTATCCCTTTACACTTGTGTGTATAAGGTAGTAGTTGTGGAATTGTTAGGTTAGATTACTTGTTGGTTATTACTGCATTGTCGGAACTAGAAGCACAAGCATTTCGCTACACTCGCATTAACATCTGCTAACCATGTGTATGTGACAAATAAAATTTGATTTGGTTTCTTCCTAGGTTCCTGCCTTTCTAGGGAGCTTTTCCTAGCCACCGTGCTTCTACATCTGCATTGCTTGCCGTTTCGGGTTTTAGGCTAGGTTTCTGTATAGCACTGTGTGACATCGGCTGACGCAAAAAGGGCTTCATAAATAAATTTGATTGATTGATTGTGGTTGATGGTGGTGCAGTTGCCGTACCAGGTGGTGATACAGCCCGAAAGGATGCTCTCAATTGTGCATCTGTAAAGGTTTGTGAGGGTTTAGGTGACAAGCCAAATTTCTTCAGCCTCCTGAGGTTGCAGAGGTGCTGTTGCGACTTCAACACACTGTGTGTGGGTGGACCATTTCAGTTTGTCCGTGATGTGTACGCCAAGGAACTTAAACCGTTCCACCTTCTCCACTGCTCTCCTGTTGATGTGGATAAGGGGGTGCTCCCTCTGCTGTTTTCTGAAGTCCACAATCATCTCCTTTGCTGATGTTGAGGGAGAGGTCCTTTTCCGGACACCACACTCTGGGTGCCCTCACCTCCTCACCGTAGGCTGTCTCGTCATTGTTGGTAATCAAGCCCACTACTGTAGTGTCGTCTGCAAACTTGATGATTAAGTTGGAGGTGTGCATGGCCACGAAGTCATGGGTGAACAGGGAGTACAGGAGGGGGCTGAGCACGCACCCTTGTGGGGCCCCAGTGTTGAGGATCAGCGAAGTAGAGATGTTGTTTCCTACCTTTACCACCTGGGGGGCAGCCCGTCAAAAAGTCCAGGACTCAATTGCACAGGGCGGGGTTGAGACCCAGGGCCTTAACCTTGATGATGAGCTTGGAGGATACCATGGTGTTGAATGCTGAGCTGTAGTCAATGAACAGCATTCTTACATAGATATTCCTCTTGTCCAGATGGGATAGGGTAGTGTGATGGTGATTGCATCTTCTGTGGACCTGTTGTGGCGATATGCAAACTGAAGTGTGTCTAGGGTGGCAGGTAAAGTTGGAGGTGATATGATCCTTGACTAGTCTCTCAAAGCACTTCATGATGACAGAAGTGAGTGCTACTGGGCGATAGTCGTTCAGTTATCTTTGCCTTCTTTGGTACAGGAACAATGGTGGCCACCTTGAAGCATGTGGGGACAGCAGACTGGGATAGGGAGCAATTGAATATGTCCGTAAACACACCCGTCAGCTGGTCTGCGCATGCTCTGAGGACGCGGCTAGGGATGCCGTCTGGGCCAGCAGCCCTGCGAGGGTTAACAGGTTTAAATGTTTTACTCATGTCGGGAACGGAGGAGAGGGGGGGGTGGCGCATTCCTTGGTAGCGGGCCTCGACGGTGGCGCTGTATTATCCTCAAAGCAGGCAAAGGTGTTTAGTTTGTCTGGAAGCAAGACGTCGGTCTCCGTGATGTGGCTGGTTTTCTTGTTGTAGTCCATAATTGCCTGTAGACCATGCCACATACGTCTTGTGTCTGAGCCGTTGAATTGTGACTCCACTTTGCCCCTATACCGACATTTCGCTTGTTTGATTGCCTTGCGTAGGGAATAACTACACTGTTTATATTTCGGCCATATTCCCCGACATCTTTCCATGGTTGAATGTGGTCATTCACGCTTTCAGTTTTGCGCGAATGCCGCCATCTATCCACGGTTTCTGGTTAGGGTAGGTTTTAATAGTCAGAGTGAGTACATCTCCTCCAATGCACTTCCTAATAAAAACTCACTCACCGAGTCAGCGTATAAATCAATGCTATTCTCTGAGGCTTCCCGGAACATTTCCCAGTCCGCGTGATCAAAACAATCTTGAAGCGTGGATTCCAATTGGTCAGACCAGCATTGAATGGTTCTAGTCACGGGTACATCCTGTTTCAGTTTCTGCCTATAGGACGGTAGGAGCAAGATGTAGTCGTGGTCGGATTTGCCGAAGGGAGGGTGGGGAGGGCCTTGTATGCATCGCGGAAGTTAGAGTAGCAGTGGTCCAGTGTATTGCCCACGTGGGTGCTACAGTCAATGTGCTGATAGAATTTAGGTAGCCTTGTTCTCAAATTAGCTTGAGTTGAGTTCCTGTATGTTGTTATGATTACAGCATGATTCGTTAATGATGAAGCATACACCCCCACCCTTCTTACCAGAGAGATTATTGTTTCTGTCGGCGCGACGCCGTTAGGAAGGACGCCTGTGTCTTTGTCGTGACTGGGTATATTGATACACCATCCAAAGTGTAATTAATAACTTCACCATGCTCGAAGGGATATTTACTGTGGGCTTTTTAAAAATAGTTTTACCCTTCTACCAATAGGTGCTCTTCTTTGCAAGGCATTGGAAAACCTCCCTGGTCTTTGTGGTTGATTCTGTGTTGGAAATTCACTGCTCAACTGAAGGACCTTACAGATAATTGTATGTGTGGTGTACAGAGATGTGGTAGTCATTGAAAAAAATCTGCGCAACTTGTTAAGCACATTTTTACTCCTGAACTTATTTAGACTTGCCATAGCCAAGTGGTTGAATACTTATTGATTCAATTTCAGCTTTTCATTTTTTATGAATTTGTAAACATTTCTAAAAACATAATTCCACTTTGACATTATGGGGTATTGTGTGTAGGCCAGTGACAACATCTAAACAATTTTAAATTCTCCCAATCACAGCCTGTTGTGATACAGCCTGAATTCGAACCAGGGTGTCTGTAGTGACGCCTCTAGCACTGAGATGCAGTGCCTTAGACCGCTGTGGCAATCGGGAGCCCTATGCATAAATCTGATCCAAACCGGCAATCAAAACAATCAAGTGTAATTACCGAATGATTACTGGATATCCATTTTCTCCTCCTATAGAGCAAACCAAACACTATGTCAGGAGAAAATCAAAAAAGAACAAAAGCATCACAACCTAGCCTCACATTTCCTTCAACTGCTGGAATTAGAAAGGGCCTCTGGAGCACAATTAAAACCACTCAGGCATTTTAATCAAGAAGATTTTTGGAGCAGCCACATAATGCAGGGTCTCACTCTCACAGCCCAGGGGGAGATCTGGTTGATCTGGGCGAAGTGGAGCTAGGCCATTCCTACTGTTTTTTTGGACACCAAGCACTACAGCCTGACACGGTGGACAACTCTCCTCTGTATTGAAACCAAAATAAATAAATTCTCTAGCATTCCACAGATATTTCTTTGTTATGAGAGAGCTCCACACCAAAGAGGATCAGTGCAGTTCAAATCAAAACATTTGCATATTAAAAGGAAAACCACTGTCAACGCTATAGTAAAGAGACAGCATGCAGAGAAGTGGCCAAGCATAAGGCTGGTATTCAAGCATACTGATACTCATTCAATATGGATGTGATGTGGTACTGACTGAGTGGATGCAGGCGTGATCATGATCATCAATGTCACATGACTCAAACAGAAGACTGGTTAAGTTGAAAAACATAGGCAACATCCAATATTATAGACATTTCTCAAATAGTAGACTCTCAAACAGTGACCAATGACCCACTGCAGGGTAGTCTAACGGTTTCTAAGCCATGGCTTAAGATTTTAGAAAATGTGGACCTGAAACTATAAAAAAATTCTGAAACAGCCAATAATACCCTTGGAAAACCTCAATTTGAAAATAAATAATGGAGGTGACCTTGTTAAAAAATAATTTATTCCTAAATGCTGTGAAAGTGGCTGAAACAAAACATATAAAATAATCAGATTCTGCCCAGTCCTTCTTGGCATGGCTGATAATCATGCCACTTAAGGACAACAATCCGCATAGTTTAATCGGAACAGCTGAAAGAGTAAGATTGATGCCATCTTCTAACAATGCCACCAAACCTAGATGGCACAAGATCGTCATTGGCATGGCTCCAGAAAAAAACATATGGCTAGTTAGCTGGAAGGTCTCAGATTATTGTCATGCCACCCTAATTGGTGCTAATAACCATATGAGTTTCAGCACCTCACACACTAGGAACCATTTCTTCATGCCTACTACCAAAGCCTGAAGGCCCAATGCTGACATTCTACCCTCTTCGGAAGGAGCCCATGAAACCAGGTCACTGTATAATTTCTCGATGGTTTGATGGTAAATGAGTGCAATGTAGCTTGCAAGTCAGCGATCTGTTAAATAAACATATCTGTTGCTCACAGCAGCACTAGAGCAACAAAACATGTTCACGTGACAGATTCTTTTACTCAACCGGACTAAAATTACAGTTTCAAATGATGGAGGAGGAGGAAAGGAGGAGTGGTAAACGGGTTTTATTGTATACATAATAGAAAGAGTACCCCAGCTCAGAAATGTGTGGCAATGCAGTGGATGGCTGAGCTATGAATAAAAAAAAACATCTAATCTATGGAATATAAAGTATTTCAGAAAAAAACAGTAGTATCTTCACCAGACTGTATATTAATCTGAAAGTAACCAACTCATACCTTAACAACATGGCGGCAAAGACAGTACAGTATGAAGATAAGCATAGAAATCCCAAATCACACTTGTAGGCGATGTCATGGCAACGTTGGCTAGCTAAGCTCATGCGTAGAAACAAGTCATCGGGTTGAACGTCTCGCACCGAACTGCGCATGTGCAGGCCGTCAAATTAGTTGTTTTTGACAAATGAAAGCATGTCAGTTTGACAATTTCACGAGGTTGGAGTAATAACATGTTCAACAAAAGACATTGGCTCTAGTTTCTAAAATGAACAACTATGGGAGAATTTTTCATTGTGTGCTTGGTCTGTGTTGCAAGCATTCCTGGAAGTCTCGCGATGTTGCATCTCTGGATTTAGAAACTCTGATGGTGGTGCTAGCAGGCATGGTCAGACTCCCCTGAAGACTACAGGACCAGAACAAACAAGGGGGACAAAGACAGAGGGGTACAGACCCAGACAGAGCTAAATTCCACACCCCATTGTCTGCAGTGATAGTGGGGGACAATACAGATGACCCTGCAATATGTGATAATGCCACCAGGCCTGACCCCTACCCAAGCCCATCCTTGCACTAGCCCTAATCCAAAACACTGGGATGATGTCATCCCCGCTTATCCAGACTGTAAGAGCAACAAAGCGGAGAGAGAGAAAGAGGGAGAGGGAGAGAGGGGCTAGTCCCACAAAGGAGTCGCTCCCATAGAGAAAGCAGCCAACGGAAGGAAATCAGATACCCTCTCGACACATCTGTGTCACAAAACAAAAAGTTTAGACAACACAACCTGCCCACCCTGTGCTTTACTCTGGTAAGGGTTTCACAGAGAGGTTACAAAACTCTGAGCTGTTGACATCCATTAAACGTTAGCTCCTGTTCTCTCACCGTAAAAACAAGAACAAAGTGGTATCGTTCAAGAAGACAACCCAAGGCAAATAGTGCCTTGAAGGTTTAGGTCACCTTTTCCAAACTTAAAGCAATCAATTGTTTTGTCAGTCAAAAGATGGTAACCACACAGCAGCAGAATAGATTGTGTGTATCAAAATAGTTTGTCCCATTCAAAAAAGGTCTAACGGTGAGAGAGAATAGTCAAGCAGCAGGACAGGTCACTGTGGCTGGCCTCACAGACCCCTGTGTCCAAAGCAAGACTCATTGGGATCTATCCTTCACTGGGGAGCGGGAGAGGGCAACAGTTCGCTCAAAAGTAACCCTGTTGCACTTTAGAACTTATGTGCTGCCCCTCCCCCCATATTCCCTCCACAAAGGGACCTTCCCCCTTGTCCCCACCCACCAGGAATTTCTCAGGCATTGCTGGGGTCACCATGACAACTGGGTGCTTAACAAAGCATTTATCTTATGCATTCTTCCTTTCACAGGGGAGAGAGGGAACAACAGTCAAAGGAGAAATGGGGAGAAAAGAAGGAGGGTGGAGGAGCTTGAAAGGATGGGGAAGGGGGCCGTGGAGAGGTTGCTGAGAATCATGGACACAGGGAGATAGAAGAGGAGGGATAGATGACTGATAAATGTAAGAGGGAAAGAATCAAGGTGATAGGTGATGTTAGAGTGAAGAGCAGAGGTGGTGGACAAAGTGCTACAGACATTCCAAGCAGGGCTGTGACTAATAACTTCTTGGGGGGCAACAGAGGTATGGAGAGAGATAAAGGGCCATTACAGACAAGTCAGCACAAACATACACACACCAACAGACAGGTGCTACATCATGGAAATTGTATGGCATATTGCGCGACAGTGTAAAGGCCAAGGGTATTTCTGAGTATAAGCACAAGTTCTCAACTTCTTGCTCTCCCTTTATCCATGTCTGCGTAGTCATGGGGGAAACCCATTGGCTTCAAACACTAACCGTTCTGCCCCTGAACAAGGCAGATAACCCACTGTTCCTAGGCCGTCATTGAAAATAAGAATTTGTTCTTAACTGACTTGCCTAGTTAAATAAAGGGGGGAAAAAGGGCGAGACAAAAACTGCTACACTAGTGCATTCATCCATCCTCAGCTAATATTAGAGCCAGTCAGACCATGTCGCCTGGCAGCAACCAGCCACAGAGGAAGTCAATCCACAGACAACAGCCCAGTCTTAATACACTGTAATGGAATTACATAAACTGGGACTGGCTTGACGCAAATTTAGATGTGATGAATGAGTGGCTTCCTAAAAAATTCCACTCTTGTCCTGTTATGTAGTCTGGTGAATGGTGACAGTGGGAAAATGGACACCTTACAAAACACAGAATATGGACTCACTGCCTGGGCTGTGTGGGAGTCGGGAGAACTGTCTCACATTCAAATAACATATTTGAATATTCAAAACAAGCTGAACATTGTAAATGCAGTTAGTCTTTTCAAACAATATTTGCATGTGTAATTGTCTTGAAATAAGATTTGTGACAGATAATCACAATGCAATGTACTACAGAAATTGATTCTGTTGTCAACATCTTAGTCCTAATTCAGATCCAATTCCTTTCACATTTCCTTAATCCTAGTGAAATCGATAAATGTGTAGTCGGATGACATAGGGAGTTGACCAAGACTGGAACTGAGAACAGTTCGAGGTCAGGGGTCAGCTGTGACGCTACAGAGGGGTTGGTGAGAGGAGTTTCCCTATGGAAAATCCCCAGTATACTGACTACTGATGATAAAGCCAGTGACAGTACCTCCCGGGGCAGAGACCACCTAGGTAGACAACATGGCATGCTTGCTATTAGCATGTCATCTATGAGTTAATGCATGACTTGCCGTGCACCCTGAGGCAAATCAAGCTGCTATGTTCAGTCAGAGGGGAGAGCTTGACCATTTAATCTCAGTGCTGACGACTATAACAGTGGGTATGTGCAGTATGTTGCCTACAGAGGCTTCTGGCTTCACACATTTCATCAAAGGAACAAACATTCCAAAGTAAATACCATGGTGTTTATTCTAGAACGATATTCAGGTAAGAACACAGAGGGAGAGTATTCCATCAAACTCAGTAGTGAGGATGAGAGGAAGGAAGATAAATCCAATCAGCATCAAAAGCACACACACATTCATGCAAGCTCACACATTAATGCAAGCTCACACATGCAAGAAGCAGCAGTAGATCAGCTCAGCAGTATATCAACACTGGAGCAACAGAGCACAGCTTCTGCCACATCAATTATCTATCTGCCAGCCTGGTACAACTCCTGGTTGGGCTGATCTGGTGTAAGTTCTGTTCCTCAACTCAGGAGGGAGAATAGGATCCAACAATCCTCACAAATCTGTAATCAACTGTATTTACAACTGTAATCTGGGCTGCAGCAATTAATGCAGAGATTTTAACTCCCATGGCCAGTGACATGGAATGTCTACCCCACAAATCTGTAATCAGCTGTATTTACAACCATAATCTGGGCAGCAGCAATTAATACAGAGCTTTTAACTCCCATGGCCAGCGATATGGAACGTCTAATCCAGCACATTAGCCAGGTTATCCCTCGTACCCAAATTTATTGATAAAGGCCATACGCAGAGCACCATGGCTGAAAACTGGCTCCCTAATTGGCTAAACAAAGGATTAATTAAATGTATAATTGCCAGGGCTGCTATCTGAGCAGCTACAAAGAGTGCAATATGGACCCACCATGCCAATCAAAGGCTATTCAACCCTGCACCACTCCGATTAAACAGTATAGTAGAGATGGGTATAGCTCTTTTCAACCCTTTTCAGACCTTTTGTTGTTCCTCAGCATATCTAGATAGAGTAACAATATATACCTGAAGTGATGCACCTTAGCAGTATAATTTATGTGGTTGAAGTGATACAATCTGTTGCATTTCATCACAGACTAGCTGAGGTTAATGGAATAATCCATCATATGGCATCACCTCATAAATCAGAGAGCATAAAGGGAAGATAATGGAAGGATATGAAGTCGTCAAGGGAAGAGCTCTCAGAATTACCATCTCTCCCTCCCTCCCCATCTCTCTACCATAATCCCTCTTTATTTACCTTTCTCATTACCTCTGCATCTTCACATGTTCTATCCATCTTACGCCAACGTGATTTTCCTATCCTTTCTATGAACCACCTCTCTCTCCCTCCTTCTTCCCCTCTTTCACCCGGAGGGGTATTGACACACATACCCCAGCAGGTGCGGGACGCGGCGAGAAGCCGGCCGTCTAATTGGTCCTTGGTAGAGTCACAGCTGTTGCCCCCAACAAGGGCCTAGCATGAGCTCCTCTCGCTTGCCTCTGAATCGATCGCTCGCCATTGTCTCCCAGAAAGACAGACAGCCATCTCATCTGTCACCGGGGACTCCTCCTTTAAAGAGGCTCCAGGGAGGAGAAGCAGTAAAAACACAAAAAAACAAAGCAGCGCTCCAATACATTATAATGGCTACCCACTGCTGACCATATAGTATCTGGCACTCAGGACCAACTCAGCCAGGCTAGCACTGTCTATTGGTCTAGTATAGAACTCAAAATAGGAATGCTATACTTATATTCATTAGACTATACCTCTGCATCCATCAGAGTAAAGATAAAAATAGGGAAGTTTTAATCCATCTGGTTAAACTTATTTTATCATCTAGTTATATGGGCGCTTTGATGTCAAATCCCTGACTGAAAAGCAATGCCACATTTAAAAAGGTGCCGTTTGCTGCGGTTGCTCCTCTCTTTTAATTAGAGCCAAGGTCATAAAGGAACCAGCTCTATAGCCTGGCTCCCAGAAACCAAGGGCCACAAATCTCTCTCCCAACTGTCCCGCAGCGATTCAAGTTTAGTCACATTTTGTAGCAAATAAAATGCTCTGTAATTAGTGCTGACAGGTGAAATTACAAGGGCAGAGTGCAAAGACAAACAAAGACAAACAAGAGGTTAGAGAAGACAACGCAGCTCACTGGTTTCCATGAGCTGTTTCCATGAGCTGGCTACTATAACTCTCCAAACGTAAAAGCTTTATCTTTGCAGTGAGTCAAAAATGTATTACTTTCCGGTCTAAAAAGTGTATGTTCATAGATGGCACTGTCCATCATGGCTTGAAACATGACATATAGGCCTAGCATAAAATATAGCCATAAGGCCTATGTTTGGTTCATGCTATATTTGTTAACAAAGGCAATTCAAATGCTAAGAACACAATGTAAACACAGGGTGTGTCGTGCTCAGTCTGATATTACAAAGAATGACTGAGTAACTAGGGAAATATCATGCCAATCTGGCATGTGATACAAAATATATGGGAAAAATGTTGTTTTATCCTCAGTTTGACATCAAATGTCATCATAGCGTGTCATCATAGCGTGAGTACACAGACTAGAAAACAGTCCATAATTGAAGTAAATATTGTGTGCTAGCTGAAAATGAAGGTTTTATGTTGGCCAATTATGGAAAATGATAC
This sequence comes from Salvelinus alpinus, assembly GCF_045679555.1. Taxonomy (NCBI): domain Eukaryota; kingdom Metazoa; phylum Chordata; class Actinopteri; order Salmoniformes; family Salmonidae; genus Salvelinus; species Salvelinus alpinus. The sequence continues at coordinate 34,457,580 of NC_092087.1, read as the reverse complement.
AGACCCACTGGAATGTATTTCCCACAGGAGCAGGCCATCCAGCTGCAGACATGCACAGATAAACTGCTATTTAAATTCAGGACAACACATTGATCTACATCAGGCCTGGGCACGGCCGCCTGCTCTTTAACAAGATGACAAACACTATAACATAAAAACAAACCCCAAGAAGATTAACTAAAATGCACCAGTAAACCAAACAAATCTCCTGACCTGTGATATTGCATCTCCCTGCCCGGATGCAAAAACGCACAATCTAGTCTATAGATGACTTCTCCCTAAAAATTAAACATAAGTCTTGAGGAGACACACTAAGATCACCCCCTGAATGTTAAATTTAACTCATGATTAATATTGAATTAATGAAGCAGAGGAGGTCATACATAAAAAAGTGGCTATGGCAGTCAAAGTGTTCAACTCACTCTGTCATAAAAAGTACATATTGTAAATTGTAATGTTGAAAATGTTCAAGTGAGAAACATAAGTAGGAACAACAAGCATACCAGAAAAGGGCCTAGGTATTAAAAACAACTGAGGACAGGGTTGGTCTTACCTGAGACAGATATCCTCATGGAGGCCTCCAGGGGTCTGTTGTTGTCCAGGGCCTGGCTCAGCCGGATCTCCCCCGTGCTCTGGTTCAGGATGACCAGGTTCAGCTCATTACCAGCCTCAAAGCTGTACTGGAGCTGGTCTGAGGCGTCTGGGTCATGGGCAGGGATCCGCCCGATCACCCCTGTGGGGAAGCTACTGGACTTGTCAGTGACATAGTTATTGAAGATGATCTGAAAGTTTTTCAGCACTGGTACGTTGTCATTCTTGTCGACCAGCTTGATGTGCACAATGGCACGGCTGACAAGTGGGGCGGAGGTGGCCTGGACCACGATGACATACTCTGACCGTGTTTCGTAGTCGAGATCTGTCAGAGCAGTCAGTTCTCCCGAGAAGATGTCCAGCTGGAACACCTCTGGGATGTTTCCCTCTACTATCTGGTACATGATCTGGGCGTTGCTCCCCTCGTCTGGGTCCGAGGCTAATACGTGGGCCACTACCAGGCCTATTGGGCTGTTCTCCTCCACAAATATGTCAAACTCATCCTTCTCAAACACAGGAGGGTTGTCATTGACATCCAGGATGGTCACTTGGATGTCCACGGACGTCTTGAGACCAGGAACACCTTTATCCACAGCAAAGGCCTGCAGGTTGTAAAATGGCATGTTCTCTCGGTCCAGGCGACGCAGCGTTCGCACAATACCAGAGGTGGACTCAATTATGAAGTCTCCATCCCCATCCTCTCCCCCCTGGAAAGTGTAGAAGACACGTCCATTGAGGCCAGAGTCTCGGTCAGTGGCAGAGACCTGGACGACGCTGGTAAACACTGGCACGTCCTCCATCACAGAGCCTAGGTAGTGGTCTCTGAGGAATCGAGGAGAGTTGTCATTCACATCATTCACCAGGATCTCCAGGTAGGTAGTGTCAGACTTCTGTGGGATACCATTGTCCCGGGCCGTGATGGCTAATGTGTAGGACACCTGATCTTCATAGTCCAGCTCCATCTGGGTGGTGACAGCTCCTGTGTCGGAGTCGATGTCGAACTGGGGGATGCTGTCATCCATGAAGTAGGTTATACGTGCATTCTCCCCAGTGTCCTCATCTGTAGCACTGATCACCACGACGGTGGTGCCAACAGGTCTGTCCTCATTGATGTTGACGGTGTAATGAGAGCTCTGAAACACGGGCCTGTGGGTGTTGGCATCGGTGACGTTGACGAACACCTTGGCGGTGTCGAAGAGTGTGCCGTCAGAAGCAGTGACACTTAGAACGTATTGGCGCTCCAGCTTGTAGTCAAGGGGCAGGGCCAGGGTGATGAGGCCCCCTCCACTCTGGCTGGTGATGGAGAACCTGTTCCTGGTGTTCCCACTGGAGATCTGATACGTCACCACACTGTTGATATCCTGGTCCACTGCAGACACCGTCACCACGCTTGTCCCCACGACGGCGTCCTCATTGAGGCGCATGTAATATGACCTCTGTGTGAACTCTGGGTTGTTGTCGTTGACGTCGAGGATGGTCATGCTAACGCTAGCTGAGGAAGACATCACCGGGTGGCCATGATCACGGGCCTCCACCCCAAAGTTGTAGAAGTCCATGCTCTCCCTGTCCAGATCAGCGGCTACGACTATCCAACCAGTGCTGTTGTTGATGGTAAATGGGAAGTTGGGCATGGTTTCAATGAGGCAGTACTCCAGCCTAGAATTGTCGCCAGAGTCTGCATCAACAGCCTGGATGTGAATGATGGAGTAACCCACCGGCACATTCTCTAGCACAGTGGCCTGGAAGGGGGTGCTGACGAAAATGGGGGCGTTATCATTGACATCCAGCACCTGCACCGTTACCAGGCCGCTGATGTTGGAGAGCGGCGGGCGTCCCCCGTCCTGAGCGCGGATGCGAATGGTGTATTCCTTGTTAGCCTCGTAGTCCAACTGACTGACCAGGTCCATCTTGCCTGTCTGGGCATCAATGTAGAACTGGCCCCTGGTGTTGCCACTCATGATGCTGAAGTGAACCATGGAGTTACTCCCTCTGTCCTGGTCTGTGGCAATCACCTGCAGGATCTCTGTGTTGGGTGCCATATCCTCCGGAACCTGCACCACATATCGCTTTTCACTGAACTGGGGAGCATTATCATTGTCGTCCTCTACAATAATGTGAACAGTTGCCGTGGCACTGCGGGGGGCGGGGTCACGACCCTGGTCGTTGGCCTCTACCAACAGCATGTAGGCCTCCACCATCTCTCTATCCACTGGGCCCTTCGTGCGGATCACCCCCGACCTGGAGTCAATCTCAAAAACATTGTTCGAACCGTTGCTGTTGAGGACGTGGTACAGGATGTTACCGTTGACCGGGGCGTCTCCGTCTGTGGCCCTGACGGTCAGCACCTCATAGCCGATCTCTAGGTTCTCCCTAACACTCTCCTTGTAGTCCTGTTGCTCAAAGACGGGATCATGGTCGTTACTGTCACTCACTGTGATGGTGAGGGTGGCCATGGCCGTCCGGCGGGGAGTGCCATGGTCAACAGCGGTCACACGGAATACATGGGTGTCCTTCTGCTCTCTATCCAGCACCTCCACAGTGGAGACTGCACCATTGACTGGGTCCACAGCAAATAGGTTGTTGGAGCGGCTGTCAAACAGGGCCTCTATGAAGTACTCCAGCCTGCCTGCCTCCCCCTCATCAGCATCTACTGCCTTCAAAACAACTACAGGAGTTCCAGCTGGCTTATTCTCTGCCACAGCCACCTGGTACATAGGAGGCTGAAACTGGGGGCTACTGTTAACAGCCCTCTTGCGCCTGCTCACTATGCCTGATTCAGACTGGGCTGCCTGCTGTAGTAACTTCCCCAAGTGGCCCTGTTTGAAGGAGCCTTGACCCACCCGCCAGTGGACTGAGATGCTGTTCCCTTTGGATTCCCTCTCATCTCCTGTGTATTGGTTACAATGTAAGTCTAGCTCAAGAAGTGTGTCGTGTTTCAAACACAGCGTCTTGGACACAAACAACTGCCCCTCAGAAAAATATAACACCGAACTCCTAATCACCTTGCAGTGCATACTGCTGTGGGTTGGAGAGCCGGGTAGTAGATCCCATACCCGGAGGAGCGCAGTACCAGACTCGTGGCATTCTAACTGATGATTATGGGCTTTAAACAAACTGATTATCTCCAAGTCCCATTGAGATTTCCTTTTGTGTTTACTTGAACAGTTCCTGCCGTGAACATAAACATCATACTGGCTTGTGAGGAGGTGCCTCAACCCTGGGACATTGTTCATGCAGTCCACAACAGTGTACACGGTGAAAGGGTTGGAGCTGAGCGAGGCACAATTTAAACTACCTGAAAGGAACACAACGCGCGCGGACGCATCAGTTTCAATAAAGGTCTTTGAGAATTTAGGAGCGATTACCTGATCCAAAGTGCATCCCCCGCTCTGTTCAACACTTGCAATCACCGTCCGCTGCTCCGCATCCTCACTGATGTGTACATTGTAGCAATTCGACAGTGAAATGAGTTCAAACCAGCCGAAAATAATAAACAACAAATCCCACTTAATGACGGGCATTGCTCCACGATAATGTTCAACCAGGTTTGAACGTAGGCTAATTACTGCCGCTTTCCTTAAACTTTCAGTCTAGTCGTTCCCTTTTGTTGCCGCGTATCCATGCTTTCACTACTATACAGTAGCTAATCCAATTGAATTGAGAGAAACCGCAGTCACCTTGCTTGCCAAAGCTTCTCACCATGCAAACAAGCCGACACCACCACTCCATCCGCGTGAATGATTAAAATGGCTCCAACTACCCCTGCGCCTTGAGGCTTCTCATTACCATAAACCTGTTTCAGTGTGTTGGAAAGAGAGAAAGAGAGAGAGAGATAGAAAGAGATGGAGTGGAGGGGGACGTTCTCACAGGGGCCACACTGAGCTGTAAAGAGATGACTGGCCTCTAGTCCCCTTTGAGTGTTTTTGCAGTACATGGATTAATAAGACTTCCTATAATGCAAAAACATTTTCCTTATGCCTTCACAAACGCTCTCACTATTTAAACACAAAAATAAGCCTAAACTTGTGAGGGTCTTTCAGTTCTCATCCCCGGGGCACCTGAAAGTGTACAGTTTCCCTACGCCTATAAATACCTGTCTAATACAAAAGGTATTTTACCTTACCTCATAGGGTAGTCTAATTACACTACACATTAGGCCTATATGAAAAGCACTCTAGTTCTATTTAGGTATTGAAAATGCATTTGTCTTGTATATGAGGTTAAATGGAGTAAAGCATCATTTTGATGCTGCAGACCTCCAGTACCAGGAGACATGATGTTATCTGATGTGGGAGAGTGGTCATGCCAACGGCGTCTTCATCCTCATTAAAAACACAGGCATTATACCATGTCTGTTATGTGCCTCTTACAAAGCAGTAGGGAAGTACTGAGCAGCTGTGCAATTAAGCTACTCATGGTCATTCTTTAGACCTATATTGATCTTCTCAAATTGATCGTGTTTGTGATAACTGAATCAATGTGTACAATAGTATATTTTAGTTCCCACATTGTAATTGCTGAGAGTGAGCTACATTTACTTTATTTTCCTACCACCTGCTGGTACATCTGCATTACTGCAGACAGCAATCAGATTGCAACTAATCACATCTACCAGCCAGCTATTTTGGTAGCAATTGAGACTGGGAATGAGGTTAGACTGCAAGCTTTCATGAGAAGTCCACAGATCTCTTTTACAGTGATCCTGCCGTAGTCATTCAACAGTCTTGATACAATAATCTGAATCCAGCCACCTATCACTGTGAAATGTTCAGTTTACAATGTGCACTTAAATCCACATATGGTCAAAGATACCCGAGGAGACTGCACAAGTGCACATTTAGAAGGCACACAAAGGTCTAGTTCCAGAGATTACCTGGAGTGAGAAATGTATGCCTACATTTATTGATGCGAGTGAAAATCACCCATGCAGTGTGTAGAGTGTGTAGAGCTGAACTCCTGGGCCCAATGAGTCCTGGTATCACTAATAAGAAGCTGACCATTACTGTAAAAGCACAGTAACCTCAGTGTCCACATCAGTTCTCTATAAACAGGTTTATTAAAATTATAATCTTTAGATTACCTAAAACCACTCTGAAGCAAAACATTTCATCCATGTGAGTGATGGACATGCAGAACAAAAGCAAAAATTACAATAAAGATAGCTTTTTACTGTTTTTATTGTTGTTGGAGGCTCTAATACAATATGAATCATAAGCTTTACAAAATTAAAACAAAATACAACAAAAGATTCCCCCCAAAACAGAAACTGTCAAAAGCTTCCGTCAAGACGCAAAAAGACAAACTGTGAACCCCAACATAGACAAGGGTGAAAGAGAGAAAGAGACAGAGGGAGAGAGACAGAGGGATGCAAATCGTCATGTTATACACAGTGTAGGTGGGGGGGTTAATGACATGGGTATACACAGTGAATTTAACAGTCCATCCCCATGTTTTAGCAGTCTACATCTCCATCTAGCCATCCCAAGATCCCATGCTCCCACAGACTCTCAACGCATGTGGATGGAGTGGGACAAAGAGCAAACCGTTGACCAATCCTTACAATACATAATATCGAGAGACAACCTCTTCCATTCCGTTCCCTCCAATACATCGCTCAGAAAATTGACAGTTATATAAGGTGGTGGCATAGACACTTTGATATAATGGGTGCAAGTAAGAAAATGTTGGTAAAAATGTAATGTTTGAATGCCCAGCCTGCCCCATCTACAGAACAGTCCGTCAGCCCCGTCCCTTAACCAGAGGATAGGAGAGCTGATGTCACTCATTCAAAACTGACTCAGCTGTGAGCGCGCTATAGGGATAAAAACATTGCCGTCACACTAAGATTACCATTAACCGTCATAATATTCATAACACAAGTCAGAGAGAGCGAGAAGGTGAATGGCTCCATAGAGAATGAGATGCCTCAAAACAATGCGCGCAAATAAAAAAAATGAATAAAAAGCTAAGCATTTTTCTCCATTTTTTGTTTTTCCACGAATGAACAAGGACGCAGCACTGAAACAGGCATACAGGGATGGAAGGAGAGATACAAACAGAAACAGACAAAATATGGCGGGAGAGGTGGAGGGTGTGAGAAACAGACAGAGAAAGAAACAGAAAAAATAACAATAGCATCTCTAGCTTTGCTGTTTGCGTTTAAGTGCCACCATCAGGTCGTTCTTCAGAGCCTCCTGCTTCGATTTGTCAGCCAGGGTCTGAACACTCCTATCAGGGGAGAGAGGGAGGGAGGAGTGAGTGGGGCAGATTAAATATACAACAGATTACAAAATCAACCCAACACCTACCCCCCTAAGCACTTCTGTAGAATATTTATTTTTCATCTAAGCAATATGATAAGAGTTCCACACAGTCTCACAGATACTAAGGTGAGGCAAGTACCATAAAACTATCCAATAGGTACAGATATACAGGAGTGCCAAGGGGAATAGGGGTCAATTTGAAACTCCGGAATAGATGTAGTAGCAGTGAGTTTGTCAGAAAGCAAATAAGGTACCTAGGTACAGGGTATATGCAGGTTCCATGAAGTTGAATTTAAGATTATCATTGGTATTTTTACCCCCTTTTTTCTCATCGCTGCAACTCCCCAAAATGCTCGGGAAGCGAAGGTCGAGTCATGCATCCGCCGAAACATGACCCACCAAACCGCGCTTCTTAACACCCACCCGCACCAGTGTCGGAGGAAACACCAGTCACCTGACGACCGAGGTCAGCCAACAGACCTTTTTAAAGCTACTTGGAAAGCAATATAATACCAATTTAAGGTCTGCGTGCACCACACACCTGCTAATATTCCTCTCCAGAAATGAGCCCATTTTGGCAAAAAGGAATATTTTCACCAAAGGCTATAGCCTACATGGATCATATCAGGCAGGTGTGCTAGTTTAGCAATGAGCATTCTCCTCCAGCCTAAGGGATGTAGTACCATAGTGGCTAGGATACCGAAGGCTGAAACATGGTGTTGCCCATCTGCATTTGTTTAGGCTATCCCAATGGGCTAATCGTTAGATAGATCAAACTAAGTGTTCAGAATTCTGGCTTCAATACCAGCATAGTACAATGATACTCAATACCACTTTGAAAAAGTACCTTAAAGTCAAATATACAGCACTGTTATTGTATAAAACAGAGTCAACACTCCATTGCGCTAGGTCACCAGGTGTACAGGCTTAGTGTTGTTTATCAAATTGTATAGGCTACCTTGCACTCTCCTCTATCTCTGGCAATGTCCCGACTCTCACTGGCACATGACACGCACACACAGAGGAGCACGTGGTTAGATCTCTAACATCTTGAAAGTGCACCTGGAGTATTATTTGAGGTTCTATTTTTTTCTTCGTAGTGGCAACAATTAAGCAGTGACACAATATAAAACTGAAACACTATAGTCATGTCCACCGTAGTTTGTAAGAACTTTGAAAACTGAATTTAATACATTTTAAGACTTAAGGCCTTTAAATCAGATACATTAATTCAAGACAAAGACTTAAGGATCCGTGGACACCCTGAAGAAAGCCTGATAAACACAGATGGAAAAACAGCAAATTAATTTTGAAACACAATAAGCGGTGAGGATGTCACACTGTCTTTCACTGTTAAGAGGGGGTGCAATCAATGTTAAATGTTTAGACAGGTAAGTTAATCTAGGGCTCTTCCTCATGCAACTCCATGTTGGAACAGCTGCAACAAACACTCCTTGAGAAAACGTCAGGGAGTTGCAACTGTCTGAGAAACCACTCATTCACCACAAACAAAACCACACACCATGCCACTACATTACTCGCCCAATCTCTCTTTCTCTCTCACGCGCAGGCACACACACTCCAATGCCACAGACACACGCACAGCGTGTTGTCCCATGCCAGACGATACCTCTGGCCCTAGTCAATGAAGATCTGGCGCTGGGTGAGGACCTGAGACAGCTCCTTCTGGAGCTGCCGGTACTTTTGGTTATCAGGCAAAGAGTCAATAGATCTAAAGCACAGTGGAGAGGGGGCAGGAGGTAGAAGAGGAGAGGGACAGGCAGACAAATGAAGGACAATTGAATATAGAGTAGAGATGGAAGGACAGCAGGAGGAGGAGGAGAGGAGATAGTGGGATGAAAGAGAACAGGAAGAACATGGGATTGAATAGGGGAAATGGAAATAAATAAACAGGGTTGGAATTGTAGAACTGAAAAACACAGAAAATTACATGGGAAGCAGATAAAACAATATGGCAGAAAAAAAGATGGAAAATCCCCGTTAACAGATACAGCCATGGGTAAAAAGGAGTACGGAGGAACTCCCGAGTGGCGCAGCGGTCTAAGGCACAGCCGGCCATGTCCGGGAGACCCATGAGGCGGCACACAATTGGTTCAGCATCGTCCGGATTAGGGGAGTGTTTGACCAGACGGTATTTACTTGTCACATCGCGCTCTAGCTACTTCTTGTGGCTGGCCAGGCGCCTGCAAGCTGACTTCAGTCGCCAGCTGGACGGTGTTTCCTCTGACACATTGGTGCGGCTGGCTTCTGGGTTAAGCGAGCAGTGTGTCGAGAAGCAATGCGGCTTGACAGGATCGTGTTTCGGAGGACGCATGGCTCTTGACCTTTGCCTCTCCGGAGTCCATAGGGGAGTTGCAGCGATGGGACAAGACTAACTACCAATTGGATATCACGAAATTGTGGAGAAAATGGGGTAAAAGTAGAAAAAAAAGGAGTATGGGTGAAAGAGGTCAAACAAAAAATGCAGTAGATGAGTATCAAAACCAGGGATGGGCAACTGATGTGGCCCACGGCACCTCTTTTGAAGGCCCTCTGATCAATCCCCCCCCGGAAAAAACGGGAACTCTGATTTCAATTTACTGTTTCAAATTAGAATGGTAGACTACACTGGGTGCAATTTTTGATTTGGTTTACATCAGAAGTTTTAGTTTTGTTATGTCAGTCAATTAGCCCATGTCATCATTTTTTGATTGCTAAGTTTATATAGCTGGCCGCTAAACTGTCATCATGATCAAATTACCAGCCAGGGGGCCCCTATTGATTTTGTTAGTCAGTGTCAATCAGATATGAAAAAAACTGCAAACATTTCTCTCCACCCTATGGCAAAATCTGTAGAATTGCACAGAATGAACTCTAAAATGTTTTTTATCCACTGTCAAGTGGGGGCCACTAAGATGTTTTGCTCGCAATGTGGGGCTCCTCGATGAGTTCAGATTGTGGTTCGCACCCCCATCGAAGTTGCCCAACCCTGATCAAAACTGGTGTATCACGGGTAAATTGTGAGACTGACTGATCTACAAATAATATTGATTAGCTATTAAGGATACAAGGTGATTTGCAGATCAGTCAATCTCAACTCGCCTTTAAAAGGCAGCTGCAATGTCGAATGCGCACACTAACTTTCTACCAATGTGACGTGTGTGTGTGCCCCTGCATACCTCAAGCCATTGACGATGTCCTTGGTCTTCCCAAAGTAGATCTCATTGAGAGTGGAGCGAATCTTATTCTCCATATCCTGAGGTTACAAAGTCATTCACATATAAACATTAAATCTTGTGATATCAATATACCGCAGTCATTTTACTGTAACTAAACACAGTATTACTGTATACATTAAAGTATTACTTGGTTCACATGGGTTTACTGTATAATTATTTCAGCTAAGGAATCCATGTGAACCACCATGTGCGTAAGTAACTCTATATGTCAGTGAGTGAGAGTGTATAAGGGCATGCACGCATAAGGTGTAGTTCTGCCCACCTCCACCAGGCGGCCAATGTTGGCAATGTGTGGGGAGGACTCTCCAACTGTCTCGTCTTTCTCCATCTGGAAGTAAAAGATAGGGATGAGGGTATTGTAAAGTGTTGCAACTACTAAACCAGGAGACATAGATCACGAAAGCATGCGTACCCCCCCCCACCACACAGTTGTATGTAGACTGAAAAAAAAAAAAAAAAGCAACAATTTCAAATATTTTACTGAGTTACAGTTCATAAGGAAATCAGTCAATTTAAATAAAATTCATTAGGCCCTAATCTACAGATTTCACATGACTTGGAATATAGACCTGCACCTGTTGGTCACAGATAGCTTAAATTTTTGTTTTTTAAAGTAGGGCCGTGGATCAAAAACCAGTATCTGGTGTGACCACCATTTGCCTAATGCAGCGCAACATATCCTTCGCAGAGTTGATCAGGCTGTTGATTGTGGCCTGTGGAATGTTGTTCCACTCCCTTTCAATGACTGTGCGAAGTTTCTGGATATTGGTGGGAACTGGAACACACTGTCGTACACTTCGATCTAAAGCATCCCAAACCTGTTCAATGGGGGACATGTCTGGTGAGTATGCAGGCCATGGAAGAAGAAACATTTTCAGCTTCCAGGAATTGTGGGGCCTTGTATTATGCTGAAAAATGAGGTGTTGGCGGCATATGAATGGAATGACAATGGGCCTCAGAATCCTGCGACGGTATCTGTACATTCAAATTGCCATTGAAAAAATGCAATTGTGTTAATTGTCCGTAGCTTATGCCTGCCCATACCATAAACCCACCACCATGGAGCACTCTGTTCACAATGTTGACATCAGCAAACCACTCTCCCACACAACACCATATGTCCTCTGCCCGGTACAGTTGACACTGGGATTAATCCGTGAAGAGCACACTTCTCTAGCATGCCAGTGGCTATCGAAGATAAGCATCTGCCCACTGAAGTCAGTTACGAAACCAAACTGCAGTCAGGTCAAGACCCTGGGGAGGACGACGAGCATGCAGATGAGCTTCCCCGAGACGTTTTCTGACAGTTTGAGCAGAAATTCCTTGGGTGTGCAAACCCAGTTTCCTCAGCTGTCCTGGTGGCCGACGATCCCGCAGGTGAAGAAGCCGGATGTGGAGGTCCTGAGCTGCCGTGGTTACACGTGGTCTGCGGTTGTGAGGCCAGGTGGAGGTACTACCAAATTCTCTAAAATGACGTTGGAGGTGCCTTGTGGTAGAGAAATGAACATTGAATTCTCTGGCAACAGCTCTGGTTGACATTCCTGCAATCAGCATGCCAATTGCACACTCCCTAGGAAAACTTGAGACATCTGTGGCATTGTGTTGTGACACAAAACTGCACATATGATATTAGTGGCCTTTTGTCCTCAGCACAAGGTGCACCTGTGAAATGAACACTGTTTGATGATGCTGTCAGGTGGATAGGTTAACTTGACAAAGGAGAAATGCTTACTAATGCACAATATTTGAGAAAAATAATATTTTTGTGCATATGGAACATTTCTGGGTTCTTTTATTTCAACCCATGAAACATGGGACCAACACTTTACATGTTGTGTTTTTATTTTTGTTCAGTGTAAGTACCTGTCTTGTCAGACTGCCACCCAGGTTCATGGTTCCGGACCCGGTCTTGGTCGTCTGGAGCCACAGCATGACAGTGGAGGTGAGTTTGTAGTGAGCGGTCCGTCCGCTGGACTTCTCCTGCACCTCCACCACATGGATGGAGTCCCAGCAGCCTTTGATCTTCTTGGAGCCGTCTCCGGCCTTCTTGATGAGGATGACCCCGGCAAAGCCATGATCCAAGTCCCACAGGTATACAGAGGAAACACCGCCCTCAAAATACCTAACAAACACAGAGGGCATTGATAATAAGACTGTCATTGGTGGTTTTATCAGGTTATTTCTTTGTGTCATAGACGTCGTATATCATCTGACATACAAAAGGTTGTAATGCTGTTTTGGCCAATCAACATCGAGGATCCCCAACTTCCCGTTTTATAATGTGTTAATGATATTACTATGGTAGAATGATAAGCAAACGTCTCTGTACTGGTTTGCTGGTAACACTAGTGGCCTACTGGTATTAACCGGTCTCTGTACTGGTTTGCTGGTAACACTAGTGGCCTACTGGTATTAACAGGTCTCTGTACTGGTTTGCTGGTAACACTAGTGGCCTACTGGATTAACAGGTCTCTGTACTGGTTTGCTGGTAACAGTAGTGGCCTATTGGTATTAACAGATCTCTGTACTGGTTTGATAATACCAGTAGGCCACTAGTGTTACTAACATGTCTCTGTACTGTTTTGATATTAACACTAGGGGACTACTGTTACTCACAGGTCTCTGTACTGGTCGAAAGCGTTGTTGGCCTCAACCTCTAGTTTGCGCAGGCGGGCAGATGGCATGGCACCATCGTCGATGGGAGGCTCATACTTATTACTCCATGGGGATCTGAGAAACAAGAACGAGCAAGAGTAAATCCAAATCAAGGGTTGTCACTCTTTATCATTTGTGTGCGTGGTCATATTTCCATGTTTGACAAACAAATAATTCTAAGTAATTGTTATATACCAGGCATGGTTCCTGATGACATTGATATGTGGGAAAGAAAGGACGGCAGTAAAAGAGGAGCTGCAGGCTGTCAGGTCTTACCTGTAGGAGTCACCATCTCTGTTGTAGTCACAGAGCAGGTAGTCTTTCCCCACCACTTTGTCCCGGGCGATCTTCAGAGGCTGGTCCACAGAGGAGAGCAGGTCCTCACATAGACTGGGCACCTGGGCACACACACACACACACACACACACACACACACACACACACACACACACACAGAGAGAGAGAGATAGCCTTCACGACATGTTCCAACAACACACTTTCAATAGTATTCTACATGTTCACACAAACACACTTTCAACAAGAAACTTACACGCAAAGCTTCTCGCAAACTTACATGCAAACATTCAAATGTTCTCCAAAACATTTACTAAAATAAGTCTCTCGCATTCAACTATATTTCCAAAAAGCAATTTTTTAAAGCATGCTGTACAATTTCATACACAAAACAGTTTATTTAAACAGGTACCATAAAAACTTACAAACAACCGATTTCATATACAGCTAATATGATTTGAAACCTATCAATATGTATTTGTGCATCAACCCACTAAAAGCCCATTTAAGATAAATAGAGCAATGACTCACATAGTTTGAGTCTTGAATTTAGTCTGACTACTGATTACAAGGGTGTGTGTCTAGGGTGGTGGTGCTGGGGGTAGCAGGAAGCAAATTTACTAAAAGAACGTTGTCTTTGGCAATTCAATCCACCTTTAACAGTTGCCAACTATGCTGGGCTAGACAGTAGGGGTAGAGAGAGGGCATAATGTGCGTGAGAAACAGATGAGGCAGGGAGACAAGAGAATGCCGGCATATGATATCCTTGAATCAATATGAGGGGGAAATAAGGTTAAGCTGTTTTTTTCCTCATTCCGCCTCCTTGCTAAGTGGGAAATGAGAGAGGGAGGGAGAGGAGGGAAAGAATTTGAAGGGATATCAATGGGTCTCAGGGGATAAAGGGGTACAAATAACTTCTCAGAGTGACATGGACCCCCCCCCCCCCCTTCCTACCCACTCCTTAATCAGAACACACAGACACAATGCCTTCTCTGTTCCCTGGACACAGCCCCACACACCTGGCAACCACCAGACACACAGAGGGGGAACAGGGACAGACGGAAGGGGGAGACAGGGGTCGAAAGTAGAATCACAGAGGAAATAGAGTGGGTTGGGGGGGAAGAAAAGTAGAGAGGGGGAAAGGGTGGTGCTAGAGGAGGATATGGGAAGTGAGCTCATTGGATTCCCAACCATCAGGAGTGAGTGTAAGGAGAGGGCGGGGGCTAAATGGGCCCATGTAGAGTGATTGACAGCTTTTCTAATGACCGCTAACAACTAGCTACATAGGAGCGGGCTGAGGCGGTCAAGGAGAGTGCTGGTGCCCAGGGGAGAGAGGTGTCAAAGGGGAGAAGGAAGGAAGAGGAGCAGACTGGGGTCTGAAGGGAAGAATGGATATGACCATAAAAAAAGGTGGAGAACGATCACTGGAGAAAGTGTGGTTTGATTTATGTCCGATTCAGGTTCATCTCTCAGATCTGGTTGCACTATGGGAGATTTCAAGCACAGTCCGGGCTGTGTATAGGACTGGGATTGGTTGTCATCTACCGGCAACTCACCAAGTCTATGAGGTCACTGAGGTTCTTCTCGATCTGCTGGGGAGGCAGACGCCTCATCAGGTCCAGAGCACAATCCAGCTGCTGGTCATTCTGAAATACACACACACAATGAGTCAGCTTTTGATACACATTCCTGCACACAAAATGCATAGGCCTAGTTCTGCAAAAGAAAGTCTAAAAGCAAGTTGCACTTGACATTTTTTGTCCATTTCACAAGAGAAAATGTGTGTTTCACTGTTCATTTTACATTGATTGGAAGCAAATTTGAACCTTGCCAAGTTCACCCCTGCAAAAAAATTCTCAGCGGTTTAGGCGGGTCTTGGAACGTAACAGGCTAGCTGTTTTAACAGTACATTTTCATTCCTCTTCTGAGATTAAATGGACTTTTAAATGCTAAAATGCATCACTATCACTGTCTGAATTGAATCAACTAAAATAGATTGAATTGAACACAGAGCAAACAAAGCTCCCAGCCTCTCACACAGCTCCAGCAGACTGAGGGGGCAGCCATTGATGGATGCATGTTACCTTCTTACGGTGGATAGGACAGGGGCGAGCCAAGCCAGGCCAGGCAGTGACTAGGCTATGTAGGGAACATTCAAACCCTGGCAAACATAGCCATACACTCACTTAGGCAGTAAACCGTATTGAGGGGTATTCGGAAATCGTTTTTCTAAACATTTTAATATTTGTAGCTACTTTTTAAGTAAATACCTGCAGGCAACTTGTGCAATAAGTTAGAATATAAAGCAGATTGCGTTCTTCATGTCACCTGTCACATTATGAAGCTTACCGTACTTCCACAGAACAGTTCAGCCAGTCACATGTTTGTAAATAGCACAACTGGAGAAAGCAGGAGCAGGTGAGTCCAGCTGTGTATTGACAAGGGTCTGGAAGCCACATGTAGGCTAAATGAGCTTACAATTGAAAAGCAAGGTCTTTTTTGCAAAAACTATGCATATGGCCGGCACGGTTGCTTCAAAACGGCATCCAGGATGTCATCTAGTGTATATATAAATCATTGGGCTGGACTCATTCGTGGGTCACAACAAGTTCACGCCCCAGGACGGTATGACGATATGAAAATCCGGATACCGCCCAACTCTACACATCCTGAGATTACAAAAGTCATGGAGCTAGCTGCTTATGGTTTCAGTCACGAGACTTTATCAAAGCAAAACTAAGTGGCATGAGAGACAAAGTTCTGGATTTGCCCCCAAATAGCCTAGTTGTTCATGTGACAAACCCATCTAGTAGCCAACACTAGGTCTGGGCCTAACTGCAGTTGGTCTGGACCAATGATGTATATAAACCCTGTCTGTTGATGCTATGTTTTGGCCATGGAGAGGCTTTGAAGCTACCGGTCGGCCATATTAGCACTCCTCAGAAAAGCAATCCTCCAAAGGAATGAATGGAATTCTACAGTATTTCATGTTTAGCTCACATAATATTATAACAGTATGCATTAAGGTGTTAAATATAATAAATGTGCCCAAAAACAAAATGTAGACATTAGTAAATGCATTTCTATAACTTCCTAATTAAAAAAAAAAATGACTATGGTGGGGGAGTGCCAAGATGGAGGCACGGTAGCTTCAAAACAGCATCCAGTATGTAATCTAGTGTATATATAAATCATTGGCCTGGACTCATTGGTGGGTCACAACAAGTTAACGCCCCATGGCAGATTCCTTTAGGGAGCGTCTAAAACCACAACTGGGCCTTGGCTAAAAACATTGGTTTTGTTTACTTGTAGGGGCAAAATAAAATACTATAAACCTTTTGACTGGGTCAAAGATTTATTTTATTTTATTGATAGGCCTAACCATGGTAGTTGGAAGACAGATTGACTGGTTACCATATAAGGCAAGGCTGTTAATCATCCTGTTATTGATACAGGCCCGTCATTTTATGGTATCTGGAAAGGTCAACATTTTTTGAATGCTTGAGCGCTCATAAATGAAGACAAGTTACCAGCAACTGAAAATGTTACTAACCCTTAACAAAAATGTGAACAATTCACTCCACTGCCTTTTCTACTTTTTCTGCTAGTACAAACCTTTGCGAGGAAAGAAAAGAGTGCTCATTTTAAAAAATGACTCATTCGTGGAGAATGAGTAGCCATTAACTCAATAATCTGCTCCTACAAGCGAGGATTTTTCACTGTAATGTGAAATTGTCTAAATTGTCTCAGTTGATTGTCGATAACTAAATGGCTGGCTTGGTGATTCTGTCCTAGTCTTTTAGAACTGGCCAGAGATGTGCCCTGGGAGACCAACATTGAGAAAGTCATAAGGCAGTTCTTCCTTGATCTAACACCTCAGGGCTCAGACTTGTCTTTTTTAATACAGGCCTGTTCGACTTTGTCAGACAAGCCCATATAAATGAATGTGATTGAACTGAACTTCAGAAAGAATGAATATGGATTGAGTCATGGCATCAGTCGGTCTCTCCACAAGCTCCCTGTCTGTTCACTTACTGAGGAGATCTAGCAGGGGCACAGAGGGGATTGTGGGTAATAGGGAGAAGCTGAGCTAGCAGACAAGGCCACATAGCAGAGCCTTCCCGGATGGTGTTCTTCTCTCACTGAACTATGCGGTGAGCAGCAGAACATTAGCGTGGAGGGCAGGCCAGCCACAACATGAAACCACTGAGAAATGTACAGGACGGAGATTTGGCAAGGAGATAAGGAGCTGCAGGCCAGAGAGGGTCCATAAAAATGTTGCGCTTCACCAATACATCTGTGAAAACAACGTTCATCTTTGTATTACGGAAATGAATCAAAGTGCTTTGACTGATGAAGGATTCTTATTTTTAATGACGTTATGTTCTGGGCCCCCAGGCAACATGAAGCGAGCTAAACTTTCTAAATAATAGCACTGATTGACCGATGACAACTTTTGCTTTAAATTGAAACTTTTCAGCAACCCCAGGCAGTGTAATCTGAGAAGTTTGTGTAAGTGAAGCTCGCTGCTGTGCTGTGCAACAAGAGTAACATTTCAGATACTTTTTTTGTCTGTGAGGTGATCTCTTGCCTGACGACTCGTACTGAATTTAATTCCACTGCTCTATCACTAGTTATTAGGGAACTCACAATATTTTCACAATACTTTGGTGCCAATACAAGATGTATTGCAATTCTCACGATTCAATATGCATGCTACTCAATATTGTGATTTCGATGTTCCAAACATATTGCTCACTATACGTCTGCTGCAGAGGGACAAGAGAGAGCCATGAGAAAACCAGTTTTGATCAGTCATGGAAATAAAAGTGATGTAAACAAATTGGCTCCCTATTTAAAAAGAATATGGAGAAAAAGCTATGAGAGAAAAATCCTGTTTTGGTGCAGGTACAGCCAACCAGCGCAAAAATAATATTGCAATATTGTCAAAACGATATATCGTCAAAAATAATATCCCGATATGTAACTGTATCGACCCCCCCATCACTACTAGCTACATACATTCAGTCCGAGCCTGACGTCAAAGTGAGGGGCGTTGTACAAAACACCCACCAGAATGGTTTGAACGTGTTCACATTTGATAAGCTGTCAGGAAGGAGAAAAAATCCTCATTGTGGAGACAATATGTTAGTGGGCATGGCGTTTGGTCGCAGCGTTGTGGATGGGTAGCCAGGCAAGATGATCTCTGTGCTCTATTGAAGTTATACTGTAAAATACTTCTATTTCAGTCCAAACAAATGTGATCATCTACCTGGAAAGTCAACAGTCCATGAATCTTCCTTGATTCCCACCTAATAAAATGCAACGGTCAATGACATGGGATTGTTGTGCATGTGTGAACTCAACCGAGGAATGCAGATATCTGAAGCAAGTCAAGTCGCACTCATCAAATATGCACTAATGCAGTTCCGACAATAGTCATAATATAATGAAAGTCAAGAATAACTGAAATCTAGTAACTACTGAAAAATACTATCTAGCGCAGGAAACACATTCTTGAAAGATGTAAAGATTAGGCAATATCTCAGTTTGTCTGTAAGGACCACCAATCTAAAGTCTCCTACTGTCATTCTCATAAACAACATCTGATTCTCATAAACAAAACACACCAACTGACAGATTCCAATATGCAATACAGACAAATTCGATAAAATACCAACTCAATGTCTTTGAATCAATACCAAGTCATCAGATGAAACCAAGGTGGAGACTACAAGCCAGATAAGAGCAGCTGGCT
This sequence comes from Salvelinus alpinus, assembly GCF_045679555.1. Lineage (NCBI taxonomy): Eukaryota > Metazoa > Chordata > Actinopteri > Salmoniformes > Salmonidae > Salvelinus > Salvelinus alpinus. The sequence continues at coordinate 34,438,780 of NC_092087.1, read as the reverse complement.
ATAGGAGAATCACACACCCAAAATCATTCTTTCCCTAAACAAACTTCAGTCTGCTTTCTCCTGAACACCGCCAAGGTTTTCAGATCATGTACTGCATGCCCTCTCTCACACTTTTGGTTTCTATCTAGGCTGTTCTGGGCAGATGAAATAGTCTTGTTCAGCCGACACCTGCGCTCCTTGACACTGTTTACCAACGGCCCTGTCTTGCGTAAACACTGGACCAATTGACACAGGAGTCAGAGGCGGCGGTGAGGCTGGACCAACAGGATGGATGAGGTGAAGTCAGGGGGTGGCTGGGGAGACAGACCATCTGCTCTCCACTATAGGAATATTGTATCAGAATTCATTCCAAGCATGAAAGGGGGACTATTGAAAAGGGGACTCATAAAAGGGGGACTATTGAGTCCAGTGGAGTTGGAGGTGAAGAACAGTGTGAATGTTGCTAGTTGACAGGGCAGCCACACATTACTTCAAATGTTTAAATCCATTAGGTATTTAAAAATATTTTGTTATATTGTTAAATAGACATGCAAGTGACAACAGTGGTTGAATTTCCTTCGTCAGGTGCACCACAATAAGCTTAAAATTCAAGGATGTTATTGTTTTTTAAAAACCTATATTTAACTAGGCAAGTCAAACAAATTCTTATTTTCAATGACGGCCTAGGAACAGTGGGTTCAGGGCAGAACGACAGATTTGTACCTTGTCAGCTCGGGTATTTGAATTTACAACGGTTACTAGTCCAACGCTCTAACCACTAGGTTACCCTGTCGAATATTCTTTCCTATTAGTATTTAAAAGGTAGTTACATTATTGCGCAAAACGGTGTAAAACGTGTTATACAAAGTTACACTGACAGTGTTGTCAACAAAAGTCACTGAAAACGTAAATCACATTGTTGAAGCAAAGTAAAAGTTGGGAATTGTGGTTTACACGTCACCTCCAATTCATGCGAGAGAATGGGCGGAGCAGGCCGATTTTAGCGACAAGCAACCCGGTGCTTGTACTATTTTAACCATGGGGTGTGTGTCTGGAAGAGGAGGGGGTGGCGAGAGCGAGACCCTAGTCTCTAATCCCTGAACTAGTTTCTCAATCCAAAACATCCTGTAACTTCAACAAATTGGCTAGTTAACAATGAAATTCGGACTAGGAATCATAGGTCGTTTAGTTAACTGTGAGTAGCGTATATACATGTCTATGCCATTTTCGAAACGCAACACAGCACTTCCTATAAAAGGACAGCTAGCTACTGTAGCTGGCTAATATCCCTTAGTAGCCCCACCAAAATCTACCCATCCCCATTTCTCCAGCTCGTCTCCGCGGCCTTACCATGTCTGCGGCGCTCGGTGACGATCTCGGAGGGCAAATATGTTTTCGCCGATGGCTTTACACGTTCGTTGTATTGTGCTTGCACGACTTGTTCGTCTATGCTACTGTTGTTTTTACCCCCACCAGATAGATGTTGTTTCGCCTCCCTCACTGAACCCAGCCTTGTCAGCGAATTCACTTCCTCAACCGGGGTACAGGAAGGAAGGAAGGGGGACGGAGAAAACAAGAGGCGGTTGCATATCCGGGTCACGCTACTCGGTCTCTGAAGCAGCCAATCGGAGAGGAGTAAGTAAGGCATTGCCAAGTATGGAAAGAGGAGAGGAGTGGTGAGTGGTAAAAAGTAGCCTATATACAGAAAGAACAGAGAGGGCGATAGAGGGAAGGTATGATAACGGGGCTGATACACTGTACACCATTTACTCATGCTTGTCATAATAATACTCTGATCCACAAGATTAATATTTTATTATTTGTAAGAAGGGTACAAGATCCTGATGTAGTCTGTATGTGACCACACCAGGACTAAGTGGTCTAACGAATAAACCTAGGTCTGACTCAACCTTGTAATACTGGCCAACCAAACCGGCAAAAGATCTGTGACACATTACATAGCAGAAATATAACACAGCTAGGCTATTGCAATTGTTGGTATCAACATCATTTAAACTACCATGCATGTATGTGCCAATTGTGAATTATAATATGGGAAATAGGCTTAGTGCTTGTCTGAGATTGATGATAATAAATAGGTGATTTTTACAGTACTTCAGTCTCTTCGCTCAGACATTGACCCAATATCAATTGTTGTAATGCCTCTGAACTCATAGTTTGGTCATAATAAAACTTCCCTCAACAAAGTACTCTTAGATATACTGTAGTCTACCAGGCTCTCCAACCCTGTTCCTGGAGATTTAACATCCATGTAGGTTTTCACGCCAACACCATTATAGCGCACCTGATTCTAATAATTAGTTGGTTGATAAATTGAATCAGGTTAGTTAGAACTGAGGTTGGAGCAAAAACCAACAGGGGGATAGCTCTCCAGGAACAGGGTTGGAGAGGCCTGCATAGTGCATCTCTCTAACCCGCTGGCACCTCTTCTGCCCATGATTGATAAGGGGATTTTTTTTGCAGTAGGCCTACATATGGGACTGATATCTGCTGCAAATAGATGATTTTTGTTCACCTATAGCACTGATCCACATTTTTGTGTTCACTGATTAAGCAAAGGTTGCAGGTAAAGATTCTGCTTGTTTGCTTTACTGATTTCATTGCAAGCATACACAACACCTTATCATGCAATGGAGTGATACATGACCATTGACCGCTGGATATCCTAATGATCATGGTTTGAGACTTAGCTAATACAAAAAAACTGTGGTGTAATAATGGCCATTTGGATGATTTAATTTCTGAATGCTTCATCCAAGCTGATGCAAATCAGTATGTGAAAGCAGTGATTTACATTGTGGATGTATGACAATGTCATACATTGCATTTCATATATTTATTTCAGTGGCACAACCTACTTCACTACAGTTTCTAACATTGCAATGTTGTCGAAATGTTGCAGAAATTAAAGTCATATAGAGCAAATATTGTCATCACATGCATCCATGTAAAATACATATCTGCAAAATTATGTTGACGTAGGTGATCACATGACCTAAATCTCGCGATTTCTGAAGATGTGAGTCAGAAGCTGAAAACAATGGCAAATGAACACGAACAGAAGTGGGACCGATGCCTAGCTGATAGCGCTGTGAAGATAGGTAAATATTGATATTTCATGAATGCATTTATTAAGAAATTGATTCCAAACAGAGTACAACCTAAAAATGCGCAGTGTAAGCCGGGGACCAGGTGCATGAGCTTAGTAAGGCCACCTGTCTACTTATGTGGGCCATAACTTACCCGATGAGGTCCATTGACAATTTAAACCAAAAGCCCCATCAACATAGGGCTTTTTTTTTTTTTTTGTAATTATATTTCAGGCAATTGTGTTGAAGAAACGGACCAAAACATTTGCGCGCTCATGTCCTATATTTTTGTATTATTCTGCGACCAGTCCAGGAAACACATTGTGCCCTTCACCGTCAGTTACGGTTTTGAGTTAACTTTTCAGTGACAGTAACTATTAGTCCTATAACATGCTGTAAAATGTTGCTTACATTACATTGATATAAAATCAAAGAAATACTGAAACTGGCATATGACATTGAGTCCTCTAGTCTTAATAGGGTAATACGATTAACTGAACCATTAAACTATCCCGTAATGATGCACATGAAATGCATGCTCAAAGCATAGGACTGCATTACACATTGTGACATGACATATAGCTACATAAAGCATAAGTGACATTTGTTAGTGTTAGAATTTCTGCACGTGACATTAACTTGAAACATGCATGATTAAAATGTTCTATCAACACATGTTTGAAGTGTTTCATCCCCTACACGATCCAGCAACTGTAATAGTAAAGTAACATTATGATTAAGTAGATTAGGGAAGACAGTATAGTGCAACTGGGCTATACCGTCTTTGCTGACTTTGCTGTAAAGTGTTATAACAATTTCCATTAAAAGTAAGTTAAGCATACATGACACATATAAATAGTTTTAAATGGGCTTGATAAGGTGATCAAGAGGCAAAAGAAATGCACACCAATTTAGGCGAGGTGCTGGCTAGCGGAGTAGAACACTTGAAAAATGTAAAGGAGAGTGGCACACTCTCTAGGAGCTCAGATGCAATAATTTAATAACCTAATTACCAAAGTTTCAACAGACGAGCTGTCTTCATCAGGGTATAATGACAAACACTGCAGGGTGACTAGTTTTATATAGTGTCACTGTCAAAGGACACACACAGGTGTCTGTAATCATGGCTGGGTGTGGCCTGATATCATTGGTTAATTCTCAGATTTAATTTTATTTATTTATTTCACCTTTATTTAACCAGGTAAACTAGTTGAGAACAAGTTCTCATTTACAACTGCGACCTGCCCAAGATAAAGCAAAGCAGTGCGACACAAACAACAACACAGAGTTACACATGGAATAAACAAGCGTACAGTCAATAACACAATAGAAAAAAAGAAAGTCTATATACAGTGTGTGCAAATGGCGTGAGGAGGTAGGCAATAAATAGGCCATAGTAGCGAAGTAATTACAATTTAGCAGATAAACACTGGAGTGATAAATGAGCAGATGATGATGTGCAAGTAGAGATACTGGTGTGCAAAGAGCAGAAAAGTAAATAAAAACAATATGGGGATGAGGTAGGTAGATTGGGTGGGCTATTTACAGATGGACTATGTACAGCTGCAGCAATCGGTTAGCTGCTCAGATAGCTGATGTTTAAAGTTAGTGAGGGAAATATAAGTCTCCAGCTTCTGCGATTTTTGCAATTCTTTCCCGTCACTGGCAGCAGAGAACTGGAAGGAAAGGCGGCCAAAGGAGGTGTTGGCTTTGGGGATGACCAGTGAGATATACCTGCTGGAGCGCGTGCTATGGGTGGGTGTTGTTATCGTCACCAGTGAGCTGAGATAAGGCGGAGCTTTACGTTGAGACCTAAGGGAGCAAGGGTCTTTAAATTAAAGATCCAGGCAACCTCTCGTTTAACAATAAATTGTTGAGGTCACCTCCTCTCCTAGGGAGGGTGACATGTTCGATGCCGATATAAAGTAAGGACGAAATCGAGTGGTTTGCTTCCAAAAAGTGTTCCGCAACTGAGTAAGTCGAGTTTTTGCACCTAATGGTGCTAATATGCTCCGAGATTCGTACTTTTAATTCACCCTTTGTTTTACCCATGTCATTTTTACCGCAAGGGCAAGTTATAAGATAAATAACTGCCTTAGTGGAGCACGTGATAACACCTTTGATTGGGATCTGTTTCCCTGTTTGGGGGTGTTTGAAGGATCTACATTTATAAGTGCCATTGCATTGAGCACAGCCATTAATTTCACTTGTAGTTTACATCCAGTAGGGGCGCAAATAGACATTGTGCAGGGATATCTTGGGGTGATAAATCAGAGTTTACCAATTAATCTCTGAGACAACATAAAGGTGATAAAACAATGTCAACAATGCAGTGTGAAGGTGGTGTCCAATATCCATAATAAAGGAATATTGTCTAAGAACATGACACACAACATTCTGATCTGGAACCAATGATATTCCTGCACCCGTACAAATATTTGGGGAAATTGTCTATGTAAGTAGTTTTGCTTAAAGAGTGATTTGAATTATCATCTTTCTTACAGAGGTATTTGGTTTTGGAATGTTTGCTAGCTTTGGAGCAACTAGCCACGAGGACTGCCAAACTTAATATTTTCCTTGTTTTTAGATTTACTGTATTCCCCGAAAAGGTATGTGGGTTGACAACAGCTGGGTTTACAATAATCCACACTTAGTGTTAAGAGGCCAAAGGTTGTGAAATCACGTTGCCCCCAGCAGGGAGCCTGTAATAGCCAGCCTATCAGGACAGACAGGAAAGCTGCTGCACAGTAAGAGGGGAACAACAGAAAATAAGAATGATGGATGCACAGTCAGGAGAGAAAGGGGGAGGAGGAAGGAAAGGTAAAGATATCAGAGGAACAGAGGGAGTCAAGCTGTGGTTGTATAGAGGTTCATAATAGTAAATCTGTTGCAGATCTGGCCTCATATTTGGCCGGCTCCACTGCTTTTCGGCAACAATCACAGGGAGAGGGAGAGGGAGGAGGAGACATGGAAAGGAAATGAGAGAGAGAGTGGGGCTAAAGAGACAGAAGTTGTCTGTAAATCTTAAAGGCCCATTGCTGTCAAAAGTTTAGTATTTTTTTGTAAGTTTTTTGAATATATATATTTCCACACTGTTGGACTAATACTGTGAAATTGTGAAGATAATAATTCCCTTTTTAGTGTAAGAGCTGTTTGAAAAGACCATCTACAATTTCAAACCCTGTTTTGGTCGGATAGAGTTTTTGCCGGCCTGGTGTCATCACCAGGCAGTAAAGTAATTTAATAGACCAATAAGAAAGTTCCAAACCTCTCTGCCAATAACCGCTCGTTTTCAGTTTCCCCCTCCCCACTCAGACCACTCCCAGACAGTCCAAGCAACAATCACAGTAATGTACTTAATTGTTACCCAGAACTGATTTGATATTGTGGGTTAAAAAAACGGCTGCATTGGACTTATTTTTTTTAAATTAAGTTCAGACTGGAAAGCGAGGGGGGGGGCAGCAGAGGTTGTAGAGGAGCATGATGTGGCAGCAATAAAGATGTCTCAGATGTTGTCCCTTTGTTTTTGTGGTCTTGTTTGACATTTGTAAGTTGTGTAATTGAGACGGAGGGAGCAGTGTCTGAGTGCTTTGGCAGCTGCGTATCGGTCATGCTGCATAGCTCTCTGAATCCAATTAAGAAGTGGAGGGGCCCAAACTGTTGTTTTTATGTATTTCTGCGCTGGCTGGCCCTTGGAGCTGGGTGGGGCGCTGCACACAGCGAGGTGAAGCTAAGCACACAAACACATTCTATCTCTTCAAATGCCCCCTCGGGTCCACACTTACACTCTATCATTGTGTCTTGTCTGTCCATCTCCCTGCCATGAAGATCACCTCACCTGGACCCTCTGCTTGACCTGACTGGACTCTCACTCTCCCTAACTTAAACATCCCAGATCTCTAGATCACACTGCTAGTTCTCTATCTCACTCAACCCGCCTCTCATCTCTCCTCCCCCTTCGTGTCTTTCCTTTACAGCACTAGCTCCTCCTACCCCTTGACATCTCTCTCACTCAATGACATTTTTTTTGCTCTCGTTTGCTCTTTATTTTTTATTATTTTGTCTTAAGTTTACTTTCACATGCTTTTCTTCATTTTCCCCCTCTGCTTCTCTCTCTAATGAACAATGTCTGGCTGACAGGTGCTGTTTACCAGCTCTGGGGTCAGCAGCCATGTTGCCCCTCACCTCACCTCATTAGAGCAGACTAACTTCCAAGCACAACAGGGAATTCCATACCTGTGTGTATGTGTGCATTACCCCAATACTTAATCATAGGGTGTGCTGCAGACTTGTTTTTTTGTTTCTATTCCTCTGGAGAGGTTTATGCACCTCCTTTCACCCCCTTTCTTTTCTTTCTTTCCTCTCTCTCGCTGTCTCTCTCTAGCGACCGGCCTTGGCGTGGGGATTGTGTTCTCAGTCCTCTTCTTCAAACGTGAGTATTGCCTCAGACAGCAGAGAACAGTAATTGTAATAATAACGCTGTCCATGTGTTGATCTTTGTGGGAGTTATGGTTTGTTTCATATAAGTGAATTGTCTGTCTCGTCTCTAGGGCGCACTTGGCCAGTGGCATTTGGATCAGGTGTGGGGCTGGGCATGGGCTACTCCAACTGCCAGCAGGACTTCAGGTCACCTTACCAGCTCCATGGTCACAGGGTAAAGGTGAGCAAATCACACACGTCATGACCAAGGTCGATGCCTTTAAGGTTGAAACACAGTATTCCATATTTTTTTCCCTCAACAATAATTGCACATAATAAAATGACTGTTCTATTTAATCTCTTTCAGGAACAGTAGAAGACTGAGGAGAGTTGGCTGATGTAAAAGTTGTCTCGTCCTCATTATTTTGCTGCTTGTTTTTATTTTATTTTGCTGCTTGTCTCCCTGCCACCCAATGTATTTACTGTGTGAGTCTCACAGGGCAGTCGTGTATTTTTGTGTATATACAAGTAATGAATCATTTGACAGAAAATTCCTGATTTACTTCTGTCTTGTATCTGTGTGAATAAAGTTTGAATGCTAACAAAGAACATGTCTATTTTGAAATGAGTTTGGCAAGCTGTGTGTGTTAGAGAGCGGGAGGGAAAGGAAGAATGACAGTATTTTGTGTGTGAATGAGTAGGAGAGTTAAACTCCTGCTGTCCTGCTACAGCCCTCAAGGAAAGAGGGAAAGCAGGGAAAAATGAGAGCTAAAGAAAATGAAGCCATGGATAAAATCTGGATGATGGAGAGGGTGTGGAACAAAGATATTCCTAAATGTACAGAGAGAGGTTAGATAAATGTTTAGTGAGAGGGCTGTATACTACAGGTGAAGATGTGGTCAGGTGGTAAATGCAAAGTGTGGGGGAAACAATATCTGCTGTGTATTGCTACCATCTACCAATACGACACTGTATATTGCTACCTAGCACTAAGATGAATAGTTTAAGCGGAGGAACTGTAGGACATGTTACATGTTGCGCTTGTAAGAAGGATTGCAATAGACTTTGTTCCAGGTACAGCTACACCATGCAGACTTTCTTCATCTGGGAGTGTTTGGGAGCAGGACAATGGCAGAGTACCTGTGTGTGTGCTTGTATGTGTATGTTGGAAGCGGTTGGAAGTGTTGGCAGTGATTGTGTAGGTGGTGCACGGAGAAGAGATCATGTTAGCTTGTGTGTCTTTTGTGAACAATCCTCTATGTCTGTGTGTTCATTGGCAGTACTGATTGTGTCTGGGAGTATGTTTTGGGAGTGTGTTTGTCCAGCCCCCTGGTGCAGCAGAATTTGTGGAATGTTCTGGAATGCCAGTTCTGGACTGAAGCTCAGCCCTTATTACTAACAGGTGAGTTCCGCTCCGTGCACGTCTGAACACACATTCACACTTTCACTTCAAGGCACATATTTAAACACATGTTCATACGCATATGTACTGAAATTCACATGCACACTCACTTAAACTATACACATTTCTTACAGCACACATCCAGATATGACCAGCCCCGCATATACAATCTCAAACACTTATTTGCAACATAGAATACATTTCAAAATTACATTCACATGTATCTCTCTCCATAGTAGATACAGTACATTATTCAACAGTGATGTGTGTGTGTATGTATGTATGTATGTATGTATGTATGTATGTATGTATGTATGTATATATATAGATCACACACACAGTACCTATCAACATTCAAGAGTTTTTATTTTTTTTACATTGTAGAATAATAGTGAATACATCAAAACTATGAAGTAACACATATGGAATCATGTAGTAACCAAAAAAAGTATTAAACAAATGTAGATTTTAGATTCTTCAAAGTAGCCACCCTTTGCCTTGATGACAGCTTTGCACACTCTTGGCATTCTATCAACCAGCTTCACCTGGAATGCTTTTCCAACAGTCTTGAAGGAGTTCCCACATATGCTGAGCACTTGTTGGCTGCTTTTCCTTCACTCTGCGGTCCAACTCATCCCAAACCATCTCAATTGGGTTGAGGTCGGGTGATTGTGGAGGTCATTGTCCTGTTGAAAAACAAATGATAGTCCCACTAAGCGCAAACCAGATGGGATGGCGTATCGCTGCAGAATGCTGTGGTAGCCATGCTGCTTAAGTGTGCCTTGAATTCTAAATACATCACAGACAGTGTCACCAGCAAAGCACCATCACACCACCTCCTCCTTGCTTCACGGTGGGAACCACACATGCGGAGATCCTACTGCATCTCACAAAGACTTGGCGGTTGGAACCAAAAATCTAATTTGGACTCATCAGACCAAAGGACAGATTTCCACCGGTCTGTCTATTGCTTGTGTTGCTTGGCCCAAGCAAGTCTCTTATTATTATTGGTGTCCTTTGGTAGTGGTTTCTTTCCAGCAATTCGACCACGAAGGCCTGATTCATGCAGTCTCTGAACAGTTGATGTTGAGATGTGTCTGTTACTTGAACTCTGTGAAGCATTTATTTGGGCTGCAATTTCTGAGCCTGGTAACTCTAATGAACTTATCCTCTGCAGCAGAAGTAACTCTGGAACTTCCTTTCCTGTGGCGGTCGTCATGAGAGCCAGGTTCATCATAGTGCTTGATGGTTGAAACTTTCAAAGTTCTTGACATTTTCCGGATTGACTGACCATGTCTTAAAGTAAAGAATGACTGTCATTTCTCTTTGCTTATTTGAGCTGTTCTTACCAAAATATGGACTTGGTCTTTTACCAAATAGGGCTATCTTCTATATACCACCCCTACCTTGTCACAAAACAACTGATTGGCTCAAATATATTAAGAAGAAAATAAATTCCACAAATTAACTTTTAACAAGGCACACCAGTTAATTGAAATGCATTCCAGCTGACTACCTCATGAAGCTGGTTGAGAGAATGCCAAGAGTGTGCAAAGCTGTCATCAAGGCAAGGGGTGGCTACTTTGAAGAATCTAACATAAACAAATCAAAATATATTTTAACACTTTTTTGGTTACTACATGATTCCATATGTGTTATTTCATAGTTTTGATGTCTTCACTAATATTCTACAATGTAGAAGATAGTAAAAATAAAGAAAAACCCTTGAATGAGTAGGTGTGTCCAAACTTTTGACTGGTACTGTGTATGTATGTATGTGTGTATGTTGAACAAAAATATGAATGCAACATGTAAAGTGTTGATCCCATGTTTCACTAGCTGAAATAAAAGATCCCAGAAATGTTCCATACACACAAGCTTATTTCTCAAATGTTGTGCACAAATTTGTTTACATCCCTGTTAGGGAGCATTTTTCCTTTGCCAAGATAATCCATCTACCTGACAGGTGTGACGTATCAAGAACCTGATTAAACAGCATGCTCATTACACAGGTGCACCTTGTGCTGTAGACAATAAATGGCCACTCTAAAATGTGCTGTTTAGTCACACAACACAATGCCATAGATGTTGCAAGTTTTGACGGAGCATGTAATTGGCATGCTGACTGCAGGAATGTCAACCAGACCTGTTGCCAGAGAATTCAATTTCTCTATCATGTCTGTAATAAGGGCCTTTGTGGGGAAAAACTCATTCTGATTGGCCGGGCCTGTCTCCTCTGTGGGTGGGCCTATGCCCTCCCATGCCCAGCCATGGCTGCACTCCTTCCTAGTTGTGAAATCCATAGATTAGGGCCTAATAAATGTATTTCAAATGACTGATATACTTCCATGAGCTGTAACTCAGTAAAATCTTTGAAATTGTTGCATGTTGCGTTTATTTTTTTGTTCAGTATATAAACAAAAGTTATTTCAAACGAGCAAAGATAGACAGAGACACACTCTTACACACACATACAGTACATGTAAACACTCCTGCACGCATTCTGCAATGCATTAGTCACAAAGTAAGGAGTATGTGTTGGCATCCTCTCAAAAACAGATTCCGTTATTTCACTCTTCCCCTGTCTATTAATATAGTATTTGTCTGCAAGAGTGCATGGGAGCTTATGGATACAATCAAAGCTGCACACTTGCAGAGGGGGAGGGAAGTGGGGATAGATTTCTGGGGCATAAGAGTGTACCTGTCTGTGCCTGTCTGACAGATTCTCCAGAACGACAATCATAATCACTATTAACCTTGCCACTAATCAGAAAACACAGAGCTGGTTCAGATATCATATGCAGGTTGGCGTTTATTATCAGTAGTCTTATCCTGGAGGCAGAACTTAACTATTTCCCCTTAGATAGGGCAGCTGCAAAGTCAAAATTACCTATATTGTAAAAATGTATGAATACAAAAATTATATGTTTGGTCTTCATTTAAGGTTAGGATTAGGTTTAGCATTGTGGTTAAGGTTAGGATTTAGGTTTAAAATCTAATTTTATGACTTTATGGCTGTGCCAGCTAGTGACTGCTCAGCAGAGCTGCCTCCAGAACAAGATTCACGACAAAAAAAACACTAACATGCATATCATACGCATGTCAAAATCATAATTACAACAATTTTTCCATCAGATGTGGTCTGTTCTGCAGCCAGAACTGACATGAGGGAGTGAGAGAGAGAGAGCGCAGCGCCAGGGCAGCATGCACAGATTTTATTTGAGGAAAATAGAGTTCCATCACTGTAGTGGCTGTTGAAGACATTTCTGTTCATAGAGAGGCAAAATTCCTCCATTATGCCAAATCCTAATGTGGAATAACCACTGGCAGTCTGGGACAGTGACTGACTGTACTGGAGTGGTGCACAGCTCATGAGTCATGATCTAAGGAACGTCTGCTGGTTTTAATTTGTCTCTGGCACTTACTTCCTCAATAGATTTATTGGAAGGTCCATTCATTGTTGTCAAGGTATTAATCAGTGGCTTATTCAAAGATTGGGACAAAACCAACCTGAACAGTCTGGCTCTCAAGGACAGCATGCATGGCCTGCCTACTGTATCTACACTTCCACTCTGAGCAAGAGGGGGGTCTACTAATCTAACACAGATGGTCATATTGTTTTAAGATGGTCATACCATGGATCATTTAGCTGTTTGATTTTGAATTTTAGGACCCTTGTAGGTGTGTATATATATACAAATATTTGATGAGACATTGAATTTGGCCTTACTGCTACTAGCCTATAGAAACACATTGAATGACACATTCATACATGGTAAATCAGATAGGCAATACAATAAATCAAAAGGAAGTGTGAACTGACACAAGTGATGCATTTGTTACCATTTCCAATATATAGGGGTTCACAGCGAAGCTATTCTTAGATTTTTTAAAATTTTTTGACATCGTCAAATAACTCAAGCATATATTGTTTACTTTTTAAAAATTTGGCACACAGAAACTAGAGGCCATGAGTAACCTGGTAAAAAAAATGGCACCGACTGGCCTGTAGGTGGAGCTGTTAGAAGGGTCAAAGATCATACCACCAAGACATGCTAACCTCCCCTGTTATTGGTAATGGTGAACAGTTAGCATGTTTTGGGGGTTTGATCTTTAACCCTCTAACTTTCTCACTCATCATTATTCACAATTAATTCAGGATTATCCATAATCATGGTAGTATCCACATTAATGTAGAAGTGCTCAGAAACATATGCTATTATTATTTATAATAGTGACTCCAAAATGGCACTACATTATTTACCATTAATTTCTATTGGGCACAAAATTATCTGAAACACAATCAAAACTAACTGCAAATGCAACTAAGTTTGTAGTCACAAGCTTGATGTAGTCATTGTGCAGTGGTGGAAAAAGTAACCAATTGTTATACTTGAGTAAAAGTAAAGATGTCACACCCTGATCTGTTTCACACCTGTCTTTGTGATTGGCACCACTCCCCTCCAGGTGTCGCCCATCTTCCCCATTATCCCCTGTGTATTTATACCTGTGTTCTCTGTTTGTTGCCAGTTCATAGAACCTACCAGTGTTTGTTTCCCTGCTCCTGCCTGTTTCTTGCTCCTGTTTGCTAGTCCATCCCGGTTTGACCGTTCTGCCTGCTCTGACCCTGAGCCTGCCTGCCGTTTTTGTACCTTACCCCACCTAACTGGATTATTGACCCCTGCCTGCCCTGACGCTGAGACTGCCTGCCATTCTGGATCCTTTGCACCATCTCTGGATTATTGACCCCTGCCTGCCTTTAACCTGTCGTTTGCCTGCCCCTGTTTAGAAATAAACTTTTGTTTCTTCAACACTGTCTGCATCTGGGTCATACCTAAAACGTGATAAAAGATACCTTAATAGAAAATGACTCGTGTAAAAGTGAATGTCAGCCAGTAAAATAGTACTTGATTAAAAGTCTAGAAGTATTTGATTTTAAATATACTTAAGTATGAAAAGTAAATGTAATTGCTGAAATATACTTAAGTATCAAAAGTTAAAGTATAAATAATTTCAAATTCCTTATATCAAGCAAACCACACAGCACCATTTTCTTGTTTTTTAATTTACGGCTAGCCAGGGGCACACTCCAACACTCAGACATCTGTACAAAGGAAGTCTTTGTGTTTAGTGAGTTTGCCAGATCAGAGGCAGTAGGGATGTCCGCTTGATAAGTGTGTGAATTTGACAATGTAATGAGTACTTTTGGGTGTCAAGGAAAATGTATGGAGTAAAAAGTACATTATTTTCTTTAGGAGTGTAGTGAAGTAAAAGTAGTCAAAAATATAAATAGTAAAGTAAACATACTGCAAAAAACTACTTAAGAAGTACTTGAAAGTATTTTTACTTAAGTATTTTACACCACTGCCAGGGCATGCTAGGAATATGGGATCAAATACTAAACATTTTACTACTTTATTTATAAGAATCTGTAGGGGGGGGTCAATTTTTACCCCTACCCTTTTGAGAGAAGAAAATAATACTTGTTGAACAAAATCTCTTTCTCTGAGCAATTGTATAAGTATAAAATATTATTTCCAAATAATTTTTTACATAAAATATAGCTCAGCATTTGAATTCATTATTTAATAAAGTAATTATTGCTCATCTTTATCAAGGGTGTCAATAATTTCGGACCCCACTGAATTAGTCTCTAATGAATTTGACAATGAACAGTTGCTGCATTCAAAATAACGCTGAAAATATCTCACAAATCTTAACATAACCCATTAGTCAAATTGACCCCAGAATTAGTGTATAAACTCAATACATTAAGTAATGACTTTAAGAATGATTACCAGCTGAAACAAATCTACCTGCAGCACTAGACTAAACTTCACATGCGTCATCCTTGGTATTGAGATAGACATGGTCATGCTTTCACTGAATGCACATAAAGGAAGATAGTTCCTGCATGATAGAGTGCTTGATTTGTTACCCAACTGATCTTGTGTCCTTTCTGTCATCCTGTGAACCCCGTTCATTGCTGCTTGCAGCTATATCTCACAATTATTTTCTAAATGAATCAACATAAGCTTATAAACATTTTGCTCCCAAAAACCCTCTTGTGAGTGAAAGCAAAGAGAGCTGACACGGTCCACGAGAAAAATGAACTGGGGCTATTCCTGCGTTTTGCACAGAACAGGTCATGATGCCTATGCGGTGTTGTAGGCCTATGACCTGAAATTGAGAGCGGCTCCCTTCGCTGTTAAACTGTTAAAATTCAGACCTGCCAAACTCATTTTCCCCCTCACGTTCCAGCTCGTCCAAAGACACAGCGGGACTCCTTTCTGGAGGCGCAGCCGCGCCTATACCCAAATCCAGCGACCAAAGCAAAGGCGAGATAAAGTTTGAGAGAACGGAGTAGTTTACAGCTTCACCGAAATGACAGCCTACCGGTGAAACGTTTTTGGGGAGAAGAGGTGGAAACGGACTCCGGACGGGAGGGATAGAGCACGGACGGGAGGGGAGGGACCCAGTGCGCTGATGGACTGAGAGACAGATAGTTTCTAATGCACACTATCTCCTCACCCCTCTCCATATGACCGTCTCTCTCTGGCGGATGATGTAATTGTTTTCTATGAACCTTGCCTTTCTGAAAGCAGTTATATTTTCAATTTCCAAGTAGCAACTACAGCGCATATATTCCACGCATCTCTCCTGTCTCCTGTGGGACGGGTGGCGAGGGAGGGTTGGGAGAGACGGGCGTTGAAGATCTAGTGAGGGGTCTCAGCGGGATATTGCTGCATTTCGGTGATTCCCAACGGTAAGTGAACGCTTTTTTAAACTAACAGCCTATCCAGACGCAAAGTTTTGATCCCTTTCTCTGTCTCGGAGAGATGCCAAAGAGTTACAACACAAAATGTCACGTTGCAAACTCCGATACAGTGTTTATTGAGAGCTGTAATTTGTCCGGAAAACTGACCTTTCCCTTTTGAGAAGCGCGTCGTAATTGTTTCCTGGGGTTCTGTTCTGTGGAGCTATCTGATGATTATTTGCTGAACATATAGTCTTACATTATCATTAAATATTTTAGTTTTACCCTATTTAATTCGCCTGTTTGTCAGTTATTTTGCTATACACTGTAGCCTTGTTCTTAGAATAGTTGTTCAGCATTATACATATCTTATGACCTGATTATAAACTAGGCCAACAGAGTCAAAAGTTTTACTCATTCAAGTAATTAGACCTATAAAGGCAAAATGTGTATAATTATGTTAGTGCAAAAAAAAAGCGCTAGAATACATGAAGTAGCCCATCTGTAGAATTAGCACGTATTTTCATTTTCCACAGTTTCTTGTGCGCTTCTTCTTGTAATGCCTTCCCTCACCAATCGCCTCTCACGCTCTCAATTTTACAGCCGCAGGGCAGTTGGTCGTTGCACAGGGATATTGAATTCTTTAGGAATGTTATTTGCCCGAAGGCACAGCAAAGCGTCTTCAATACTAAAAAGTCCATGGAAGTAAAACTGTATTTGTGGAAAGGGTTGTAGCCGAAATTACGTGACCTATTAACTTTATAAGAAACAAGAGAGTTTTTTTGTAGACGTTTGTAAATGACGAAACCGACCTACGCAGCTTTAAAAGAAACCAGAGAAAAGATTTTGTGGAGGTTGATAGTTTATTAGAGTCAGGTGGTACACACTAAAAACAAATGGTTCTATATAGTGCCAAATAAGGGTTATTTGACTCGTAACGATAGCGGATCCCTTTTGGGTGCTATACTAGAACCCTTTTTTGGAGGTTATTTAAAGAACCATGCTCATATGGATCTAAATTGAACCTTTATGGTGCTTTAAAGAACCCGTTCCTAAGGTTCTATATAGCACAAAAAAAGTTTCACTATCGTTACAACCCTTGTTAAAACCCCTATTGGTGCTGTATAGAACCCACCGTTCTCTATTTCAAAAGGTGCTAGAAATAACATTTTGAAGAACAATACAGGGTTCTTTTTTCGTATTTAGCCATGTTATATGGTCAAAATGGCATAGGTTTCTTTATTGTGTTAATTGTCAAGTTGAATCAGGTGTGCTAGCTCTGGAACGGCTGGGGGTTCCTGAGGAGAGGTTTGAGAACCACTGAGCTAGACAACAGTTGACACAAGGCCACACGTTAGTCTTTCACAAGGCACTGTCACTGGCCATTGTCATATTTAACATGTCATGGCATTACACAACAGATTAGAAAAACTGGAATTAAACTATGTTCTTAGCAAACATCCAAGCAGACATCTCCCCTCTCTCCCCCTCGGTCTCTTCCCTTCTCCCTCTCGGTCTGCTGGGCTACTTTGAACCAAGCAAATTGTTTTTCTCCACTTGGCAAAGCCAGAGCCAATTCGGCCATGTGAGAGCACAGCTCAGTGCAGGTCATTACCGTGTTTAAATGGATTACTGAAGAAGAGGATACAGAATGCTGCAAAACAGCAACTGACTATATTAAAGCTATGTAATCCACCATATAATGGCACACATTTTACAATTTGGTTTCTTGTGCATAAACAGTCTGCTATGTAAAACAATATACATTAAAGACTTAACAACAGGTAAAGTAGGCTAGACCTATTATAACAATATATATATATATATATATATTTTTTTTTTTATCCTCCTTAAGGTGCAGTCATGTGGCAAAGAATTGTGATTTGCTGCGCGCTGCTTGCGCTCTGTTCAGCAGCACCGCCCGCTCACATCAACCGTCTGGCGCTGTTCCCTGACAAGAGCGCTTGGTGCGAGGCCAAGAACATCACACAGATAGTCGGGCACACCGGCTGCCAGCCTCGCTCTATCCAAAACAGGTCAGTGTGGAGCACACACACACACACACACACACACACACACACACACACACACACACACACACACACACACACACACACACACACACACACACACACACACACACACACACACACACACACACACACACACACACACACACACACACACCTGCCACAAACTCAAGTCCATACAACACAGCACACATGCACAGGCATTTGTTTTCAAGAGGGTGAATGACTCCTTTTAATAACTGAAAGCAGGAATGAAGTTTGACTTTGAATGGCCAAATTACCCCAAAATCACCCTAATTTGAATGTGCACACAGGGCATCATAACTGTTTTAGGATTTCCACACACGGGGAACATTTGTTACCAGGGCCCGTTTTTTTTGCCTTTAAAAAAAGCATTTCATGCTATTCTACATTACATTTACATTTAAGTCATTTAGCAGACGCTCTTATCCAGAGCGACTTACAAGTTGGTGCATTCACCTTATGATGTCCAGTGGAACAACCACTTTACAATAGTGCATCTAACTCTAAGGGGGGGGGGGGTTAGAAGGATTACTTTATCCTATCCTAGGTATTCCTTAAAGAGGTGGGGTTTCAGGTGTCTCCGGAAGGTGGTGATTGATTCCGCTGACCTGGCGTCGTGGGGGAGTTTGTTCCACCATTGGGGTGCCAGAGCAGCGAACAGTTTTGACTGGGCTGAGCGGGAGCTGTACTTCCTCAGAGGTAGGGAGGCGAGCAGGCCAGAGGTGGATGAACGCAGTGCCCTTGTTTGGGTGTAGGGCCTGATCAGAGCCTGAAGGTACGGAGGTGCCGTTCCCCTCACAGCTCCGTAGGCAAGCACCATGGTCTTGTAGCGGATGCGAGCTTCAACTGGAAGCCAGTGGAGAGAGCGGAGGAGCGGGGTGACGTGAGAGAACTTGGGAAGGTTGAACACCAGACGGGCTGCGGCGTTCTGGATGAGTTGTAGGGGTTTAATGGCACAGGCAGGGAGCCCAGCCAACAGCGAGTTGCAGTAATCCAGACGGGAGATGACAAGTGCCTGGATTAGGACCTGCGCCGCTTCATGTGTGAGGCAGGGTCGTACTCTGCGAATGTTGTAGAGCATGAACCTACAGGAACGGGTCACCGCCTTGATGTTGGTTGAGAACGACAGGGTGTTGTCCAGGATCACGCCAAGGTTCTTAGCGCTCTGGGAGGAGGACACAATGGAGTTGTCAAGCGTGATGGCAAGATCATGGAACGGGCAGTCCTTCCCCGGGAGGAAGAGCAGCTCCGTCTTGCCGAGGTTCAGCTTGAGGTGGTGATCCGTCATCCACACTGATATGTCTGCCAGACATGCAGAGATGCGATTCGCCACCTGGTTATCAGAAGGGGGAAAGGAGAAGATTAATTGTGTGTCGTCTGCATAGCAATGATAGGAGAGGCCATGTGAGGATATGACAGAGCCAAGTGACTTGGTGTATAGCGAGAATAGGAGAGGGCCTAGAACAGAGCCCTGGGGGACACCAGTGGTGAGAGCACGTGGTGCGGAGACAGATTCTCGCCACGCCACCTGGTAGGAGCGACCTGTCAGGTAGGACGCAATCCAAGCGTGGGCCGTGCCGGAGATGCCCAACTCGGAGAGGGTGGAGAGGAGGATCTGATGGTTCACAGTATCAAAGGCAGCCGATAGGTCTAGAAGGATGAGAGCAGAGGAGAGAGAGTTAGCTTTAGCAGTGCGGAGCGCCTCCGTGACACAGAGAAGAGCAGTCTCAGTTGAATGACTAGTCTTGAAACCTGACTGATTTGGATCAAGAAGGTCATTCTGAGAGAGATAGCAGGAGAGCTGGCCAAGGACGGCACGTTCAAGAGTTTTGGAGAGAAAAGAAAGAAGGGATACTGGTCTGTAGTTGTTGACATCAGAGAGATCGAGTGTAGGTTTTTTCAGAAGGGGTGCAACTCTCGCTCTCTTGAAGGCGGAAGGGACGTAGCCAGCGGTCAAGGATGAGTTGATGAGCGAGGTGAGGTAGGGGAGAAGGTCTCCGGAAATGGTCTGGAGAAGAGAGGAGGGGATAGGGTCAAGCGGGCAGGTTGTTGGGCGGCCGGCCGTCACAAGACGCGAGATTTCATCTGGAGAGAGAGGGGAGAAAGAGGTCAAAGCACAGGGTAGGGCAGTGTGAGCAGAACCAGCGGTGTCGTTTGACTTAGCAAACGAGGATCGGATGTCGTCGACCTTCTTTTCAAAATGGTTGACGAAGTCATCCGCAGAGAGGGAGGAGGGGGGGAGGGGGAGGAGGAGGATTCAGGAGGGAGGAGAAGGTGGCAACGAGCTTCCTATGGTTAGAGGCAGATGCTTGGAATTTAGAGTGGTAGAAAGTGGCTTTAGCAGCAGAGACAGAAGAGGAGAATGTAGAGAGGAGGGAGTGAAAGGATGCCAGGTCCGCAGGGAGGCGAGTTTTCCTCCATTTCCGCTCGGCTGCCCGGAGCCCTGTTCTGTGAGCTCGCAATGAGTCGTCGAGCCACGGAGCAGGAGGGGAGGACCGAGCCGGCCTGGAGGATAGGGGACATAGAGAGTCAAAGGATGCAGAAAGGGAGGAGAGGAGGGTTGAGGAGGCAGAATCAGGAGATAGGTTGGAGAAGGTTTGAGCAGAGGGAAGAGATGATAGGATGGAAGAGGAGAGAGTAGCGGGGGAGAGAGAGCGAAGGTTGGGACGGCGCGATACCATCCGAGTAGGGGCAGTGTGGGAAGTGTTAGATGAGCGCGAGAGGGAAAAGGATACAAGGTAGTGGTCGGAGACTTGGAGGGGAGTTGCAATGAGATTAGTGGAAGAACAGCATCTAGTAAAGATGAGGTCAAGCGTATTGCCTGCCTTGTGAGTAGGGGGGGAAGGTGAGAGGGTGAGGTCAAAAGAGGAGAGGAGTGAAAAGAAGGAGGCAGAGAGGAATGAGTCAAAGGTAGACGTGGGGAGGTTAAAGTCACCCAGAACTGTGAGAGGTGAGCCATCCTCAGGAAAGGAGCTTATCAAGGCGTCAAGCTCATTGATGAACTCTCCAAGGGAACCTGGGGGGCGATAAATGATAAGGATGTTAAGCTTGAAAGGGCTGGTAACTGTGACAGCATGGAATTCAAAGGAGGCGATAGACAGATGGGTCAGGGGAGAAAGAGAGAATGTCCACTTGGGGGAGATGAGGATCCCAGTGCCACCACCTCGCTGACCAGAAGCTCTCGGGGTGTGCGAGAACACGTAGGCAGACGAGGAGAGAGCAGTAGGAGTAGCAGTGTTATCTGTGGTAATCCATGTTTCCGTCAGTGCCAAGAAGTCGAGGGACTGGAGGGAAGCATAGGCTGAGATGAACTCTGCCTTGTTGGCCGCAGATCGGCAGTTCCAGAGGCTGCCGGAGACCTGGAACTCCACGTGGGTCGTGCGCGCTGGGACCACCAGGCAGCGGCCACGCGGTGTGAAGCGTTTGTGTGGTCTGTGCAGAGAGGAGAGAAGAGGGATAGACAGACACATAGTTGACAGGCTACAGAAGAGGCTACGCTAATGCAAAGGAGATTGGAATGACAAGTGGACTACACGTCTCGAATGTTCAGAAAGTTAAACTTACGTTGCAAGAAATCTTATTGACTAAAATGATACAGTGCTGCTGAAGTAGGCTAGCTAGCAGTGGCTGCGTTGTTGACTTAGTTAGAAAGTGTAGCTGGCTAGGTAGCCTCGGTAACTGGCTAGGTAACCTCGACAATTACTCAAAACTACACAATTATCTTGACAGCAAAGACAACTATGTAGCTAGCTAACACTACACTAACCAAGTCGTTCCGTTGTAATGTAATAGTCTCTACAGTGCTACATCATTTACATGTAATACCACACAAATTACCGAAATCAGTGGCTACTCTCACAAACTGATATCAATCTGGTCTTTAATTCAAACAAACAATAGCCCAGGCCAATTAAGCGTAACATATTGTACAGTATGAGGAGGCAACATATATACAGTGCCTTTGGAAAGTATTCAGTCCCCTTGACTCTTTCCACATTTTGTAACATTACAGCTTTCTTCTAAAATTGATTACTTTGTTTATTTTCCTCATCAATCTACACACAATACCCCATAATGACAAAGCAAAAACAGGTTTTAGACATTTTTGCTAATTTATACAAATAAAAATTTACTGAAATATTACATTTACTTAAGTGTTCAGACCCTTTACTCAGTACTTTTGGCAGCGATTACAGCATAGAGTCTTCTTGGGTATGATGCTACAAGCTTGGCACACCTGTATTTGGGGAGTTTCTCTCATTATTTTCTGCAGATCTCTCAAGCTTTGTCAGGTTGGATGGGGAGTGTTGCTGCACAGATATTTTCAGGACTCTCCAGAGATGTCGATCGGGTTCAAGTCTGGGCTCTGGCTGGGCCACTCAATGACATTCAGAGACTTGTCCCAAAGCCACTCCTGTGCTTAGGGTCATTGTCCTGTTGGAAGGTGAACCTTCAACCCAGTCTGAGGTCCTGAGCGCTCTGGAGCAGGTTTTCATCAAGGATCTCTCTATACTTTGCTTCGTTCATCTTTCCCTCGATCCTGACTAGTCTCGCAGTCTCTGCCGCTGAAAAACATCCCCACAGCATGATGTTGCCACCACCATGCTTCACCGTAGGGATGGTGCCAGGTTTCCTCCAGATGTGACGCTTGGCATTCAGGCCAAAGAGTTCAATCTTGGTTTCATCAGAACAGAGAATTTTGTTTCTCATGGTCTGAGAGTCTTTAGATGCCTTTTGGCAAACTCCAAGTGTGCTGTCATGTGCCTTTTACTGAGGAGTGGCTTCCATAACAGCCTCCACTCTTTGGGAAGGCTTTCCACTAGATGTTATAACATTGCTGTGGGGACTTGCTTTCATTCAGCCACAAGAGCATTAGTAAGGCCGGGCACTGGTGTTGGCCAATTAGGCCTGGCTCTTAGTCGGCGTTCCAATTTATCCCAAAGGTGGTTGAGGTCAGGGCTCTGTGCAGGCCAGTCAAGTTCTTCCACACCGATCTCGACAAATAATTTCTGTATAGACCTTGCTTTGTGCATCGGGGGCAATGTCATACTGAAACAGGAAAGGGTCTTCCCCAAACTATTGCCACAGTTGGAAGCACAGAATTGTCGAGAATGTCATTGTATGCTGTAGCAGCTGCCGAATCCAGATTCTACTGTCGGACTGCCAGATGGTGAAGCGTGATTCATCACTCCAGAGAATCAATTTCCACTGCTCCAGAGTCCACTCCGGCTGACGCTTGGCATTGTGCATGGTGATCTTATGCTTGTGTGCGGCTGCTCGGCCATGGAAACCCATTTCATGAAGCTCCTGACGAACAGTTATTGTGCTGATGTAGTGAGTGTTGCAACAGAGGACAACCGATGCGTACGCGCTTCAACACTGGGTGGTCCCATTCTTTGAGCTTGTGTGGCCAAACACTTCGTGGCTGAGCCGCTGTTGCTCCTAGACATTTCCACTTCACAATACAGCCTTTAAAGTTGCCCGGGGCACCTCTAGCAGGGCAGAAATTTGACGAACTGACTTGTTGGAAAGCTGGCATCCTATGATGATACCACATTGAAAGTCACTGAGCTCTTCAGTAAGGCCATTCTACTGCCAATGTTTGTCTGTGGAGATTGCATGGCTGTGTGCTCGATTTTAAACACCTGTCAGCAACAGGAGTGGCTGAAATAGCCGAA
Source organism: Salvelinus alpinus (assembly GCF_045679555.1). NCBI lineage: Eukaryota > Metazoa > Chordata > Actinopteri > Salmoniformes > Salmonidae > Salvelinus > Salvelinus alpinus. The sequence continues at coordinate 34,415,381 of NC_092087.1, read as the reverse complement.
TCCACTAGTTTGAAGGGGAGTCCACATACTTTTGTATATACAGTACCAGTTCAAAATTTGGATACACCTACTCATTCCAGGGTTTTTCTTTATTTGTACTATTTTCTACATTGTAGAATAATAGTGAAGACATCAAAACACATATGGAATCATGTAGTAACCAAAAAAGTATTAAACAAATCAAAATATATTTTAATTTCTTCAAAGTAGCCACCCTTTGCCTTGATGACAGCTTTGCACACTCATGGCATTCTCTCAACCAGCTTCCCCTGGAATGCTTTTCCAACAGTCTTGAAGTTTTAAACAAATCAAAATATATTTTATATTTGAGATTCTTCAAAGTAGCCACCCTTTGCCTTGATGACAGTCTTGCACACTCTTGGCATTCTCTCAACCAGCTTCATGAGGTAGTCACCTGGAATGCATTTCAATTAACAGGTGTGCCTTGTTAAAAGTTCATTTGTGGAATTTCTTTCCTTCTTAATGTGTTTGAGCCAGTCAGTTGTGTTGTGACAAGGTAGGGGTGGTACACAGAAGACAGCCCTATTTGGTAAAAGACCAAGTCCATATTATGGTAAGAACAGCTCAAATATGCAAAGAGAAACGACAGTCCATTATTACTTCAAAAGATGAAGATCAGTCAATACGGAACATTTCAAGAACTTTGAAAGTTTCTTCAAGTGCAGTCGCAAAAAACATCAAGTGCTATGATGAAACTGGCTCTCATGAGGACCGCCACAGGAAAGGAAGGCACAGAGTTACCAGTGGTGGAGAGGATGAGATCATGAGAGTTACCAGAGTCAGAAATCGGCAATTAACTACACCTCAGATTGCAGCCCAAATAAATGCTTCACAGAGTTCAAGTAACAGACACATTTCAACATCAACTGTTCAGAGGAGAATGCGTGAAGCAGGCCTTCATGGTTGATTTGCTGCAAAGAAACCACTACTAAAGGACATCAATAATAAGAAGAGACTTGCTTGGGCCAAGAAACATGAGCAATGATGAGTCCAGATTTGAGATTTTTGGTTCTAACCGCCGTGTCTTTGTGAGACGTAGAGTAGGTGAACGTTTCCCACCGTAGAGTAGGTGAATGGTTCCCACCGTGAAGCATGGACTGGGAGTTGTGATGGTGTGGGGGTGTTTTGCTGGTGACACTGTCAGTGATTTATTTAGAATTCAAGGCACACTTAACCAGCATGGCTACCACTATCATTTGTTTTTCAACAGGACAATGACCCAACACACCTCCAGGCTGTGTAAGGGCTATTTGACCAAGAAGGAGAGTGATGGAGTCCATCATCAGATGACCTGGTCTCCACAGTCACCCAACCTCAACCCAATTGAGATGGTTTGGGATGAGTTGGACCGCAGAGTGAAGGGAAAGCAGCCAACAAGTGCTCAGTATATGTGGGAACTCCTTCAAGACTGTTGGAAAAGCATTCCAGGTGAAGCTGGTTGAGAGAATGCCAAGAGTGTGCAAAGCTGTCATCAAGGCAAAGGGAGGCTAATTTGAAGAATATATTTTGGATTTGTTTAACACTTTTTTGATGACTACATGATTCCACATGTGTTATTTCATAGTTTTGATGTCTTCACTATTATTCTACAATGTAGAAAATACTAAAAAGAAAGAAAAACCCTTGAATGAGTAACTTTTGACTGTTACTGTATATATATATATATATATATATATATATCATAGGCTACTAAATAAAATTCCCTGTGGCACACGGACTCACTAATGATGAAGATAAAGCCATAGGCTACTACTGCTGTTTCCTAAAAATTGGGAGCTGTTGAGAAAAAAATATTATATTGATTCTACAGACAGATTAGTCTTCATTTTTCAGGAGTCGGCTTTCCAAACTTTATGTTTTTTCACGTGATTGTATTTAGAAATGTACAATAGGCAACCAACCATAGAAATATAATCCATAGATGGCATTTCCCATTCAAGTCAGGACTGGCTGCCATTGCCTGTGTACACACAAGTTTAATAGTCAAATTGCAAGGGTAAGAGGTTCCAAAACCCTTCTATGGATTATATGTCTATGGCCACACAAGTTTAATAGTCAAATTGCAAGGGTAAGAGGTTCCAAAACCCTTCTATGGATTATATGTCTATGGCCACAATGCAACAAGTTGTATATTTGGTGGCCAAATTGTAGCCTTCCTGACTGTAGTCAACTGCTAACTGACAAAATAAAGGAAACACTTGAGTAAATGAGGGATACAAATAATATGTCATGGTGTGGGGTGCATTTTCCTGGCATGGTTTAGGTCCACTTGTAGAATATATGCCAAGGCGCATTGAAGCTGTTCTGGCAGCTCGTAGTGGCCAAACACCGTTGTGTTGGTGTTTCCTTTATTTTGGCAGTTACCTGTATGCGCTTATGATAAAATGTAATCCACAGTTATTTTTTAGAAACTATTGATCCTCTGTGGCTAAATTATGCTCTCACTTGAACATTCATAGCGGGCTCCTGTGGTTGGATAAAGCAAATATTATAAAAACAATTATGTGTGAGCCACTGACTCACAATTGACCAGTCACATTTATCTATTATGCAGTTACCCAATCAAGAGCCCCCCAGTTAGTCATGTGTCCCCCCTACCCCCTCTCCTCCCCAATCTAATGATTAGCAGAGCAGCAGCAGGCTGTCTACACTCATTGAAAGCGGGCTCCTGAATCCTCCTGTGGTTGGCGGTTGCAGTAAAAAAAATATATAGAGATGACTTGTATAATATATACCGTATATATTTCCTTTATTTAATTATTTTTACATGTTATTTTTTTTGCTGCCTCTTGGGCCTCCCACGGTCCTGGGCCCAAGCCCCTGCGCTAATCTGGCCCTGTGTGTAATGGTCACCTCCAGAATATAATCAGCCATGAAATATACAGATATCAAAGCTGAATGGTGACATCTTCCCTCTTTCTCTTTCCTCCCTCTCTCCCCTATCATTCCAGGGCGTGTCTGGGGCAGTGCTTCAGCTACAGCGTCCCCAACACCTTCCCCCAGTCCACTGAGTCCCTGGTGCACTGTGACTCCTGCATGCCTGCACAGACTCAGTGGGAGGTGGTAAGTACACATGCAAACACCTATATGCACGTGCACACACACACACACACCAGCTAATGTAACACTACTCTTTGAATATAGACACTTCCACAAACCCCTAATACACCTAACCACACAACCCCAGTAGCCTACAGAAACACACGACCACAACCACAATTGGTCCTGCATTTAATTCATTCGAGGTTTTTCTTGTCCTCTGTCTTTAATGGGCCTGCCTGTTTAGTAGCCAGGGATTCCAGAGTCCTGGAACAACAAAGGCCCTGTGTTGAGGTGTATGTAGTTTAAAGAGCAGACAGAAGGTAGGATAGGAGTGGGCCTGGGACCACAGTTGAGGTTACTTCATGCCTCGAGAAAGAACTTGATTGATGTACTGTATATAATATTGAAAAAGGAAATGTGCCTTATCAGTCCAGCGGCTGATAAATTAATTATGACTATGATTATGACTATTTTGGATCCACAAAGGCATGCCTTTGATACCGGATAACATTTTTGTGGATTTTTATAGCTTGACTAAAAACAGTGCTCTGAGCATAAAAGTGTGCTAATTGTTTTCTCAAGATTGAATATTCTGCCGTTTCCAACCATGACGGTGCATTGTCAAATTATTTCAGATCCAGCCTCCTATTGTTGGTCTGGCAGCTGTGTCAAGCTTGACTGATTTACTGAAATCACAACATTACTCAGAGCGGGCTACATTGTTTGAAGATGGATGCAGAGGCTTTGTCTTAAATCTCTCTGCCAGAGACTGACATGTGTGGAAGACTCTAGGCGAAAGTCCTGGCAGTGCTTTGTCTTTGTGTGTGTGTATGCATGTGTGCGTGTGTTTGTGCTGAGGGGGCGGGGCGAGGGGCGCATGTGGCATGTGTGTAATGCATTGTGCGTTGTGTGAATAGGTGACTTTGGACTGCCCGGGCAGTGATGATGCTCCTCGTGTAGATAAGCTGGTGGAGAGGATCCTCCACTGCAGCTGCCAGTCCTGCAGTAAGGAGGGAGCCCAGGAGGGGGCACTGATGCAGCTCTACCCATCAGAGAGTGCCCAAGACCCCCCTATCCTACCAGAGAGCCACCACAGCGGCACACACTCTCAGCACGCTCACACACACACAGAGCCACACACACACACATCTGATGGAGGGTAGGTCGCTCGATCACCACTGACACTTCCTCTCTCGCCATTCCTGATTCTTCTCCCAAACCTCTCCACAAGTTGTTTCTTCTACACACAGCACTTGATGCATTTCCCTTCTCTTCTATCCAACCTCTGTTTCTTCATTCAACAGCTTAAAAGCACTTTGAAAGTAAAACTTCACTTCACATGATAACTGCTTATAAAAGCACATGCAACCAAGCTCCCTCATGCTGTACTCTTCACAAGTCAACCACAGTATAAGTGAACACATACAAAGACACAAGCTTATCTAAACTGTTTTTGTCATCTGACTTCTCACTTAGGAGGACAACAAATATAACAATCCTACACACACGCACATATGCACCCAGGCATGCACTCTGACGCAACTATAGACTTTTGAAGCTGTAGTCTTATATCTGTAAATCTGTCTTAAAAAAAATGTATTAAAAAAAAGCATAGAGCTACAAAGTTTCTTGCCTTAATTTGTGTTTATCACCAATTTGCATTAGTATCTGACCTAATGCTATATGTTCCAATGATTGCTTCTCCTATGAGAATAAAGCTATTTTTGTTCAATCTTATCAATGCAGTTCTATCTGTTATGATTTACTTAATGCCTTTTTGTCTATTATTGTCATAATGTGGTGGGAATGTGATCTTGGACTAGTCAGCTGCCTATGTTCATATACATGTTTATGCTGCTCTCTGTTGGTGCAAAGAAGGTACTGCAGAGGGCATGAATGAAGCAGCATGCATGTGCTGTAAATGCAATAGTCCTGTGATCAGAAGAAAAGAGACAAATGCAGCATTTGGATACAGAAGTGTAAGGATATGAAAACATGTTGCAGCATTTTCCATCAGTTTGCATTGGCTACCTCTCAATCCACAGTCCTTCTCATCTCACCTACATAATTTTCATCTAGCAATAATATAGGCAACTAACACCATAGTGGTTCTGATGTTTACTAAAGTACAGAGGCTTAGGCTGTGTGTGTTATGATCCTAACTGTGGACTTTAGATTTGTGTGTATTGGGCAGGTTTTCATCCTCACTCCTCTCTGCCTGCAGCAGTCACCATGGACACCGATGTTGTTCTAGAACAGAAACGGATTACTGATAAATAACATACAGAGCAAACACACAGAGGACTTTCCACACATTTTAACCAACATTAAACGGCAGGCATTAAAACTCCAACACACACACACACAACAATTAGGCATTATTGTACGTATCAATGATCTGTTTTCACAATTTCAAATGTAATGTAAATGAATGCAAATTCCCACTCCTTTTCCTCCACCAGCTAATTGCTCAATTGTCTGTGTTTAAGTTCATATGAACAATGTGTATTTTATACCTTTATCCTCCTGAGACCCAGCAATTCATTTTTGTCCTTTCTAGTGGACATCAGTTCTTAGTCCATATCTCTGTATTAAGGTCCTGTTGTCCCTTTGAAAGGACAGTCTGGGATTTTCAATGTTATCACATGTGTGGTGGTGTGATCTTGGCAACTTTGTCTTCCTGGTTCTTAAAGAAATGGCTGCCGTCAAAATTAGCACACTTAATGGAAATTTGAAAAGAAGTGTGAGTAATTATTAATGATACTTTTTGTGAGTTTGATATTCAAATTGTTTCTCGTAAGTGAATATCTCATGAATGGTTAAGTGAGTTTTCAGGCCTGTGTAATATTTTTTTTACATTAAATAAGATCTAAATAAGAGCTTATCAAGAAATGTCCTCTGTAGTGGACACTCAGATGCTGCAACTATGTTTTTTACCTTCTATACCCATTGACTGTAATGTACATCTTTTCATATTCACGTCCTAATGACCACTACAGAGGGAAATTTTGCACTTTCAATAAAAGATAAATAACACAATTTTTTCTAAACAATGTCTTGGTAACATGTTTTTTCCCCCACCCCAAACACCTACTTTATGTAAATAATAATAATAAATCCTAAACTTTTTTTTCCCGGGTCTCAGGATTATGATAGTTAACTGTCATCTGATCATTTCATCACAAAGTGCTTTTGACCTACATATCCACTAAAATAGAAATCTTTCTGATGAGTTGTCATGGCAACCCAGAGTGGGGTGTTGTAGATATAGTTTGGTAGTGACTAAAAGCCTGGGGGGGGAGTTCTAAGAGAGAGAGAGAGAGAGTACAGTTCGAGCTAGTCCGTTAATCCAACTCTCTGCTCAATAGAGCTCAATAGACAGGGAGTGAAGGGGATCAGTGGGGTGTCTGAGGTTAGGGAGAGACACAGACACTAGAAAGATCCAGGCCGATATGAAGTTCCAGTAATGTTCCAGTAATTTACAGCTGCTTTGCATTGAGAGGAAAAGGAATAAACACACAGGTTTTGAGTACAAAAAATTCTAACCTTTCAATGGACAAATAAGCATGATTAGGTAACGAACAATAAAGATCAACCATAACCAAACGAACCAGCAGATGTCAGTGTGACTGCATGGAGTTGACCTGAGTATCAGTGGGAGAGAAGGGTGGTTTTCCAGGGAAAAGGTCATTTTCGTCAAGCTTATTTTCATTCTCGAATCTCCTTCCCTCTATTCCAAGCACAAACTCATGGTTTTGTTTAAAACAGCATGCAAGATAAATTAATTTACTCAAAAATTTTAATTATCTCACTATTCTCCTCCCCTGATCCTTTCTTTTACATCTAATCGTCTCCTTCTAATCTGTTTCTCCTGTCTCCTTCTAATCTGTTTCTCCTGTCTCCTTCTAATCTGTTTCTCCTGTCTCCTTCTAATCTGTTTCTCCTGTCTCCTTCTAATCTGTTTCTCCTGTCTCCTTCTAATCTGTTTCTCCTGTCTCCTTCTCTACCTCCTCCCTTCTCCTCCTCTCTGTTCCATCTGATTAACTTCCGTTTAAGTGAAATTGTAAGGATTGCCTTGCTTGTGTGACTCTCTAGTGCAAAACAAATTGATCAATCCCTTATCTCTTAATGACAGAGTGGTCAATCAATGGAGGGAGGGATAGGAGCGAGAGAGAAATACTCCAGGGAGAGTTTTCTATTCATGGATTGTCAACCATGTCATCATCACTCCACGGCTGGGCCCGGACCAGTCCTACAGACAGCAACGGAAGATGAGTGAATGTGTTTAGTGATTGCGTGAGTGTGTCAGTGAGTGTGTGTGTGTGTATTTGTTTGTTTGGGAGGGACTGCTGCATCCGCTAGCATGAGAGTGTGACATTAGAAGGGGTTGTGTGGAGGTGTAGGACCACATCATGTCTGGCTGTCGTAGCCTACAGAGATAATTCATCACTACCTCCATGTCCCCTCTGTAGGTTACCAGTAATAGAGCCTGTACACCTACATAATCCCTGCCTAAAATCAGTGTATGGCCAAGAGATGGGTGTCTGCTGCGCTGCCCCTGCATGGCTTTGGTCTTCTCATCTTTGAGGGGTTCAAACTAATATGATCCTCCTTTACCAGAGCTTTTAATCATTTGAAAAAGCCAGATAATTAACATAGTGATACGGTGGGAGCTGTAGATGAGAGGAAATCTATGATGCTGTAGATGAGCTTGGATAAAAGATTTTTTTAAAGAGTTAAAAAACGTTAGATGAGCTTCCAAAGTGAGGTAAAGGTTGGAAATGGCGATTCGGGATAAAAGAGAATAGGGGAATATAAATGGAACAGGGCCGTGCACAGACCTTTAAGGGGGCAGGTGCTCAAAATGAACAAAGGGCACCCCCATGCTTGATTTTTTTTAAACTTTCATAATTCATATCTTCAAATTCATAACATGGCCTACCAAATGCCTCTGTAGCGAGACTTTTTTTTCTTAGAATAGGCCTATTTATTTCTGCAACAACACACTCACTCATCATAACAAATGGTATTAAAGCAAGTTAGACACAGTGACTCCTAAATACATGATTGACATCGGGAAAAGAGGGTGGGCTCTCATGATGATCGTTGATGTCGATGATTGATGTAAATCTGCTAGTTAGCAAACTCTAATTATTTTACTGATTGTGATTTACCTCTATGTCTTTCTGCCTCTTTCTGCTGCACGTATCGGCCAACCAGACCGAATTATGATGATGTAGGTTAAATCAAGTGTTAATCAAATGTTATGCTACTGTGGCAGTACTGTTGATATTTAAACTAGGTAGCTATAGCTACACACACTTTACCAGTGACCGCATTTCTCAAGCCATGCATGTTTGGATACCGGGTGCGCGCAATCTACATACAGGGCAGACTGGGCAAAAGGCGCAACCGGGCGCGTGCGAGCTCTCTACAAGGCAGACCAACCAACGGACAGGGGGTGGCGACCTTGACACTGGTAGAGCCCTATCTGTGCACGTGCCTGAAGCGGGACGTCATTCAAACTGGTGAATAGGCTAATAGTGTTATTGGTATGCTCTGCTCGTCCCCGTTATTTCACTTTCACTCCACCGCGTGCATGTGAAGTTACTAATGTTGAAGAGGACAGTGCAGTTTCCGATTGTGATGAGGTGGACTCTCGCTCTCTCTCTCACACACACATAGTAACCTACACCCACTCACAGCACGCGCCCCGCGCACCGCTCCGCGCACTGCTCATCTATACACTCGCATGCAGAACGCGCGCATCGCTGTGCTACTGTCTTGCAAAAGGCAATAGGTGCGTATCCTAAAAGGTGCTGTTTTGTTTGTTTTTACTGTTCTCAGCAAACGCCTTATTCTGACATCTTCTAGGGAGTTTGGCAGCACCTGCTCCTGTTCCTGGGGTCAACAATTGCAAAGGAGACTTCTGAGAAATAGTGGCAGACAGAGTGAGGTAGGTGCAAATGCCATGTTATTCCATGTAGGCCTATTTGGAATAAAATTCAGCTTGCATTGTTTTATTTTGTGAAATACTGTATTTTAAGAGAAAAAAAGGTGTATGACGCTAAACTGAAGGACAAGAAGCATCAACACCAAACAAACATACATTTATTGGAGGAAAATAAGTGTTGTATTGTGACAGTATTGGCTTTCAAAGTTATTTATTGTAGTGAGAATGTCTAGAATGTATTGATGTGTTCAACAAGATGTGATATTTCCTGGGGGTCCTGCGGTGCTGCTGCTCGGCACCCGGTCGGTGAAGGTGTCTCACTGATTTAATTCAGAATGACGGATCAATCAGAGTCTTGGCGGGGTGGGGAGGTGAAGGCGGGATCGATCGCTGTTATTGATTCCACTGAGCGACAGGGATGGGGTGGGGATAGGCCTAAGTGGAAGGACTGTGGGGGTGATGATAAAGAGAACGATAGCATATACCTTTATTGGACACAATATCATTAAATGTATCTGGACGTGATGGTAAGGGTAACTGGGACATTTTATTTCAGTCTATATTGTGTTTGTGGCACAACAAGAGCAGGAGAGGACAAGGTTGGAAATATAAACAGTAATCTCTCACTCTCTCTCTCTCTCTCTCTCTCTCTCATTGACACAATATCAGTCAAAAGTTTGGACACACCTACTCATTCCAGGGTTTTCCTTTGTTTTTACAAATTTCTACATTGTAGAATAATAGTGAAGACATCAAAACTATGAAATAACACATATGGAATAATGTAGTAACCATACAAGTGTTAAACAAATCAAAATATATTTTATATTTGAGATTCTTCAAAGTAGCCACCCTTTACCTTGATGACAGTTTTGCACACTCTTGGCATTCTATCAACCAGTTTCATGAGGTAGTCACCTGGAATTCATTTCAATTAACAGGTGTGCCTTGTTAAAAGTTAATTTGTGGAATTTCTTTCCTTCTTAATGCATTTGAGTCAATCATTTGTGTTGTTACAAGGTAGGTGTGGTATACAGAAAATAGCTCTATTTGATAAAAGATCAAGTCCATATTATGGCAAAAACAGCTCAAATATGCAAAGCAAAACGTGGAGTTTGGAGTTTGTGACAGCAACTATGTGAGCTTATTACAGTATTATAGACACTATGTCCTTGGATCTTCTATGTAGTAGAAGCCTTTACCTTCTAACAACTCCTGTGTAGCTTGTGAGCGTCATAGTGTCAAGCACATGTTACATGTGCGTGTTTGTGAAAGTCTCAGCTTTTCATAGATAGGTTTTAATTGTAGTTGTAATAGTTTAATAGTTTTAGCTCAAAATATTCGGACTCGACTAGCTCAGCCACCGTTAATCACACAGATTAATGGTATCAACAGATGCAGAAGAAATATACTAATCCAATGGTACAACCCAGAAGTTTGTAACTCAAACACATGATGTTTAAAAAGGGTCAGAATTCCAAATGAATTCCGGTGTCGTGGTGGGACTCATTGTGCTAACACAGGAAAAGGAAGTTAAAACATTTCTGGACGGTGAGACAAAGTGGACTTTCACCCACTGTAATAGATGCAAAAGGGAGGTCGAGGGATCAATAAGTCTTTCCTTTCCTGGATTTGTTTGCATACCTCAATAGTCATAAGGCCTACAAACCCATTTTATTGCTAAATAAAATATCTACATGACAGTTAAAACTGAGCATTGAGTTAAATCAAGGAATTATATGACAGGATAAACATCTAACCGATACATGAGATTGGATCTCTATTGGAATGTGGAAAAGGCCAGCTGCTCCACTCATATGAGGTTCGGTGTGCTATTATCAGACTTCAATTATTGAAATAGCTTCACTCCTGGATGCTGGCACTGGCACAAATCATGACAATCTACACAAGCAAACCTCCTCCAGTACTTCACATTCTCACAGCCTAGCAAGGTTCCTATTCTGAAATGAGCTTGATAGGTAAATCAACTGAAAAGTTGTGTTTGTGTAACTCAAAACAGTGAGAAACATGACAATCAGCCACATTAGTCATATTTCATCATCACAGATCAGGCAGCTTTACACCAAATACATAGTACATTTGTTCTGTTTGTTAAAGTCTGTTTTAGAGCTGTTCCTCAAACATTACTTTTGTCACAAAGCTGTGTGGTGGGCCATAACATCCCAGTGGTAAATGCATCAACGTGTGGGGAAATAGAGAAAAAGTGATTGTAGGAAAAGTAGGATTAAACCACAACAATGAAAAATGACATTCTCCTCCTGATAACACTACATGGTTAAATGTATCAAATTATTCTCTCTCCTCCTACTGTCTCCCTCCCTCTCGCTCTCTCTCCATCAGGATGTGTGGGGTGGACTTGGATCTGGACGAGGGGGGCTCAGGTGACGAGGAGAAGGAGCAGGAGGAGTTCTGGGTGGGTGAGAGGGTGAAGATGCTGCCTCCTCCCACGGCCCACAGTGAGGGCAGCGCATGGGGTAGCCGCCGGGGCAGTTGTGGCTGTGTGGCGTGCGGGGCGGGGCTGCTGCTGTGGAATGTGGGTCTGGCCTTGGTGTGTGTCCTGGTCCTGGTGGCAGTGTTTGCCCTGGTCCTGCTGCCCGCCTCACTGCTGCTCTACGCCGGCTTCCTCTGCCACTCACGGGTAAGTAGTGGCCCGCTTATAGCGCTACTCAAAGTCTCAAACACAAACTTTGACAACATCAGAATATTGTGGTTAGAATTCCAATTCCTTATGACAGCCATTTCCTGGTGCTTGGTAGGATTTCATCTCAGAATTGAGGTCACAGAGCGTCTCCAGTCAAGTCAGTACCGCTCACAGTCTCCCACCCCTGGTTAATATGTGACCTGATGCTGAGCTGCACACTGGCTCACTCTGCCAGAGAACCACACAAGAATCATGATCATAGCTGATTGGCTCTGAGGTTGAGGCCTGTAACCCATGGCAACCCTTTAAACAGCTTATTTGCATTTTTACAACGGGTGGGTCTAATCCTGAAAGCTGATTAGATAAAACCACATTCCAGCCGGTGTCTATTCCACAAATTACCATCGGCTAAATCTATGACGTTAAAATGCCTATTTACTCTGTTCCATCTGACTGCGCAATCCATTGTCTCATCAGCCCAGCCAAGCAATTTATAAACTTGATCTCCACTATAAAAAAGCATCTAGACATTATCTCACATTTATTTTAGACTAACATTTAGTTTTCAACAGCAGAGATTTATATAAACCTTGCTGTCTGTCTCTCCGACATTTGCAACATTGTTTCAATATTCAAATTCAATCTCCTGCTGTCCCATAGTAAGGAACGTGTTGTGAGTCGGGACGAGACAGACAGGCAGGCAGCGTTTCTCAGCCAGTCAAAATCATGATTCAGCTGGCATAATTTTTATGGATATATTCAAAAAATTGTCAATTGAAAAAAGGTCAAATGAAACGCAACTCATTTGCAGTCTTCCAGCTTCAGTTTGAAGTGATTGTCTTACTGTAGCTGTGTTGTTGGCTAGCTCCTCTGAACGACAGTGTCCTGACGAGTGAGCACATTTTCTATGCCAGGCGAAATCGCACCTCATCAGCTTATTGTTATGGATGTATCCAAATAAATGTCACTAGAAAACAGCTTAAACAAATGCAAATGCAACTACTTTGCTTTTATTCTGGCTGCACTTTTTGGCGTGACTGTAAGTTAGCCGTAGTTGGCAAGCTAGCAAGCAAGGGATAAGAATGTTGCCCGCCAGTATGGCAATGGAACATTTAGAACGAACAACTGGGTCGCGTCTCTAGCAACCCTAGATTTGTGTCAGAACTATATATTGTGGAAGGATGAAATAGTATGAATAAATTCATCATAATAATGTTTTTAAGGAAAATATGTCAATCATTATTTGAATATGTTTTGTAACCTGTCTCGGGCTTAACAACACCCGTGCCATTATATCCTCCAAACACCGGTTTCTCAGGCATTATGACTTAAATGTAACTAAAATAACCTTTAGTAATAAGAACCCCACTAGTGGATAACTGTCTGCCGTGCTCCAACATGAAGATGTTTGAACATGAGTTTAAATGAAAGATTCCTTCCTTCTCCCCCCTAACCCAACACAGTAAAAGTATACCGGGCATGCCCAAGTATCGAAAGAATGGTAGGATTTAGTTCTTGTTGTGCATGGAACCGACATCGAGAACACCCTGGACCAGAGGCAAACAGACACATCGTTAGGGTGGGACAGGACGTTGAGGTTCAAGTATCTGTCCAAGTGGGAGTATGTAGAGTATGAAGAGTAGGGGGCAAGTACAGAGCTCTGGGGCAAACCTTGTGTGACTTCAGCACTGGCTCTGGGAACACACTGGATCAGGGGCAGATAGATACCCCTACATTTCTGTGTAAGATATGACATCCCTGCCAACCTCTGTCAGCCTCACCCTTCTTTAGACATCACCCAGAAGATGACATCACTTCATTGGCCTATTATACCACAGTATATTACTCAATCCCAAATGAATGAGAAAGGTAGACATATTGCTGGATGCATCTTGGCAATAGATCACTTTTAAGAACTCAAGGGAAAATTCCACTCAAAAACGATCCTTTAGTATGTTTCATTAGTCCACTGTTGATACAATCCCAAAAATGTTTTACATGTCAGCAATCAAGTTTTCAAGATATAGACTTTAAAAATACAGAAAGTGTCAGAGTATGATGCATTTTGCATGCAAAATGAAAATAATCCTGCAGCAACAGGAAATGTGAATTATTATGTGGATTATAATTAATTAACTTTTTATTAGGGGGTGATACATTTTTCGTACGGGAAAATCAAGTGGAAATTACAAACTTCAGAAGCCTTTTTAAACCTCAATTAAACTTCAAGTTTTACATTTCCTGCATTACAGGAAAGTTTTCCTGGAACCTCTTTTTTCCTTTAAATATGTTTTATAAAGGTTTTGTATAATTTCAGCCAGTAGTTTTGAAAGTAGTGTTCACAAGCCAAAACGGGTCCCCGGAAATTGTGCACAATTGTGTACTACGTCATCCATCTTGTATATGATATGTTCCGTCCAGCAAAAAATACATAAAACATCCTGTAATCAGAATGATATGTTACCAATTCCTTTTCGTACAATATGTTATGGATTTGTAAGTGCTTAAGATCCCTTTCAATCTCTTTAACACGTCTGACAAACTTTAAGACCACCTTTAAGAACAGGTGGACTGTGTCTAAAACAGGATGATGATGTGCATTTTGAAGCGTTCCTCCTTAGACACGCCATGAGGACCAGATTCATGGCGCAGACACGTCAGTAAACCCTATCAGTCTCATAATGATGCCAAAGTGTCCTCTAAGATCTACAGCTGTTGCCCTTGGCAAAAAGTAAACTCCCCAAATCGCCTTTTGACAGCGCTCTGCGGTCATATTTCCTCAGCTCCTCGTCTGGTAGAGTTGGCACCGTGCCAGGTAGCCTTGCTTGTCTCCATTATTGATGTTACATTAAAATGTGTCTCTGTTGTATTTTGTCTTCCTTTTACTGCCGTTTGCTAACTTTTTTGACATTTGGAAGAAGTTTGTGTACGATCAAACACACTGATTGCTCTTTCTTTGGAAAGTTGCCTTTAATTAAATCAATAGCAATTTATTTAATTTATTTTATTTTATTTTAATTGATTCTTAATGTCTTAAAGTGTCCAGAAGACACTGCCATTTTCAAGACGTCTTCATTAGTGATGGCTGGGAAGGATGTACAAATATACAGAATATGAGTGGTATGTGTAATGTGTAAGGTGTAGCCTAATAGTATGTTGTGAACATTACTATATATAATACAACAAGTGCCAGTATAGGCCCTTGCTGCCTGCCAGAGTTGGGGATGTCAATCAACTGTTGGAGAAGTGAAGGATTGGACAGTGAGAGAGGATATCCATGAGAAGACATGATTGTTAAATTAGTGCCAATTAGTCCTCAGCTGGGCCCATGCCTATGCTGACAAGACAGAAAGAATAAAGTGGAGAAAATGTGTGCGTGTGTGTGTGTGTGTGTGTGTGTGTGTGTGTGTAGATTGATGATGGCTCGAGGTTGCAGCGTTCAGTCAAGGTGGGTGGGGAAATTCCTCTTGAAAATGCTGACAAAAAGAGAATTATATGCCAGAGGGCTCTTATAGAATGTAGCCCTAAAGAGAACACACTGAGTGTGTTTGAGTGTTTGTGTACTTGTATGTAAGTGGTTTTGTGCATTTAAAAAAAATATCTGTCTGTTTGTGTGTGCATGAGCGTGTCTGTCTGCCTGTCTGTCCCACTCTGTGTATCTGTATCGCTCCTTCTTCCCTCTTGCTGACAGTGTCTGTATATAGTACACTATGTATACAAAAGTATGTGGACACCCCTTCAAATTAGTGGATTTGGCTATTTCAGCCACACCTGTTGCTGACAGGTGTATAAAATCAAGCACACAGCCATACAATCTCCATAGACAAATATTGGCAGTAAAATGGAAATAAGATGCCACCTTTCCAACAAGTCAGTCTGCCCTGCTAGAGCTGATATTGTGAAGTGGAAACGTCGAGGAGCAACAACGGCTCAGCCGTGAAGTGATATGCCATACAAGCTCACAGAACAGGACCGCTGAGTGCTGAAGTGCGTAACTTAAAAAAAAAAATCTATCCTTGGTTGCAGTATTCACTACTGAGTTCCAAACTGCTTCTGGAAGCAACGTCAGCACAGACCTGTTCTTCAGGAGCTTCATGAAATAGGTTTCCATCGCCGAGCAGCCAAACACAAGCCATAGATCACCATGTTTAATGCCAAGCGTCGGCTGGTGTGGTGTAAAGCTCACCACCATTGTACTCTGGAGCAGTGGAAACGCATTCTCTGGAGTGATGAATCATGCTTCACCACTTTAGCAGTCAACGGACGAATCTGGGTTTGGCGGACATCAGGAGAACGCTACGTGCCCCAATGCATAGTGCCAACTGTAAAGTTTGGTGGAGAAGGACTAATGGTCTGGGGCTGTTTTTCATGGTTTGGGCTAGGCCCCTTAGTTCCAGTGAAGGGAAATCTTAAGTCCTTGCAGCAATGTTCCAACATCTAGTGGAAAGCCTTCCCAGAAGAGTGGAGGCTTTTATAGCAGCAAAATGGGGACCAACTCAATATTAATTCCCATGATTTTGGAATGAGATGTTCAATGAGCAGGTGTCCACATACCCTGGTTTATGTAATGTATGTCACAGATTATCAAGTCTAATAAACAGAGCAGGGGCTCCATTACCTATCTGTCTCTCTGACTGTCTCTCTCGTCTCATCCGTATCTCTCTCCACCTTCCTCCCTCTCTCTCTCTCACCCTCCCTCTATCGCTCTCCCTCTATCTATCTCTTTCCCTCTCTATATATATTTCTCCCTTTCTCTTTCTGTGGTGCTTACAGGTGATTGACAGCCTAGGGATTGTATTGGCAGCTCTGGGCTGCTTCTTATCTGAACAGTGAAAGCAGAGGGAAACTGGGAAAGAGTCTGTCACATACCCCAGTACCTTCCGTCTTATGGTCCCTCTTGTGTACACACAAACACACACGCACACACACACACACACACCTCTCCTTCCCCCTCAGTTCTGTTCAGTTAAACTAAAGCACAAACATTTCCATCACTAACAAAAACAACTCAGAAACACATACTGTATCAATGGAATTGTCCCTATCACTAGAGTGTGTTTCTGTCTGAATGTAACATTAGTCTGCGTTCTACCCCCGCAGGTCCTAGATTCCCCCTCTCCTATCTGCCGTTACCTCGACGACAACAGTTGCTCCGCCCTCATCATCCTGGGCTTTGTGATGATGTCACCGCTGGTGGTGGTGGCGGCGGCCATCTTCTGTGGGCTGCTCCGGAGGCTGCGACTCCTGCTGCTGTTTCAGCCAATAACAGGTGCATGGTACCGTGGACGGGGCTTGGACTGGGGGGGCGATGTCCGTGCCTGGGTCTGATTGGACCAACGCTCTAATAAACCAGTGTTCAAAGAGTTCAATAGGTTAACAGTCAAGAGAGAATCGAGTCCTGGAGAATCGCAGTGTCAATCTATCTATTCAGTGTCCTATTAAACTGTAATGAATGTCATACAATCAAATGGATACATTGTGAACCAGTCCAATTGTTTAAAGACAGAGCTTTACATGTGGCTATAGGGCTGTTACTGGTCAGAAGGAAACAGTGGAGGTAAGGGTGGGATATACTAGCAGCTCTTCTCTGTGGATTTGTATTGGTTATGTATATTGATCTATTTTCAATTATCTGCTAACTTATATGGTTGTGAATCTTGATGTAGCAGAAAAACGACATAGAGTATTGTATAAACTGTCACTCGAATGTCTAGAATGGAAGGAAAATATGTTTACAAGCTTACTTATTTAGCAGATTTTGTTCATTCTATTGATTTCATTATATTCACCATCTTGTAAATGTGCCATGTAAGCTACCTCAATGTAAGTATAGTTCATAAAAGTAGCCTAGGTTGCTCTACATCAGTCATGTGTGAACGGGATGAGACAGAATTGTAGCCTTTTCTTTTTCTGTTGTGTTTGCTTTCAGTTTTTTTGTTTTGTTTTAGTATATTGGCATATTTACTTGCTAAAAATCATTCTGATGTGTTTAAACAGAGCCATCATTACTCATTTTGTACTTATCAGATCCTACCAACGTTACATTTCTATGTACCTAGTAATTGACTTATATGTAAACACATTACTGGTAATTCCTCTATATTGCAGCCACCGTAAAAGGAATTGGAGCTGAAATGCCAAGGCTTTGATCCGTCTATTTGTAGGTATTTTTCTAATGGCTGATAACGTCTCCAAGGATTGAATTAAAACATAGTAGAGGCTAATGGTGAGAAAACTTAGTTCAAATAGAAATAGTTTTAAATCCATGGACATTTCACTGTCATTATCTCACATAGATCTTTATATGATGTGTGGTATGATTCATATCAGATAATGCCTAGACATTCCTCAATCTGCTCCTGAGAGACAGTGTGGTTCTATGTGATATTATTTAATAGAGTGCCTCTCTTCCTCCCAACATGGTCTACTACTTTGAAAGCATTACTCAATAGTATGTTAATCGCTGATTATTATAATTCTTTTCAATTGAACCTTTATTTAACTAGGCAAGTCAATTAAGAACAAATTCTTATTTACAAGGACGGCCTACACCGGCCAAACCCGGACGACACTGGGCCAATTGTGCGCCGCCTTATGGGACTCTCAATCACGGCCGGTTGTGATACAGCCTGATCATTAGAGATCTAAAGACGTGGAAAGATGGAAAGATAGCATCCAGTAGTCATGTTGTCTGAGGCAGACACACACACACACACACACACACACACACATTTACAGAGTGTATAGAGAATAAGCACCCAACCAAAAATCCCCATCTCATAATTTAGCTATACATTTGAATCAACTTAAATTATTACTTGAAGTGAATTGAACTCAATAGACTCTACTTCTTGAACTATTGAACAGAACAGTTGATGGTTGTAGCCAATCCACATTCTGTAAATGTATGTTATTGAAGAATAAACCTGTTGACATACTGGTGTTGATGTTGCCTCTTACACACACTTCAAGCATGAATGGTGATAGAGGGAGTGCCAGTACAGTGTGCAGTGGAATGACTCACTCTGCCTGGGAGAGGGTTTGATAGTCATCTCCAGACTCCTCATCAAACTTCAAACTCTCCAACTTCAAATGTACTGACTCGTACATGCACTTATTAATTCCCCCCTAATGTGGCCATATTAACTGGGGTTTAATGTAACCCATTTTCACACGGCAATATAATCAACTGTTTTAGTTTTTTATTAACTCTGGCCATTACCGTAACACAGGACATATTTCAAGTAAACATTTTAAAGTAGCCTGCTTGTCTTACTCAATTACTATGTATGAACGGAATTAAGGACATGCTGTGCACTGCGTTTAGAAATGTAAAGCCAATACTAGGGATTTCTCTGAATACATGTATACATTTTTATGTCACCCTTATACCTAGACAACATACTTGGGGCGGCTGGTAGACTAGTGGTTAGAGAATTGGACTTCTAACTGAAAGGTTGCAAGATCGAATCCCTGAGCTGACAAGGTAAAAATATGTTGTTCTACCCCTGAACAAGGCAGTTAACCCACTGTTCCTAGGCTGTCATTAAAAAAAAAATGAGTTCTTAACTGACCTAGAAAATAAATTAAAATACTGATTTTGTCACCACAATGATAGAGTCATATTGAGCTCTTGCATGGCAACAACATTTTATGAGAAGAAAGGGGTAATGAGGTAATGAAGATGGTGAATTTGAAGCTGGTGTGTACAGATGTAGGATCTTAATTTGACCTATATTGT
This sequence comes from Salvelinus alpinus, assembly GCF_045679555.1. Taxonomy (NCBI): domain Eukaryota; kingdom Metazoa; phylum Chordata; class Actinopteri; order Salmoniformes; family Salmonidae; genus Salvelinus; species Salvelinus alpinus. The sequence goes on along the minus strand of NC_092087.1, from coordinate 34,395,962 downwards.
CACAGCAAAATAATCATGCAGAAACAGGATTTGAACATTTAGTCAATAATGTTGCTTGATCGGTGCTTAGGCTATTAGCTGGCCAAAAGCAGGCTACATGAAAAGTGCAATACTGTTGATATAACTGTGTGTTAGTGCGGGTTTTCAGTTAATTTCTGTAAATCATGAAGGTCATCTGCATTTCCTGCGGAGCAGGATTAAGATCCTACACCTGTACATATGTCGGATCTTAATATGACCCATTTCGTCACAGGAGGAAAATAATCCTCCAGCAGGAAGATATTCATATTTCAAATTGACTCCAGGTGGCTGCTGGAAGGGCGGTTTGTAGTCAGTTCAAGTAGACTATGTAGGCTCGTGTGAATTCGCATGTGGATTATACAGTACCAGTCAAAAGTTTGGACACACCTACTCATTCAAGGGTTTTTCTTTATTTTTGTGAAGATAAACTATGAAATAACACATCGAATCATGTAGCAACCCAAAAAGTGTTAAATATATTTTAGATTCTTCAAAGTAGCCAGCCTTTGCCGTGATGACAGCTTTACACAATCTTGGCATTCTCTCAACCAGCTTCACCTGGAATGCTTTTCCAACAGTCTTGAAGGAGTTCCCACATATGCTGAGCACTTGTTGGCTGCTTTTATTTCACTCTGCGGTCCAACTTCTCCCAAACCATCTTCATTGGGTTGAGGTCAGGTGATTGTGGTGGCCAGGTCATCTGATGCAGCACTCCATCAGAGGTGTGTTGGGTCATTGTCCGGACCCGCAGAAGACAACTAGGAAAGCTGCCGTTACCGTCAATATTACTTGCCAACGTGCAATCATTGTACAATAAACTAGACGAGGTACGATCACGAATATCCTACCAACGGGACATCAAATACTGTAATATCCTATGCTTCACGGAATCGTGGCTGAATGACGACATGGATATTCAGCTAGCAGGATACACGCTGCACCGGCAGGATAGAACAGTACACTCCGGTAAGACGAGGGGGGGCGGTCTGTGCATATTTGTAAACAACAGCTGGTGCACGAAATCTAAGGAAGTCTCTAGATTTTGCTCGCCTGAAGTAGAGTATATTGTGATAAACTGCAGGCCACACTACTTGCCTAGAGAGTTCTCAGCTATACTTTTCGTGGCTGGCAGAGTCCTCAATGGTGGTGGCTCTGCAGGGCAGGCTGAGACAACTGGTGAATAAGGTAGAAGACCAGGACAGTAGTTCACCTTGTCGCCATGAGATGGCAGGGTCATGACAACAAAGCCAGGGGTGTCCGAGGATGAGTGTCTGTTTGGGGGATGAGAGTTCCATGAGTTGAATGGTTTCAGTGTGGAAGACTCCAATCTGGAGGGTGACGCTCTGTGTCAGGTGCGCAATGAAGCCCGTGCCCAATGGCTGCCCGTCCAGGGTGTTAATCCTTAAGGGAGAGGTGACAGGTGTTAGATCAATGTCATGCTCTTGTACTAGCTGGTGATCGATAAAATGACCTGCTGCTCCCGAATCTATCAAGCCCTCTACGCACTTAGTAACCCCCTTCACGGTTATCAATACTGGGATGGAGAATTGCTTCTGGGAGATATTTAGAAATAAGGACACGCCTACCTGCATGGCAGCGGAGGGACCCTTCTCATCTCTCCGTGTAGAGCGAACTGGGCAATGGCTGAGTAGATGATCTTTCCCTCCACAGTATAGGCAGAGCCCTTCTTGGATCCGCCTTTGACGTTCAATACACGGAAGATGCAACCACATTTTATTTCACCTTTATTTAACCAGGTAGGCTAGTTGAGAACAAGTTCTCATTTACAACTGTGACCTGGCCAAGATAAAGCAAAGCAGTGTGACATAGAGTTACACATGGAATAAACAAACATACAGTCAGTAAAACAATAGAGAAAGTCTATATACTGTGTGTGCAAATGAGGTAGGATAAGGGGGTGAGGCCATAGTGGCGAAATTACTACAGTATGGCAAATTAAACACTGGGGTGATAGATGTGCAGAAGTTTTAATACAGGATTAAAACCAACTGTAGCTAGCTTTCTGGTCACGCGCCTCTAACTAACAGTACACTTCCAGTGACCCTCGTTCAAGATGGCCGTACTTCTTCATTACACAAAGGAAAAAACCTCAACCAATTTCTAAAGACTGTTGACATCCAGTGGAAGCGGTAGGAACTGCAAGGTCAATTAGAAATCTGTATTCCCAATGAAAACCCATTGAAAAGAGAGTGTCCTCAACAACAAAAAAATCGGAATGGTTTGTCCTCGGGGTTTCGCCTGCTAAATAAGTTCTGTTATACTCACAGACATGATTCAAACAGTTTTAGAAACTTCAGAGTGTTTTCTATCCAAATCTACTAATAATATGCATATCTTATCTTCTGGGGATGAGTAGCTGGCAGTTGAATTTGGGTATGCTTTTCATCCAAACGTGAAAATGCTGCCCCCTATCCTAGAGAAGTTAACATCGGCTGTAGTGGAGCGGGTCGAGAGTTTCAAGATCCTTGGTGTCCACATCTTCAACAAACTATCATGGTTCCAACACACCAAGACAGTCGTGAAGAGGGCACGACAACAGCTTTTCCCCCTCTGGAGACTGAAAAGATTTGGCATGGGTCCCCAGATCCTCAAAAGTTCTACAGCTGCACCATCGAGAGAATCCCGACCGGTTGCATCACCGCCTGGTATGGCAACTGCTCGACATCTGACCGTAAGTTGCTAAAGAGGGTAGTGCGTAAGGCCCAATACATCACTGGGGCCAAGCTTCCTCCCATCCAGGATATATATACTAGGCGATGTCAGAGGAAGGCCCAAAAAATTGTCAAAGACTCCAGTCACCCAAGTCATAGACTACTCTCTCTGCTACCGCACGGCAAGCGGTACTGGAGCGCCAAGTCTAGCTCTCCAAAAGGCTCTTTAACCTCTAACGAGTCACAAACCCGGATCCGGGATCCCCCCCATCAAAAAAGCTGACTAGCATAGCCTAGCCTAAAGCCACAGGGATATCATATAATAAAATGTTCATGAAATCACAAGTCCAAGACACCAAATGAAAGATACACATCTTGTGAATCCAGCCATCATTTCTGATTTTTAAAATGTTTTACAGGGAAGACACAATATGTATTTCTATTAGCTAACCACCATAGCAAAAGACACAACTTTTTTTCCCCACCATTTTTTTCCTGCATAGGTAGCTATCACAAATTCGACCAAATAAAGATATAAATAGTCACTAACCAAGAAACAACTTCATCAGATGACAGTCTGATAACATATTTATTGTATAGCATATTTTTTGTTCGAAAGATGTGCATATTTCAGGTATAAATCATAGTTTTACATTGCAGCCACCATCACAACTCTCACCAAAGCAACTAGAATAACTACAGAGAGCAACGTGAATTACCTAAATACTCATCATAAAACATTTATGAAAAATACACAGCGTAGAGCAAATGAAAGACAAAGATCTTGTGAATCCAGCCAATATTTCAGATTCTTTAAGTGTTTTACAGCGAAAACACAATTTAGCATTATATTAGCTTACTACAATAGCCAACCACACAGCAGCATTGATTCATGCACGTTAGCGATAGCGAATAAACCAGCAAAATATATAAATTTTTTCACTAACCTTCTCAAAACTTAATCAGATGACAGTCCTATAACATCATATTACACAATACATATATTGTTTGTTCGAAAATGTGCATATTTAGCGGCACAAATCGTGGTTATACAATGAGAATAGTAGCCAAGCTGCCAACAAAATGTCGGGAGAAATCTTGGGAGAGGCACCTAATCTAATCAATAACTAATCATAAACTTGACAAAAAAATACAGGTTGGACAGCAAATGAAAGATACATTAGTTCTTAATGCAACCGCTGTGTTAGATTTTTAAAATTAACGTTACTACGACATACAACGTGCGCTAAAGCGAGACCGCACCGAAATTAATGGCCGAATAATAGTTTTACATTTTTCAACAGAACAACGAATTAACATCATAAATAGTTCTTACTTTTTGATGAGCTTCCATCAGAATCTTGTGCAAGTGGTCCTTTGTCCAGAATCATCGTTGCTCGGTTGTAGATTGCCGTCTTCAACTTAGGAATTAGCAGCAAACATTAGCTATGTGGCCCAGACGTGCCCAACTCTTCATAACGCAGCACAAAGAAATATCCGAAAATCGCAATATACTGATATAAACTGATATAACTCGGTTTAAAATAACTACATTATGATGTCTTTAACACCTATATCGAATAAAATCAGAGCCGGATATATCTAAGGCCTATAACGAGAGCTTTTCAGAATGCCATCCTGAGGTCCTCCTTTGCGCCATGACGAACGTTGAAAAGAGTGCACCCCCGGTTCCATGAGCCTTTATATGGCCTCAGATCTGCCTAGCAACACCATTCCAATTCTCACTGCTTACTGACATCTAGGGGAAATCGTATGCAGTGCATGTCGACTCATAGATCACATGCAATTTAATAAACTGACCCTGGAACAGAGCATCGATTTCAGATTTCTCACTTCCTGACAGGAAGTTAGCTGCAACTTGAGTTCTGTTTTACTCACAGATATAATTCAAACGGTTTTAGAAACTAGAGAGTGTTTTCTATCCAATAGTAATAATAATATGCATATTGTACAAGCAAGAATTGAGTACGAGGCAGTTTAATTTGGGAACAAATTTTTACAAAGTCGAAATGGCGCCCCCCTATTGACAATAAATTTCTTCCCACAAGCTATAAGACCTCTGAACAATTAATCAAATGGCCACCCTAACTATTTACATTGACCCCCCCCCCCTTTTTTACACTGCTTCTACTCACTGTTTGTTATCTATGCATAATCACTTTACGTCTACCTACATGTACAAATTACCTCGACTAACCTGTACCCCCGCACATTGACTCGGTACCGGTACCCCCTGTATATGGCCTCGTTGTTGTTAAGCAATTTTGTTGTGTTACTTTTTATTTTATTTTATATTTTATTAACTCTATTTCTTGAACTGCATTGTTGGTTAGGCTATCAAGCTATATGCACTGTCAACCATGTACAGTTGAAGTCGGAAGTTTACAAACACTCGGGTTGGAGTCATTAAAACTCATTTTTCAACCACTCCACAGATTTCTTGTTAACAAACTATAGTTTGGGCAAGTCGGTTAGGACATCTACTTTGTGCATGACACAAGTAATTTTTCCAACAATTGTTTACAGACAGATTATTTCACTTTTAACTCAATGTATCACAATTCCAGTGGGTCAGAAGTTTACATGCACTAAGTTGACTGTGCCTTCAAACAGCTTGAAAAATTCCAGAAAATGATGTCATGGCTTTAGAAGCTTCTGATAGGCTAATTGACATCATTTGAGTCAATTGGAGGTGTACCTGTGGATGTATTTCAAGGCCTACCTTCAAACTCAAACTTTGCTTGACATCATGAGAAAATCAAAAGAAATCAGCCAAGACCTCAGCAAAAGATTTGTAGACCTCCACAAGTCTGGTTCATCCTTGGGAGCAATTTACAAATGCCTGAAGGTACCACATTCATCTGTACAAACAATAGTACGGAAGTATAAACACCATGGGACCACACAGCCATCATACCGCTCAGGAAGGAGACGCGTTCTGTCTCCTAGAGATGAACGTACTTTGGTGCGAAAAGTGCAAATCAATCCCAGAACAACAGCAAAAGACCTTGTGAAGATACTGGAGGAAACAGGTACAAAAGTATCTATATCCACAGTAAAACGAGTCCTATATCGACATAACCTGAAAGGTCGCTCAGCAAGGAAGAAGCCACTGCTACAAAACCACAACTACACATTGGGACAAAGATCTGTCTGATTTTGTTTTGCTACACCTTTCTGTTTTGCTTCCTGTCTTTAAGTTTGTTGTGGGTTTTTCTTTTGCTTGCCTCTTGGGCCCCCATGAGTGTCTTTCAGAACCCCTTCTAAAACCCAACCTGTTTAGTTTTGGTTGTTGTCAGTGACTCTTTGTTAGTTCCCCCTTCTGTTTGAGCAACATTATTCGTTTTTCTTGCTGGGCAACGTAACAGCATACTCTAAAAGTGAACTTCCAATCAGATATCGGACATACAGGATGTAAAGACAACATCACCTCTGCTTCACAGAGATGTGACAGAATAGGGGACGGTGAGATAATGCAGCATTCCTAAGACAACACAGAGGAATCCTTGCATACAGTTGATAAGAGTCACTTTTGGGCTAGGCCAAAGAGGGAGAGAGAGGTGTGTACATTTCAAGGATTACATTAGGGGTCTTTGATGTGGGCATTTCAGCCCGTCAGAGCAAAACATTTGTATTACGGTCAAGTGTGTGTGTGTGTGTGTGATAGTACAGTGTTTTTGTGTGAGTGTGTGTGCATGCAAGCTTGGGTATGTGTTTTGTGTGTTTGCATCACAGGAGGTTGGTGGCACCTTAACTGGGGAGGACAGGCTAATGGTAAAGGCTGGAGCAGAATTGGTGGAATGGTATCAAACATTTGCTCTGTTCTGGACATTATTATGAGCCATCCTCCCCTCAGCAGCCTCCTGTGGTTTTCATGTATGCATCTGGGTGTATTGTTGTGTGTTTGCTGTCATGCTACTTCATGCCACAGCTGTCGAGGCACAGAACAGAACGGCCTCTAAATAATGGAGTTGTCTGCTGCTGCCATGGCTAAATAACCCCAAAACACACACAGTACAAACAGTACAGCCCAGCCAGGTGCACAGAATGGCAATCACGGCTCAGTTCACTTCATACAAAGGCAGAAACTAGCAAGGAGCTGGAGACATATTTTACAACTGAACACCTACATCAGCAAAGCAATACATTGTAGGGCAGTCACACTGAACCATCACAACACTTGAATACTTGGATGTATGTCATGTAGATGCCAGTTAAGTACCGTAGCAGGGTGATATTTGGTTACTGGGGGTGTTTAAGTGTTTGTGAACTAATAGTAGGAAGTAGGAACCATGTAAGCCTTCTGTAGTTATCAGCCTTGTCACTGAAACAAAACGTAGCTGAAAATTAATTTAAAATGACAGGGAAGTTGAGCTACTGTACTGAAATTGCCAACTGACAAGGGACAGAGAAATCAAAGGTTCAGTGTTCTGATAAGGCAGGGAAATAATTACTGTAATGAAAACTGAACACTGCATTTATTATATGAATGTAAATGAATGGCACCACTGGAGCAGATCTGTTGATGTTGATTTCATAAATAAACTTGAAGCCAATCGACACGGCTGCTGAAGGCTTGGTTTCCCCCCCCCCACCAAATACTCCAAGCTTCATCACAGTGCACATAACCTCCCTCCCTCCCCACAGCTCAGACAGGAGATGATTGAGATGCTGTTTTTGTTTGCAGCCCTTTTGGTCTCTATACCTCACATTTCTTTGACACAAATTTTCTGCTTGTGTGACTGTAAACAGAACATGGAGTGGCTATCGTCTGTCTCTGTCTGTGTGTGTGTGTCTGTCTGGCTGGCTCTAGAAATGCCATTCACAGTCACACAGCATATTTTATACCCTCCATATCCCCCGGCGTTCACCTGTTTGTCTGGCAACAAACAAGATTGTGTGTGTCAAATCAAATGTATTTGTCACATGCTTTGTAAACAACATGTGTACACAAACAGCGAAATGCTTACTAATTTGGTTATATACACGGGGTACAGTATCAAGTCAATACTTGTTTTTCAACCACTCCACAAATTTCTTGTTCACAAACTATAGTTTTGACAAGTTGGTTAGGACATCTACTTTGTGCATGATAAAAGTAAATTTTTCCAACAATTATTTACAGACAGGTTATTTCACTTATAATTCACTGTATCACAATTCCAGTGGGTCAGACGTTTACATACACTAAGTTGACTGTGCCTTTAAACAGCTTGGAAAATTCCAGAAAATTATGTCATAGCTTTAGAAGCTTCTGGTAGGCTAATTGACATCATTTGAGTCAATTGGAGATGTACCTGTGGATGTATTTCAAGGCCTACCTTCAAACTCAGTGCCTCTTTGCTTGACATCATGGGAAAATCTAAAGAAATCAGCCAAGACCTCAGAAAAAAATGTGTAGACCTCCACAAGTCTGGTTCATCCTTGGGAGCAATTTCCAAACGCCTGAAGGTACCATGTTCATCTGTACAAACAATAGTACGCACGTATAAACACCATGGGACCACACAGCCGTCATACCGCTCAGGAAGGAGACGCGTTCTGTCTCCTAGAGATGAACGTACTTTGGTGCGAAAAGTGCAAATCAATCCCAGAACAACAGCATAGGACCTTGTGAAGGTACAAAAGTATATATATCCACAGTAAAATGAGTACTATATCGACATAACCTGAAAGGCCGCTCAGCAAGGAAGAAGCCACTGCTCCAAAATCGCTATAAAAAAGCCAGACTACGGTTTGCAACTGCACATGGGGACAAAAAAGATTGTACTTTTTGGAGAAATGTCCTCTGGTCTGATGAAACAAAAATATAACTGTTTGGCCATAATGACCATTGTTATGTTTGGTGGAAAAATGGGGAGGCTTGCAAGCCGAAGAACACCATTCCAACCGTGAAGCACGGGGGTGGCAGCATCATGTTGTGGGGGTGCTTTGCTGCAGGAGGGACTGGTGCACTTCACAAAATAGATGGCATCATGAGGTAGGAAAATTATGTGGATATATTGAGGAAACATCTCAAGACATCAGTCAGAAAGTTAAAGCTTAGTCGCAAATGGGTCTTCCAAATGGACAATGACCCCAAGCATACTTCCAAAGTGGTGGCAAAATGCCTTAAGGACAACAAAGTCAAGGTATTGGAGTGGCCATCACAAAGCCCTGACCTCAACCCCATTGAAAATTTGCGGGCAGAACTGAAAAAGCGTGTGCGAGCAAGGAGGCCTACAAACCTGACTCAGTTACACCAGCTCTGTCAGGAGGAATGGGCCAAAATTCACCCAACTTATTGTGGGAAGCTTGTGGAAGGCTACCCGAAACGTTTGACCCAAGTTAAACAATTTAAAGGCAATGTTACCAAATACTAATTGAGTGTATGTACACTTCTGACCCACTGGGAATGTGATTTAAAAAGCTGAAATAAATCATTGTCTCAACTATTATTCTGACATTTCACATTCTTAAAATAATGTGGTGATCCTAGCTGACCTAAGACAGGGAGTTTTTACTAGGATTAAATGTCAGGAATTGTGAAAAACTGAGTTTAAATGTATTTGGCTAAGGTGTATGTAAACTTCCGACTTCAACTGTATATCTATACATAAACTCAGCAAAAAAAGAAACGTTCTCTCACTGTCAACTGCGTTTATTTTCAGCAAACTTAACCTTTACTTAACACCCATCCCGGATCCGGGAGCATCCTCATCAGTAAAAGCTGACTAGCATAGCCTAGCATAGCGCCACAAGTAAATAATAGCATATAAATATCATGAAATCACAAGTCCAATACAGCAAATGAAAGATAAACTTGTGAATCCAGCCATCATTTCAGATTTTTAAAATGTTTTACAGCGAAAACACTATGTATTTCTATTAGCTAACCACAATAGCCAAAGACTCAACTGCATATTTTCACCATGTTTCTACCGCATAGGTAGCTATCACAAAACCGACCAAATATAGATATAATTAGTCACTAACCAAGAAACAACTTCATCAGATGACAGTCTTATAACATGTTATACAATAAATTTATGTTTTGTTCGAAAATGTGCATATTTGAGGTATAAATCATAGTTTTACATTGCAGCTACCATCAAAAATATCACCAAAGCAGCCAGAATAATTACAGAGAGCAACGTGAAATACCTAAATACTCATCATAAAACATTTATGAAAAATACATGGTGTACAGCAAATGAAAGATAAACATCTTGTGAATCCAGCCAATATTTCTGATTTTTTAAGTGTTTTACAGCGAAAACACAATATAGCATTATATTAGCTTACCACAATAGCCAAACACACAAATGCATTTATTAGCAGCAAAAGGTAGCTATCGCAAAAACCAGGAAAATATATAAAATGAATCACTAACCTTGGACAACTTCATCAGATGACAGTCTTATAACATCAGGTATACAATACACTTATGTTTTGTTCGAAAATTTGCATATTTAGAGCTGCAAACCGTGGTTATACATTGTGAAAATGTAGCAACATTTCCCCAGAATGTCAGGAGATATTTTGGACACTCACCTAATCTGACCAAAGAACTCATCATAAACTTTACTAAAAAATACATGTTGGACAGCAAATGAAAGATACACTGGTTCTTAATGCTCCGTGTTAGATTTTTAAAAATAACTTTACCATAACAAACAGCTTGCGTTATTGCGAGACAGTGCCCGCCAAAACGGCAGAGAATAGAAATAACATTTTCCACAGAAATACGAAATAACATCATAAATTGTTCTTACTTTTGCTGAGCTTCCATCAGAATCTTGTACAAGGAGTCCTAGGTCCAGAATAAATTGTTGTTTGGTTTTAGAATGTCATTTTCTTCTGTCGAATTCGCTCCACAAGGCTAGCCAAGGTTGATAACGTTCCCATATTCTCTCGACGCAAAGAACGGAAATCCCCAAAAGTCCAAATAAACGTTGAATAAACTGATAGAACTCGGTTGAAAAAACCTGCTTTACGATGTTATTATCACATGTATCAAATAAAATCAGAGCCGGAGATATTAGCCGTGTATACCGAACGCTTATCATAAGACAATATGGAGGTGCTTCCCGCGCCTTGGTAGACAAAGGAAATTCTGGACACGTCATTCCAAGAGCTCTTGTTCGACCTCAGATCAAGCTAGACACCCCATTCCACCTTCCACTGCCTGTTGACATCTAGTGGAAGGCGTATGCAGTGCATGCATATCGATAAATATAAGGCAATTGAATAGGCAGGCCCTGGAACAGAGCCTCGTTTCAAATTTTTCACTTCCTATCTGGAAGTTTGCTGCCAAATGAGTTCTGTTTCACTCACAGATATAATTCAAACAGTTTTAGAAACTTGAGAGTGTTTTCTATCCAATAGTAATAATAATATGCATATTGTATGATCTAGAAAAGAGTATGAGGCTGTTTAAATTGGGCAAGATTTTTTCATAGCGCCCCCCTATTGACAAGAAGTTTTAACATGTGTAAATATTTGCATGAACATAACAAGATTCAACAACTGAGACATAAACGGAACAAGTTCCACAGACATGGAATAATGTGTCCCTGAACAAAGGGGGGTCAATATCAAAAGTAACAGTCAGTATCTGGTGTGGCCACCAGCTGCATTAAGTACTGCCGTGCATCTCCTCCTCATGGAATGCACCAGATTTGCCAGTTCTTTCTGTGAGATGTTACCCCACTTGTCCACCAAGGCACCTGCAAGTTCCCCGACATTTCTGGGGGGAATGGCCCTAGCCCTCACCCTCCGATCCAAAAGGTCCCCGACATGCTCAATGGGATTGAGATCTGGGCTCTTCGCTGGCCTTGGCAGAACACTGACATTCCAGTCTTGCAGGAAATCACTCACAGAACGAGCAGTATGGCTGGTGACATTGTCATGCTGGAGGGTCATGTCAGGATGAGCCTGTAGGAAGGGTACCACATGAGGGAGGAGGATGTCTTCCCTGTAATGCACAGCATTGAGATTGCCTGCACTGACAGAAGTTCAGTCCGATGATGCTGTGACACACTGCCCCAGACCATGACGGACCCTCCACCTACAAATCGATCCCGCTCCAGTGTGCAGGCCTCGGTGTAACGCTCATTCCTTTGACGATAAATGCGAATCCAACCATCACCCCTGGTGAGACAAAACCGTGACTCGTCAGTGAAGAGCACTTTTTGCCAGTCCTGTCTGGTCCAGCAACGGTGGGTTTGTGCCCATAGGCGACTTTGTTGCCGGTGATTTTTGGTGAGGACCTGCCTTACAACAGGTCTACAAGCCCTCAGTTCAGCCTCTCTCAGCCTATTGCGGACAGTCTGAGCGCTGATGGAGGGATTGTGCGTTTCTAGTGTAACTCGGGCAGTTGTTGTTACCATCCTGTACCTGTCCCGCAGGTGTGATGTTCGGATGTACCGATCCTGTGCAGGTGTTGTTACACATGGTCTGCCACTGCGAGGACGATTAGCTGTCCGTCCTGTCTCCCTGTAGCGCTGTCTTAGGCGTCTCACAGTTCGGAAATGGCAATTTATTGCCCTGGCCACATCTGCAGTCCTCATGCCTCCTTGCTGCATGCCTAAGGCACATTCACGCAGATGAGCAGGGACCCTGGGCATCTTTCTTTTGTTGTTTTTCAGAGTCTGTAGAAAGGCCTCTTTAGTGTGTTAAGTTTTCATAACTATGACCTTAATTGCCTACTGTCTGTAAGCTGTTAGTGTCTTAACGACCGTTCCACAGGTGCATGTTCATTAATTGCTTATGGTTCATTGAACAAGCATGGGAAACAGTGTCTAAACCCTTTACAATGAAGATCTGTGAAGTTATTTGGATTTTTACGAATTATCTTTGAAAGACAGGGTCCTGAAAAAGGGACGTTTCTTTTTTTGCTGAGTTTATATACACATTACCGTTCAAAAGTTTGGGGTCACTTAGAAATGTCCTTGTTTTTGAAAGAACAGCACATTTTCTGTCTATTAAAATAACATAAAATTGATCAGAAATACAGTGTAGACATTGTTAATGTTGTAAATGACTGTTGTAGCTTGAAACGGCAGATTTTTTATGGAATATCTACATAGGAGTACAGAGGCCCATTATCAGCAAACATCATTCCTGTGTTCCAATGGCACGTTGTGTTAGCTAATCCAAGTTTATCATTTTAAAAGGCTAATTAAAACGTGTTTTTCTTTCAAAAACAAGGACAATTAAGTGTGTGTATATGCGTGTATATATGTATATATGTATATGCATGCATGTATGTGTGTGTGTATATATACAGTGGGGAGAACAAGTATTTGATACACTGCCGATTTTGCAGGTTTTCCTACTTACAAAGCATGTGGAGGTCTGTAATTTTTATCATAGGTACACTTCAACTGTGAGAGACGGAATCTAAAACAAAAATCCAGAAAATCACATTGTATGATTTTAAAGTAATTAATTTGCATTTTATTGCATGACATAAGTATTTGATACATCAGAAAAGCAGACCTTAATATTTGGTACAGAAACCTTTGTTTGCAATTACAGAGATCATACGTTTCCTGTAGTTCTTGACCAGGTTTGCACACACTGCAGCAGGGATTTTGGCCCACTCCTCCATACAGACCTTCTCTAGATCCTTCAGGTTTCGGGGCTGTCGCTGGGCAATACGGACTTTCAGCTCCCTCCAAAGATTTTCTATTGGGTTCAGGTCTGGAGACTGGCTAGGCCACTCCAGGACCTTGAGATGCTTCTTACGGAGCCACTCCTTAGTTGCCCTGGCTGTGTGTTTCGGGTTGTTGTCATGCTGGAAGACTCAGCCACGACCCATCTTCAATGCTCTTACTTAGGGAAGGAGGTTGTTGGCCAAGATCTCGCGATACATGGCCCCATCCATCCTCCCCTCAATACGGTGAAGTCGCCCTGTCCCCTTTGCAGAAAAGCATCCCCAAAGAATGATGTTTCCACCTCCATGCTTCACGGTTGGGATGGTGTTCTTGGTTGTCCTCATCCTTCTTCTTCCTCCAAACACGGCGAGTGGAGTTTAGACCAAAAGGCTCTATTTTTGTCTCATCAGACCACATGACCTTCTCCCATTCCTCCTCTGGATCATCCAGATGGTCATTGGCAAACTTCAGACAGGCCTGGACATGCGCTGGCTTGAGCAGGGGGACCTTGCGTGCGCTGCAGGATTTTAATCTGTGACGGCGTAGTGTGTTACTAATGGTTTTCTTTGAGACTGTGGTCCCAGCTCTCTTCAGGTCATTGACCAGGTCCTGCAGTGTAGTTCTGGGCTGATCCCTCACCTTCCTCATGATCATTGATGCCCCACGAGGTGAGATCTTGCATGGAGCCCCAGACCGAGGGTGATTGACCGTCATCTTGAACTTCTACCATTTTCTAATAATTGCGCCAACAGTTGTTGCCTTCTCACCAAGCTGCTTGCCTATTGTCCTGTAGCCCATCCCAGCCTTGTGCAGGTCTACAATTTTATCCCTGATGTCCTTACACAGCTCTCTGGTCTTGGCCATTGTGGAGAGGTTGGAGTCTGTTTGATTGAGTGTGTGGACAGGTGTCTTTTATACAGGTAACGAGTTCAAACAGGTGAAGTTAATACAGGTTATGAGTGGAGAACAGGAGGGCTTCTTAAAGAAAAACTAACAGGTCTGTGAGAGCCGGAATTCTTACTGGTTGGTAGGTGATCAAATACTTATGTCATGCAATAAAATGCAAATTAATTACTTAAAAATCATACAATGTGATTTTCTGGATTTTTGTTTTAGATTCCGTCTCTCACAGTTGAAGTGTACCTATGATAAAAATTACAGACCTCTACATGCTTTGTAAGTAGGAAAACCTGCAAAATTGTCAGTGTATCAAATACTTGTTCTCCCCACTGTATATATATATATATATATATGACAAAAATATAAATGCAACATGTGAAGTGTTGGTCCCACGTTTCATGAGCTGAAATAAAAGATCCCAGAAATGTTTCCATAAGCACAAAAAGCATATTTTCTCAAATGTTGTGCTCAAATTTGTTTACGTCCCCTGTTAGAAAACATTTTATCCTTTTTCAAGGTAATCCATCCACCTGACAGGTGTGGCATATCAAGAAGCTGATTAAACAGCATGATCATTACACAGGTGCACCTTATGCTGGGGACAACAATAGGTCACTCTAAAATGTGCTGTTTTGTCATGCAACACAAAGCCACAGATGTTTCAAGTTTGAAGGAGTTTGCAATTGGCATGCTGACTGCAGGAATGTCCACCAGAGCTGTTTCCAGATAATTTTATGTTCATTTTATGTTAATTTCTCTACCATAAGCCGCCTCCAATGTTGTTTTATAGATTTTGGCAGGACCTCAACATCCAGCTTCGTCACCTGCGTCAGAGTGGGGAGGGAAGGTGCTGAGGAGTTTTTCTGTCTGTAATAAATCCCTTTTGTGGGGAAAAACTAATTCTGATTTGCTAGCCCTGGCTCTACAGTGGGTGGACCTGGCTCACAACTGGGTGGGCATATTCCCTCCCAGGCCCAAAGACCAAGGTGCAGCGTGGTGAGCGTACATTTTCCTTTTTATTTAAAATGTCGCCAACAACGAAACAACAAACGAAAGAAACAACCGTGAAGCTTACAGGGTGCCACAAACAAAGTTAACTACCCACACTGAAAGGAGGGAAAAAGGGCTACCTAAGTATGATTCCCAATCAGAGACAACGATAGACAGCTGTCCCTGATTGAGAACCATACCCGGCCAAAACATAGAAAACAAAACATAGAATGCCCACCCCAAATCACACCCTGACCAAACCAAAGAGAGTATTTTTATGTCTCTAGAAGGTCAGGGCGTGACAGTCCCCCCCCCCCCCCCCCCAAAAGTGCGGACTCCGGCCGCAAAACCTGAACCTATAGGGGAGGGTCTGGGTGGGCATCGTATCCGCGGTGGCGGCTCAGGTGCGGGACGCAGACCCCGCTCCACCTCTGGCTCACCCCACTTTGGTGGCACCTCTGGCGGGGACCCTCATCGCCGACCCCGGACTGCGGACCCTCGTTGCGGGCCCCGGACTGCGGACCCTCGTAGCTGGCCCCGGACTGGGGACCCTCGTAGCTGGCCCCGGACTGGGCACCCTCGTTGCGGGCCCCGGACTGGGCACCCTCGCTGCTGGCCCCGGACTGGGCACCCTCGCTGCTGGCCCCGGACTGGGCACCTTCGCTGCGTGCCCCGGACTGGGCACCCTCGCTGCGGGCCCCGGACTGGGCACCCTCGCTGCGGGCCCCGGACTGGGCACCCTCGTTGCGGGCCCCGGACTGCGCACCCTCGTTGCGGGCCCCGGACTGGGGACCGTCGCTGGAGGCTCAGGACTGGAGACCGTTGCTGGAGGCTCTGGACTGGGGACCCTCGTTGCGGGCCCCGGACTGGGGACCGTCACTGGAGGCTTCGTGCCATGGATCATCACTGGAGGCTTCTTGCCATGGATCATCACTGGAGGCTTCTTGCCGTGGATCATCACTGGAGGCTTCGTGCCATGGATCATCACTGGAGGCTTTGTGCCATGGATCATCACTGGAGGCTTTGTGCCATGGATCATCACTGGAGGCTTCTTGCCATGGATCATCACAGGAAGCTTCTTGCCATGGATCATCACTGGAGGCTTCGTGCCATGGATCATCACTGGAGGCTTCTTGCCATGGATCATCACTGGAGGCTTCGTGCCATGGATCATCACTGGAGGCTTCTTGCCATGGATCATCACTGGAGGCTTCGTGCCATGGATCATCACTGGAGGCTTCTTGCCATGGATCATCACTGAAGTGAGGAGACGTATGGGCAGTCTGGTACGTGGAGCTGCCACAGGGCTCACCAGGCTGGGGAGACATACAGAAGGCCTTTTTCTGGCAGCAGGCACAGGACTCACCAGGCTGGGGAGACATACAGGAGGCTTGGTTCTTGGCGCTGGCACCAGATACACTGGGCCCTGGAGGCGCACTGGAGGCCTCGAGGGCAGAGCTGGCACAACCCGTTCTGGCTGGATGCCCACTTCCACCCGGGAAATGCGGGATGCTGGCACAGAGCACACCGGCCTGTGAATGCTCACTCGAGACACCGTGCGCATCACCCCATAACACGGTGCCTGACCAGTCACATGCTCCCCACGATAAGCACGGGGAGTTGGCTCAGGTCTAAACTCCGACTCCGCCAATCTCCCCGTGTGCCACCCCCAAAAAATGTATGGAGCTGCCTCTCGGGCTTCCGTGACCGGGTCTTGTCCCCTGCCATTCTCTCCTCCCCGGTCCAGCTCGTCCTCCAGGATGGCGCACGCTGCTTGGTCCCTTGGTGGTGGGTAGTTCTGTCACGGCCGATGCTGGAAGAAGACCATGGTGCAGCGTGGTAAGCGTAGATTTTCCTTTTTATTTAAATTGTCGCCAACAAAACAACAAACGAAAGAAACAACCGTGAAGCTTACAGGGCATTAGTGCCACAAACAAAGTTAACTACCCACACTGAAAGGAGGGAAAAAGGGCTACCTAAGTATGATTCCCAATCAGAGACAACGATAGACAGCTGTCCCTGATTGAGAACCATACCCAGCCAAAACATAGAAAACAAAACATAGAATGCCCACCCCAAATCACACCCTGACCAAACCAACTAGAGACATAAAAAGGCTCTCTAAGGTCAGGGTGTGACACGTGGCTGCAACCCTGCCCAGTCATGTGAAATCCATAATGAATTTATTTAAATTGACTGATTTCCTTATATGAATTTTATCTCAGCAAAATCTTTGAGATTGTTGTATGTTGCGTTTATATTTTTGTTCAGTATATACTGTATATTCAGATGGACATAGCCATATGCACTATGCATAGGAAAACAAACTATTCTTTGCCATTACATTTTTATCTCGAAATCTGTATAACCTACATCAAAGATACCACCTTCACAAAAGTAACCTATACAGCCAATGGATATAGAAACTATTGAGTTGCAAAGGAAGAAATCATCGTTAAATAATCAACATCCTAAGTTTTAGGAGAACACTCCAAATCTACCCTATCTGCCTGTCTTGCCTCTGATCCTGCCTGCTGTCCTGTACCTGCCTGACTTTGATTTGGATTACGATTCTTTGCCTGCCTTGACTTAACGATTGCCTGCCATCCTACTCTGAGACTTGTACTATCCGCCTCCTGTGTCTGCATCTGGGTCTTAGCCTGAGCCTTGATAAGGATACTGACACACACACACATACTCTATAATATTGAACTCTGCTGTTGTCAAATAAAGCAACCATTACAAAACAATTTATCAGGGCAAAATTTGAATTGGGACACTTACCGGTCATGTGCCATGGTGAAACAACTTTGATGGGTTTCAACTCCGGTGCCACAGTCTTCACCCTCTGAAACTTCTGGCAGGTTAGACAGGGTACTGACCTTTAAGCACAAAGTTACAAATGGAAGCGTTGTGTGCTCTCTGATATGACATTCATTGAAATCATAATAATTTCAAACATAATACAATATGATTGATAATCAAAAGGGTATTTCACTTGCCCAGCTGTCCACCTCCTTGACAATTCCACGTCAGAAGAAGCATAGGTTGATTTTGGCAATCATGCGCTTCATTCTGAAATGACCAGCATGCATCTCGGTCAGCACGGCCTACTTCTCCTCCTTAGTAAAAATCACCCTTCTGTGTGGCTGGCCATCCTTGCCCCGTATGTACGTGTGATTGCCTATCAAGTTGGAAGAGATGAGTTGCTGAAATACTCAAGTCTAAGTAAATTTGCACTTCTGTCTTTCTCTCGCTGTTTCTCTCTCTTCATCTCTCTCTCTGTCTTCCACTCTCTTCCCACCTCTCTCTCTCTCCCTCTCAATTTCATCCTTTCTTTGTCACTTCTTCCTCCCCCCCTCTCTCTGTCTGTGTCTGTCTAGCGAAGACACCTAGTTAAGGGCATTTGGAATGACCATAATTGCTTGCACCTATCCATTTGATTGATCAGGTTTAACGTATAACTAGATACCTCAATATGACCGACATATAACTACATGTATAGCGAGCAACATGTAGACGACCAACTAGCTAGATGGATAATGCTTGTTGAAAAATGGTTGTTCATAGCTAAATCCATCCAGTTATCTAATAGAAACTAACTGCTTAAAGGTTATAGTTTTTTGTATTTAACCTTTATTTAACTAGGCAAGGTAGTTAAGAACAAATTCTTATTTTCAATGACAGCCTAGGAACAGTGGGTTAACTGCCTTGCTCAGGGGCAGAACGACAGATTTTTACCTTGTCAGCTCTGGGATTCAATCTAGCAATGTTTCTGTTGCTGGCCCAACACTCTAACCACTAGGCTACCTGCCACCCCCTGAATAGTACCCAGAATTGTGAATTTCTCTGAATGTTGCGCCTCTTGTCGAGCTCAGTGGTGCCTTCATAGTACTTCGCCTGGTTGAAAAGATAAAATGAAATCTCCTCAAGGGATGCCATTGAAGTGCAAGCTACATACAAACAGAAAGCTACAATAACAGTTACAGTAGCTAGCTAGCTAATATTAGCTAAATAAAACTGTCTGGCTAGCTAGCTAGCTGACTAGGCAGGCTGAAGTAAATAAGTACAGTAGTTAGCAACGTCAATCTAAAAACATCTTAAATGATTTCCTCTATATTTAATATTTTCTTATATAAAGGCAAATATATGGTAAAGAAAGTGTTCTCTTTCCAGTCTTTTCGGTCCTCTGAAGCAGTAGGTAGTCTGTCAAAAACACTGTCCTTGGAGAGCAATTCTGAGGTAATAATTTTGCACAGACTGAGCGAGCGCTTCTGAGGTGAAATAGAACTTGAACTGCCCGTGTCCTCTGTCCTTACATAAACCGGTCAGAATTTTGCAGTTCTAGCAAAAGCCCTAGCAACGGAAGCTAGAACTCATCGAATCCCATTGTGACGCAGAGGGGGGATAGAATACTTTTGTCAGGGGGACATTATTTGGCATGACAGGCCCCCTTCTTGATGGTGAAGATAATTCTTTATTTTTTTTAAAGTTCATTTCCTGCAATTCTACACATTTTGCAGTTTTAAAGATAATTTCCTGCAATTCTACACATTTTGTAATTACTTAGGCCATGTTAATATGATATCTGAGTGAGACTGACAAAAAAAATCCTGGGCACCTGCTGGCTAGACTAACTACTAACTACCAATCTAAAAATTGTTAGCTGACATTGCTAATCGAGTGACTGTCAGTGATTGACATAACAAGTGAAAAACTGCTGATGCACAACCACCTGGTGTATTCTACTATAGTTACTTTCAATAGTAAGTTGAGACCCAAACTTTTTTAGAATGTTATATACATTGGAACCGGCCCTCCTCTGAGCACCCACTTCTTTCACTTTTGCTCTTTTGACTCACCCACTCGCTCTTTTGTCCTGCTGTAACCTTTTCTCTGTGCCCCACAGTCAATCTCTTTCTGTCCCTGTGCCTGTCGGCCACTGATTTTCAGATCCAAAATAAACCTGGAACAATGGAGTCTGCCCCCTGTGTCTGCCACACTCTCACTCTCATTACCCCCACCAGAGAGGGAAAAGGGTTTCACAATGATACATTATGTAATCCTCTCTCTCCTCTCGCTCTCCTCTATCTCTCACTATGCCTTCTTTCATCACTTTTCTTTCACTTTGCAGCTTAATGTGGCTACACCCACCCGCAACACGCGCTCCAGCAGGTGTATCTCACTGATCATCCCTAAAGCCAAAACCTCATTTGGACGCCTTTCCTTCCAGTTCTCTGCTGCCTGCGACTGGAACGAATTGCAAAAATCTCTGAAGTTGGAGACTTTTATCTCCCTCAACAACTTTAAAAATCTGCTATCCGAGCAGCTAACCGATCGCTGCAGCTGTACATAGTCCATCTGTAAACTACCCACCCAATTTACCTACCTCACCCCCCATACTGCTTTTATTTATTTACTTTTCTGCTCTTTTGCACACCAGTATCTCTTCTTGCACATGATCATCTGATGATTTATCACTCCAGTGTTAATCTGCTAAATTGTAATTATTCGATGTATTGCCTACCTCATGCCTTTTGCACACATTGTATATAGATTCTCTTTTTATTTTATTATTATTATTATTATTATTATTTTTTCTACCATGTTATTGACTTGTTTATTGTTTACTCCATGTGTAACTCTGTGTTGTCTGTTCACACTGCTATGCTTTATCTTGGCCAGGTCGCAGTTGCAAATGAGAACTTGTTCTCAACTAGCCTACCTGGTTAAATAAAGGTGAAATAAAATAAAATAAAATGTTCATTTCCTTTTACCAAACAATCTCATGTTCTCTATCTAGCCTTTCTCATGCCTCTTTAGTCTATCCCACTTTTCGAAAATTGAATTCCTTTTCCTTTCCCCCCCTACTTCTCATTATAGGCCACTGCTTACCCCCCATGACTGAGAGCCAGGTAGGTGTCACTAATCTCTGTCTGGTGACCTGGCTGTCAACTTCTATTTCATGAAGGAACACACAGTGTCCTGGCTTCAGAAAGATAGAGAGGATTATAACTGGGATATTGACCCTCTCTCTCTCTACTACCGCCACAATGTCAGACTTGTAGGCGTTCAGACTTAACACATCACTCAAGGGTTATACTCAACCCGGGGGGGGACTAGCCCAGAGCTAACATGCCGCTTTGGTCATTTAATCATTTCACTCACTGACAAGTCATTATGGCCTCATCAACTAGCAGGACCATTAGTCATGGGCTATATACCGTTAGTGCAGTGGTAGATTAATAGGTATTGCAATAACAATTTGGGGGAGGTGTTTTCCATGTTAATACAAAATGAAGCCAGGATGGAAAGTAGAGTCTAACATAGGGACAGAGGAAAAGTAGAGGGGCATAGGTCAAAACGATTAGAATTTCAATGAGGCTCTACTGCAGTTCTCTTTGAAACAGAACATCTAAAAACAGCCAAGACTTTATCAAGGCTACAGGCACTGTTCTCCTGCTGCATTAATGAACACATGACATAAATTGAAACAGGCTGATTTTTACATTACACATCACAGTGATTACGCAATTAGACTCTCGTTTGCAGGTTTTGTATCACAATGGCCAGGCAATTTAAGTGAAATTGACTATGAACAATAGACATGTCATTTATTTATCACTGAACCATACAAGTGATGTGTGCCCAGCTAGCACATAACATTCTGAGAACCATAGTTGCTTGGCTTTGAAACATTCTCAGCATATTTAAGGAACTTGACAAAAAAAAACAATTTTCTTGGTATTTCATTACTTTAAGAGAACATTTCCTAAAAGTTCAAACATGGTTAATTTACATTTTGTTAATGTTCTAGGAACATTCTACAACTGGTTTGATGTTGGGAATGTTCTCAAATAGTTGAGAAATTTAAGAAACAACATTCTTCGGTTGGAATTTCAGTACTTCCCCACTGGGCACAGTGAATCAACATTGTTTCCACGTAATTTCAATGAAATGAAGTTGAACCAATGTGGAATAGACATTGAATTGATGTCTGTGCCCAGTGGGTGACCATAACATTTCCTACAAGTTTCCTCATGGTTTTATTTCAAGTAATGTTCTCAAATTGTTCCAAGAACGTTATGCATACAAACCATGACATGCATGCTCCATCCTGGTGGAGCAGTGGACTAATTCCATGGAAAGAGAAGATTAGAGGTTTGAATCTCCCTGATGTTGTGCCACAATAAAATAAAAAAATGTGTTTGCATGATTAATGCCTAAGGAAATTAATTTACATGTGACCTATCTGTGCTTGGAGTTCAACAAAGTTAACCCAAAATAAGCTAGCAGTCTTATTGAAGAACCTGCAAATAACCTATAATTTCCGTTCTCAGGACGTTAATAAAACCTCCTATTCCAGTGGTCAGGTTCTCAAAATAAATCAAATTGGTCACATACCGCCGAATACAACAGGTGTGGACTTACTTACGAGCCCATTCCCAACAGTGCAGATTTTAAGAGTAAGACAAATATTTGCTAAATAAAAAAGGAAATAGTAATACAATTAAAACAATAACGAGGCTATATGCAAGGAGTACCAGTACTGAGTCAATGTGCCGGGGTACAAGGTAATTGAGATAATACAGTATGTACATGTGGGTATGGGTAGAAGTGACTAGGCAATCAGGATATATAATAAACAGAGTAACAGCAGCATATGTGAAGTGTGAAATTGTGTCTGTGTGTGTGGCGTCAATATGCATGTGTGTGTGTTTTGTGTGTGAGAGTATGTGGTCTGTGTGTGTGTGTTGGAGTGTCAGGGTAGTATGTGTGAGTGTGTGGGTAGAGTCTAGTAAATGTGCACAGTCCAATGGACAGTGCAAAACAATTAAGATAAATAAATAATAAAGGGGGTCAATGTAAATAGTCCTGGTAGCCATTTGATTAACTGTTAAGGAGTCTTATGGCTTGGGGGTAAAAACTGTTGAGAAGCCTTTTTGTCCTAGACTTGGCATTCCGGTTCCGCTTGCCATGCGGTAGTAGAGAGAACAGTCTATGACTGGGGTGGCTGGGGTCTTTGACAATTTTTAGGGCCTTCCTCTGACACCGCCTCGTGTAGAGGTCCTGGATGGCAGGCAGCTTAGTCCCAGTGATGTACTGGGCCGTACGCACTACCCTCTGAGATGCACGCCATTGCTGGCGGAGGGTAGCAGATGTGGGGCTGTTGAGAGTAGCCCTGTGCGCTTTGTGCATATTATTAGGTAAGGTTGAGATGGTGTCAGAGTTCTCATCGAACTAGTCCTGATGGTTCCTTCCTCTGTAGCCAATGGAGTGGGCCGCTGCCTGATAGAGCACTGAGCTGATAGATGCACACTTCTGGTCCATGGGGTCCTCTGCGTTCAGAAGAGACTCAGTCTTCCTCAGCCTTTCAGCGAGAGAGTGACGGCAGCGAGAGAGCGACGGAACTCGTCCCTTATTGCAGCTTTCTCAAGCTGGGTACAGTGCATACGCCTCTTACTGGACTTCTGCAGGCGTTGGGGCGGACGTATTCTCCCCTGGAGTTTAGCCAGTATCATACAGTGATCTGTCCAGCATCCTGCACCCCTCATGGCACGTGTCAGCAGGCCGTCATTAGTGTCAGAACGTCTCACCATGATGTAGTCGATCAGGTGCCAGTGTTTGGAGCGTGGGTGCATCCATGATGTTGGATATTTGTTCTTCTGCTGGAACCAGGTGTTATTGACAATGCAATCATGCTCGGCACATAGAGTTAGCAGTCTCATGCCGTTCTCATTGACCTGGCCAATACCATGTCTACCCAGCACTCCGCTCCATATCCCGTTGTCTGTCCCACCCTAGCATTGAAACCACCCAGCAGAAAGATCTTAAGAGGCTGTTCGTAATTAATAGTCCCACACCGTGTTGAAGTTGTCCACCTGGAGGATAAACTTTCCAGAAGAAGGTGTAGCCTTCTTCCTATTCCTTCAGGTAACCTTCATCTAGGAACCTGGTCTCACACAATCTGGACCCTTTCTTTCTAAAATTATCTGCCAAAATTGTTGCAACCCCTATTACTAGCCTGTTCAACCTCTCTTTCGTGTTGTCTGAGATTCCCAAAGATTGGAAAGCAGCTACGGTCATCCCCCTCTTCAAAGGGGGGGGACACTCTTGACCCAAACTGCTACAGACCTATATCTATCCTACCCTTCCTTTCTAAGGTCTTCGAAAGCTAAGTCAACAAACAGATTACCTTCTCCGCTATGCAATCTGGTTTCTGAGCTGGTCATGGGTGCACCTCAGCCAAGCTCAAGGTCCTAAACGATATCTTAACCGCCATCTATAAGAAACAATACTGTGCAGCCGTATTCATTGACCTGGCCAAGGCTTTCGACTCTGTCAATCACCACATCCTCATCGGCAGACTCGATAGCCTTGGTTTCTCAAATGATTGCCTCGCCTGGTTCACCAACTACTTCTCTGATAGAGTTCAGTGTGTCAAATCGGAGGGCCTGTTGTCCGGGCCTCTGGCAGTCTCTATGGGGGTGCCACAGGGTTCAATTCTTGGACCGACTCTCTTCTCTCTATACATCAATGATGTCGCTCTTGCTGCTGGTGAGTCTCTGATCCACCTCTACGCAGACGACACCATTCTGTATACTTCTGGCCCTTCTTTGGACACTGTGTTGACAACCCTTCAGACGAGCTTCAATGCCATACAACTCTCCTTCCGTGGCCTCCAATTGCTCTTAAATACAAGTAAAACTAAATGCATCAACCGATTGCTGCCTGCACCTGCCCGCCCGTCCAACATCACTACTCTGGACAGTTCTGAATATGTGAACAACTACAAATACCTAGGTGTCTGGTTAGACTGTAAACTCTCCTTCCAGACTCACATCAAGCATCTCCAATCCTAAGTTACATCTAGAATTGGCTTCCTATTTCGCAACAAAGCATCCTTCACTCATGCTGCCAAACATACCCTTGTAAAACTGACCATCCTACCGATCCTTGACTTCGGCGATGTCATTTACAAAATAGCCTCCAATACCCTACTCAATTAATTGGATGCAGTCTATCACAGTGCCATCCGTTTCGTCACCAAAGCCCCATATACTACCCACCACTGCGACCTGTACGCTCTCGTTGGCTGGCCCTCGCTTCATACTCGTCGCCAAACCCAATGGCTCCAGGTCAACTACAAGACCGTGCTAGGTAAAGTCCCCCCTTATCTCAGCTCGCTGGTCACCATAGCAGCACCCACCTGTAGCACGCGCTCCAGCAGGTATATCTCACTGGTCACCCCCAAAACCAATTCTTCCTTTGGCCGCCTCTCCTTCCAGTTCTCTGCTGCCAATGACTGGAACGAACTACAAAAATCTCTGAAACTGGAAACACTTATCTCCCTCACTAGCTTTAAGCACCAGCTGTCAGAGTAGCTCACAGATTACTGCACCTGTACATAGCCCATCTATAATTTAGCCCAAACAACTACCTCTCCCCCTACTGTATTTATTTATTTATTTATTTTGCTCCTTTGCACCCCATTATTTATATCTCTAATTTGCACATTCTTCCACTGCAAATCTACCATTCCAGTGTTTTACTTGCTATATTGTATTTACTTTGCCACCATGGCCTTTTTTTGCCTTTACCTCCCTTATCTCAACTCATTTTCTCACATTGTATATAGACTTATTTTTCTACTGTATTATTGACTGTATGTTTTACTCCATGTGTAACTCTATGTTGTTGTATGTGTCGAACTGCTTTGCTTTATCTCGGCCAGGTCGCAATTGTAAATGAGAACTTGTTCTCAACTTGCCTACCTGGTTAAATAAAGGTGAAATAAAAAAATAAAAAACTCAGGGCAGCAATGTGTCACGCCCTGATCTGTTTCACCTGTCCTTGTGCTTGTCTCCACTCCCCTCCAGGTGTCGCCCATCTTCCCCATTATCCCCTGGCTACTTATGCCTGTGTTTTCTGTCTGCCTGTGCCAGTTTGTTTACTTCATTCAACCTACCAGCGTTTTCTCTTGCTCCTGTCTTTGCTATAGTCCCTGTTTTCTAGTTTCCCAGTTTTGACCTTTCCTGCCTGCCCTGACTCTGTACCCGCCTGCCTGACCACTGTCTGTCTCTGACCCTGAGCCTGCCTACCGTTCTGTACCTTTGCCTCTACTCTGGATTACCGACCTCTGCCTGACCTGACCCTGAGCCCACCTGCTGTTCCGGTACCTTACACCTTCTCTGGATTATTGACTCCTGCCTGCCTTGACCTGTCGTTTGCCTGCCCCTGCCTGTTTAAAGAATAAACTTAATTTCTTCTACACTGTCTGCACCTGGGTCATACCTTAAAACGTGGTACAATGTCAATGTTGTAGTGCCTTAGTTCTGCAGCAATCAAAGCTGTTCTCCGATTGAGTCTATCGTTATTATCGTCAGTGTCCAAAAGAGTTCTGATGTTACATGTTGCCAGTTTCAGGGGAATTATTTTCTTTAGCATTTTTCGACCGCTGAGTGGAAGATAGGTGCGGTACCCTATCCAGGAAGGAGTGAGTGGGCAATTTTTAGGCCACCTTATCTAGGCAGCTCCTCAGCTGGGGTGAGCAGTGTGGCTCCTAAATAGGGCTTCTCAGTCACACAGGAGTCCCAACTGCTGGTGACCATAATAGCCCTGTGCCGCTGGTGTGCAGGGGTCTGATTAAGGGCTCCCGGAGCATTCACTCCTGCCCCAGTCACCAGACACCCCAATGTGCAAAGGAAGTTATTTAAAGTGTAGCTGAGGGTGTGCAATCTCCAACAGCACTACCTCACTGTAGGTAGGTGAATTCCAGTGGCACAGGGGGAAACCCAGGATGACCCGTATCTTCCACAGCTGCAGGAGGCTGCTGGATCCCCAGTCTGTCGGCGTCCGCCTACCGCGTGGCACCAGCAAGCTGCTTTTCTCTCAGGGTGTGCTCCCCTAGCCTTTGTTGTACCAGACAAACCCACAAGGTAGCAGGGCAATGGGGTGGCAGGTAGCCTAGTGGTTAGAGCGTTGGACTACTAACCGAAAGGTTGCAAGATCAAATCCCTGAGCTGACAAGGTAAAAATCTGTCGTTCTGCCCCTGAACAAGGCAGTTAACCCACTGTTCCTAGGCTGTCAAATGAAAATAAGAATTTATTCTTAACTGCCTTGCCAAGTTAAAGAAATGGTTGATGGCTGCCAGGGTGTGTCCAAACAGAGGTGGGCCTGTACAGATGTAACTTTGTGACCAACTGCTGCTCTGAGATCCCCTGCTGGTAAGTCTGGAGTTCAAGACAACAAGTTAACGTGTATTGCCAAGATGAGGCCCGACTGGAGGCTTTGTACCGGCAAAGGGAGACTTGTGCATGAAGCTGCCCCCCAATTCACCACAAGGGCTAGCCAGCAGCAGTGAGCTGTAAGCGAGAGTATTCAAGCATGTGGTAAGCGGGCATGCGACTTACCTCTACCTAGGCACTACTGCACTAGACGTGTCACAGGCACCCTGTGGTTTCCTGCTGACACACAGTACTCTACTCTAATGTACTGTATTAAACTCCATTCTACTGTACAGTATTGATCTTTTTGTACTGACCTATACTCTACTTCCTTTTTCTATACTGTATTGTACTGTGCTCTATTGTACTGTCCAAACTTGTTTAACAGATATCTATGATTAATTCAGATTTGAACTGACCAAATTTCAACTACTTTTCAACATCCATTGGGTGAGAGGGCTGGTTACAGTAAATGGAAAGAGAGGGAGGACGGGAGGACAGTAGCAGGTGACCCAACTGTGGTTTGTGACTATTATGAATTCCCATTGTAGCCAATTCAGTTGCACTGTTACAGATTTTTGGGTAATTCTGTTACTGATTAGAAAATATCTTAACGATATGTTTTTTTTTTCTTTTCTTAAATGTACAGAAGGAAAATAATCTCTCCAAAACAAAATATAAATGTTTATATTAGTTGTCAGGGGTCTCTACTTCAACATTATTGTGTTTTGATGTATTTCTAATACCTTTTAAGATTTTTTTTGCTAGATATTTTCTAAGACCCCTTTTCTAGCAGTTTGACCAGAAATCAAAGCCTTTGCTTATTCCACATTTTGGGGGTGGAAAATTGTCAAAAATGTCAGTATATATGCCTTAATTTCTTGTAGCTTTCATTTGACACCTAATTTGATGTGCTCCTGTGAACTTCAAGTTAGTGCTCATGGGGCTTTTTACATGGAAATGCCCATGAGTCAACAATTGCCAGTGCATTCATTGGGGCTCAGAGGCTCCTGTCTCTTGTAATGATTCAGATCCAGACAGACTTCCAGTGGAAAAAAATATTTCACATTGTGGTGGGAGCAGCATGGTTGTTGCTGTGAGACTCAGTGCATATGGGACCCTCTTTTGTCACACATCAACCCAGCTAACAATTCTAGGGAGAGAGAACGTTTTTGTAATGTTACCCGTAATGTTCCCCTAATGTTTGAGTGTCCAGTTTTCCATTAGTTGGGGTAACATTCTATCTATGTTAGCAAAAACCTTCTGAGAACATTTTTAACGTGTTGGTGTTAAAGGAGAGCATTATCTTAATGTCAAGCAGAATGACCTAGAACGTGGTTACAATGTTCTCAGAATATACAACATTAATGATCGAGATGCATTTTATGGGATGTTGCAAGAATATTGTGTCCCGTTTCCTGAGGGTTATGAGAATATTCCATGAACATAACATCAAACATACACAAAACATGGTTGCCATGATCTCAGAATATAAGATATTGTTCTAGACACGTTTCATGAGAACGTTGCAAGAACATTCCTGTGTCCAGTTTCTAATTTCGATATCAAGAAAGGTGTTCTAAAGTATCTCATCTTCACTTTCCAGTCAAACTCCTTCCACACTACAGTAATTTCTAGTTCCCATTTTCCTTTAACAACTTGTGTGTCTTCAGATGTGGTCATCTGTATCCTTTTATATAACTGAGAGTTGCAATTCATCGGCTCAGACACGAGAGGTATGTGGCAGGGTCTACAGTCAATCACGGACTACAAAAAGAAAACCAGCCCCGTCGCGGACCCCGATGTCTTGCTCCCAGACAAACTAAACAACTTCTTTGCTCGCTTTGAGGACAATACAGTGCCACCGACACGGCTCGCTACCAAAACCTGCGGGCTCTCCTTCCCTGCAGCCAACGTGAGTAAAACAGTTAAACGTGTTAACCCTCGCAAGGCTGCCGGCCCAGATGGCATCCCTAGCCGCGTCCTCAGAGTATGCGCAGACCAGCTGGCTGGTGTGTTTAAGGACATATTCAATCAATCCCTATCCCAGTCTGCTGATCCAACAAGCTTCAAGAGGGCCACCATTGTTCCTGTTCCCAAGAAAGCTAAGGTAACTGAGCTAAATGACTATCACCCCGTAGCACTCACTTTTGTCATCATGAAGTGCTTTGAGAGACTAGTCAACGATCATATCACCTCCACCCTACCTGACACCCTAGACCCACTCCGATTTGCTTACCGCCCCAATAGGTCCACAGACGACGCAATCGCAATCCCACTGCACACTGCCCTAACCCATTTGGACAAGAGGAATACCTATGTAAGAATGCTGTTCATCGACTACAGCTCAGCATTTAACACCATAGTACCCTCCAAACTCGTAATTAAGCTCTAGACCATGGGTCTCGACCCCGCCCTGTGCAACTGGGTCCTGGACTTTCTGACGGGACGCCCCCAGGTGGTGAGGGTAGGAAACAACATCACCCCGCTGATCCTCAACACTGGGGCCCCACAAGGGTGCGTTCTCAGCCCTCTCCTGTACTCCCTGTTCACCCATGACTGTGTGGCCATGCACACCTCCAACTCAATCATTAAGTTTGCAGACGACACTACAGTGGTAGGCTTGATTACCAACAACAACGAGACGGCCTACAGGGAGGAGGTGAGGGCCCTCGGAGTGTGGTGTCAAGTGATAACCTCACACACAACGTCAACAAAACAAAGGAGATGATCGTGGACTTCAGGAAACAGCAGAGGGAGCACCCCCCTATCCACATCGACGGGACAGTAGTGGAGAGGGTAGAAAGTTAAGTTCCTCGGTGTACACATCACGGACAAACTGAAATGGTCCAACCATACAGACAGCGTGGTGAAGAAGGCGCAGCAGCACATCTTCAACCTCCGGAGGCTGAAGAAATTTGGCTTGTCAAAAATTACACTCACAAACCTTTACAGATGCACAATCGAGAGCATCCTGTCGGGCTGTATCACCGCCTGGTCCGCCCACAACCGTAAGGCTCTCCAGAGGGTAGTGAGGTCTGCACAACGCATCACCGGGGGCAAACTACCTGCCCTCAAGGACAACAACCACCTGAGCCACTGCCTGTTCACCCCGTTATCATCCAGAAGGCGAGGTCAGTACATGTGCATCAAAGCTGGGACCGAGAAACGGAAAAACAGCTTCTATCTCAAGGCCATCAGACTGTTAATCAGCCATCACTAACATAGAGAGGCTGCTGCCAACATACTGACTCAAATCTCTAGCCACTTTAATAATTAAAAACTGGATGTAATAAATGTATCACTAGTCACTTTAAACAATGCCACTTTATATAATGTTTACATACCCTACATTACTCATCTCATGTGTATATACTGTACTCTATACCATCTACTGCATCTTGCCTATGCCGTTCGGCCATCGCTCATCCATATATTTATATGTACATATTCTTATTCATTCCTTTACACTTGTGTGTAAAAGGTAGTTGTGAAATTTTTAGATTACTTGTTGGATATTACTGCATGGTCGGAACTAGAAGCACAAGTATTTCGCTACACTCGCATTAACATCTGCTAACCATGTGTATGTGACCAATAAAATTTGATTTGATTTGACACCTCATTTTGGCTATTATTTGACCTTCCAATATGTTTATGAAACATTGTTCTACACTGGATGGTGATTTTTTTTAATGCCCTCCCATTCCTTATGTGTCATTAGTGTCAAATTTGGTCTGGAGCTGGCTCCCGAGTGGTGCAGCGGTCTAAGGCACTGCATCTCAGTGCAAGAGGGTGTCCACTTCAGTCCCTGGTTCAAATCCAAGCTGTATCACATCCGGCCGTGATTGAGAGTTCCATAGGGCGGTGCACAATTGGCCCAGCGTAAGGCCATCATTGTAAATAAGAATTTGTTCTTAACTGACTTGCCTAGTTAAATACAAAAATAGGACATTCCTTTCATAAAGCTGGTTAATTGTGATCAATCCTTTTTCTGCCCTTCAACTGAAGCCTCTGTCCATTATGGATGCAAGAAAGTTAGCAATGTTAGTCATTTTCATGGCCCTTGAGAGCAAAGTTGTCATTTCCAGGTTTTTTCTTACTTGATTTCCATACCTTTTAGAGTGCATCTTATCCATTAATTCTTCAATCTAACTTTCCTCCAATGTAATTGGCCTAAAAATGGTAATGAAGGAAGGGGTAATCCTAGACATGAACTTTGCTCAATTTGTACCCAACCCAAAGTCTTGTTTAATCCAGGCCACAAAAGCTTTTAATTGAGCAGCCCAAAAGTATTTTTTTTAAACTGGGTAAGCTCAGGCCACCTTTGTCTTTGGGTAAAAAAATTACTTTGAGTCTCACTCTAGGTCTCCTGTTTTGCCATATGAATTTGGAAATAAGCTTATCCCACATCTTGAAGGTAGACACAGGGACTAGAATGGGTAATGCATGTCCAGACACGTTTCATTGGACGTTGCAAAAACATTTCTGTGTATCAGTTGTCAGGACGTTACCTGATGGTCCCAAAGAAACTTTCTCCCAACAAATATTTTTTTAATTACACTAGTTACTGTTGTGAAGTCCATCAAGGCCCTGATTGGTGAACCACTGGTCCATTCAAAGCTATTTTTGTCTGTTGGTAAGGTTAAGGTTACTCACACACAATTCTTAACTTATTTGACATACATGATTACAATGTGCATATTCATTTATACAGTAAATATTATTAAACATGTCCTCACCTGGGATTTAAACTCACAACCTCTTGGTTCACAGCATTCAGATCTTCCTGCTACACTTGTTCAATCCATTTCAATCAGTGTAGATGAAGGTGAGGAGACAGGTTGAAGAATGATTTTTAAGCCCTGAGACATGGATTGTGTATGTGTGCCATTCAGAGGATGAATGGGCAAGACAAAATATTTAAGTGCCTTTGAACAGGGTATAGTAGTAGGTGCAAGGTGAACTTGTTTGTGTCTAGAACTGCAACGCTGCAGGGTTTTTCACGCTCAACAGTTTCCCGTGTGTATCAAGAATGGTCCACCACCCAAAGGACATCAAGCCAACTTGACACCATTTAGGGAAGCATTAGAGTCAACATGGGCCAGCATCCCTGTGGAATGCTTTCAAAATCTTGTAGAGAACATGCCCCGACGAATGGAGGCTGTTCTGAGGGAAAAAGAGGGGTACAACTCAATATCACGAAGGTGTTCTTAATGTTTTGTATACCCAATGTATGTCATTTTCTGGTTTGTTTAAAATAATAATAAAAAGAAGATGACGCCAACAGACATGGCAGCTCTGCTTCTAGCTCATAAGCAACTTTGCAGTATTTAGTTTTGTGTGTGTTATTTATTACATTATTAGCCCAGAACATTTTTTGTATTATTACATACAGCCGGAAGTAACTTCTGGATATCAGAGCAGTGGTAACTCACAATCATCCCAGAAACTTAGACCCACTCCAATTTGCATACCGCCGTAATAGATCCACAGATAATGTAGTCTCTATTGCACTCCACGCTGCCCTTTCCCACCTGGACAAAAGGAACACCAATGTGAGAATGCTATTCATTGACTACAGCTCAGCGTTCAACACCATAGTGCCCTCAAAGCTCATCAATAAGCTAAGGACCCTGGGACTAAACACCTCCCTCTGCAACTGGATCCTGGACTTTCTGATGGGCCGCCCCCAGGAGGTAAGGGTAGGTAACAACACATCCGCCATGCTGATCCTCAACACGGGGGCCCCTCAGGAGTGCGTGCTCAGCCCCCTCCTGTACTCCCTGTTCAATCATGACTGCAGAGCCAGGCACGACTCCAACACCATCATTAAATTTGCTAATGACACAACAGTGGTAGGCCTGATCACCGACAACGACGAGACAGCCTATAGGCAGGAGGTCAGAGACCTGGCCGTGTGGTGCCAGGACAACAACCTCTCCCTCAACGTGATCAAGACAAAGGAGATGATTGTGGACTACAGGAAAAAGAGGACCGATCATGCCCCCATTCTCATCGACGGGGCTGCAGTGGAACAGGTGGAGAGCTTCAAGTTCCTTAGTGTCCACATCACCAACAAACTAACATGGTCCAAGCACACCATAACAGTCGTGAAGCGGGCACAACAAAACGTATTCTCCCTCAGGAGACTGAAAAGATTTGGCATGGGTCCTGAGATCCTCAAAAGGTTCTACAGCTGCACCATCGAGAGCATCCTGACTGGTTGCATCCCTGCCTGGTATGGCAACTGCTCGGCCTCCGACCGCAAGGCACTACATCACTGGGGCCAAGGTTCCTGCCATCCAGGACCTCTATACCAGGCAGTGTCAGAGGAAGGCCCTAAAAATTGTCAAAGACTCCAGCCACCCTAGTCATAGACTGTTCTTTCTGCAACCACACGGCAAACGATCCCAGAGCACCAAGTCTGGGTCCAAGAGGCTTCTAAACAGCTTCTACCCCCAAGCCATGAGACTCCTGAACGTCTTATCAAATGGCTACCAAGACTATTTGCATTGACCCCCCCCCCTCTCCACTCCACTCCACTACCACTCTCTGTTGTCATCTATGCATAGTCACTTTAATTTACTCTTCCTACATGTACATACTACCTCAACTAACTGGTGCCCCCTGCACATTGACTCTGTGCCGGCACCCCCCTGTATATATTGTTATTTTTTTACTGCTGCTCTTTAATTATTTGTTACTTTTATCTCTTATTCTTATCCGTATTTTTTGAAACTGCACTGTTGGTTAGGGGCTCGTAAGTAAGCATTTCACTGTAAGGTCTGTTGTACCTGTTGTATTCGGAGCATGTGACAAATAAAATGTTATTTGGATCCTTTGTTCATACCCCCAAGGGCAATTTAACTTATCCCAAAGGCTGCTCCTAGATGCCGCTGGTGGAAAAAAAGTATTCAGAGTGGACTTCTAGTCCGACTCAGGAGGCGTGCACACCATCCACCGCTTCCGAGTAATTTACTTGCTAAGGTTCCGTCCTTGGACAATAAAGTAGACAAACTCAGTGTGAGGATATCTTTCCGGAGAAACATCAGGGACTGTAACATACTCCGTTACACGGAATCATGGCTCTCTCCGGATATACTGTCCTCATCCATACAGCCAGCTGGGTTCTCAGTACATTGCACAGACAAGAATAAAGAACTCTCTGGGAAGAAGAAAGGCGGTGGTGTACAGTGCATTCGGAAAGTATTCAGACCCCTTAACGTTTTACACATTTTTCCTCATCAATCTACACACAATTTCCCATAATGACAAAGCAAAAGCATTTTTTTATACATTTTTGCCAATTTATATTTTTTTTAAACAGAAAAATCTATTTACATAAGTATTCAGACCCTTTACTCAGTACTTTGGCAGTGATGACAGCCTCAATTCTTCTTGGGTATGATGCTACAATGTTGGCAGACTTATATTTGGGGAATTTTTCTAATTATTTCCTGCAGATCCTCTCAAGCTCTGTCGGGTTGAATGGGGAGCGTCGCTGCACAGCTATTTTTAGGTCTCTCCAGAGATGTTCGATCGGGTTCAAATCCGGGCTCTGGCTGGGTCACTCAAGTAGTGGTGGAAAAAGTATCCAATTGTCATTGTAAAAGTAAAGATACCTTAATAGAAAGTCAACAAGTAAAATATTACTTGTGTAAAAGTATAAAAGTATTTGGTTTTAAATATAGTTAAGTATCAAAGTACATGTAATTGCTCAAATGTACTTAAGTATCAAAAGTACAAGTATAAATAATTTTGAATTCCTTATATTAAGCAAAGCAGACAGCCACATTTTCTAGTTTTTATTTATTTACGCATTACCAGGGGCACGCTCCAACTCTCAGACATAATTTAAAAATGAAGTATGTGCTTGGTGAATTCGTCAGATCAGAGACAGTAGGGATGACCAGGGATGTTCACTTGATAAGTGTGTGAATTAAACAATTTTTTTGTCCTGCTATGTCTGGAGTAAAAAGTACATAATTTTCATTAGCCTTTTGGCAAACTCCAAGCGGGATGTCATGTGCCTTTTAGTGAGGACTGGATTCCGTCTGACCACACTACCATAAAGGCCTGATTGGTGGAGTGCTGCAGAGATGGTTGTCCTTCTGATAACATATTGGATTTTGGCAGATAGAGGGCAGCATTGGCAAGGTGACTGGGAATATGGTCAAATGCAAACAGTGTAATTATTCCCTCTGTAAGGCAAACAAACAGGCAAAACGTCAATACAGAGACGAAGTGGAGTCGCAATTCAACGGCTCAGACACGAGACGTTATGTGGCATGGTCTACAGAATATCTCGGATTACAAAGTGAAAACCAGCTATATCGCGGACACTGAAGTCTTGCTCCCGGACAAGCTAAACACCTTCTTCGCCCGCTTTGAGGTTAACACAGTGCCAATGACGTGGTCCGCTCCCAAGGACAGGGGGTCCTTGTTCTCTGTGGCATACGTTAGTAAGACATTTAAGCGTGTTAACCCTAACAAGGCTGCCGGTCCAGATGGTATCTCTAGCTGTGTACTCAGAGCATGTGCAGACCAGCTGTCTGGAGAGTTTATGGACATATTCAATCTCTCCCTATCCCAGTCTGCTGTCGCCACTTGCATTAAGATGTACACCTTTATTCCTGTACCCAAGAAAGCAAAGGTATCTGAACTAAATGACTATCGGCCAGTAGCACTCACCTCTGTAATCATGAAGTGCTTTGAGAGGGTAGTTAAGGATCATATCACCTTCCCCTTACCTGACACCCGAGACCCACTTCAATTTGCATACCGCCCAAATAGATCCACAGATGATGCAATCGCCATTGCACTGCACACTGCCCTTATCTGCCCTTATCCCATCTGGATAAGAGAAATACCTATGTAAGAATGCTGTTCATTGACTATAGCTCAGCCTTCAACACCATTGGATTTGGGTCTGAACCCGGCCCTGTGCAACTGGGTCCTGGAATTCCTGACGGGCCGCCCCCAGGTGGTGAAGGTAGGAAACAACACCTCCACTACGCTGATCCTCAACACAGGGGCCCCACAAGGCTGCGTGCTCAGCCCCCTCCTGTACTTCCTGTTTACCCATGACTGCGCAGCCACGCACGTCTTCAACACAATCATCAAGTTTGCAGACGACACAACAGTAGTAGGCCTGATTAACAACAATGACGAGACTGCCTATGGGGAGGAGGTGAGGACGCTGGCGGAGGTGTGCCAGGAAAATAACCTCTCTCTCAACATCAACAAAACGAAGGAGCTGATCGTGGACTTCAGGAGACGAGAGAGAGCACGCCCCTATTCACATCGACAGGACCACAGTGGAGAAGATGGAAAGCTGCAAGTTCCTCGGTGTACACATCACTGACAATCTGAAATGGTCCACCTACACAGACAGTGTGGTGAAGAAGGTGCAACAGCACCTCTTCAATCTCAGGAGGCTGAGGAAATTTGGCTTGACCCCTAAGACCCTCACAACTTTTACAGATGCACAATTGAGAGCATCCTGTCAGGCTGTATCACCGCCTGGTACGGCAACTGTACCGCCCGCAACTACAGGGCTCTCCAGAGGGTGGTGCGCTCTGCCCAACGCATCACCGGGGGCACACTGCCTGCCCTCCAAGGCACCTACAGCACCAGATGTCACAGGAAGGCCAAAAATATCATCAGGGACGTCAACCACCTAAGCCACGGCCTGTTCAGCCCGCTATCTTCCAGAAGGTAAGGTCAGTACAGATGCATCAAAATTGGGGCTGAGAGACTGAAAGACAGCTTCTATCTCAAGGCCATTACCCCATAATGACAAAGCATAAACTTTTTTTATTTTTCTTGCCTATTTATAAAAAAGTTACAAATTGAAATACCACATTTACATAAGTATTCAGACCCTTTACTCAGTACTCTGTTGAGGCACATTTGGCAGCGATTACAGCCTTGAATCCTCTTGGGCATGACGCTACAAGCTTGGCACACCTGTGTAATAGGAATTTTAATGTGTGTGCTTATAACTCATTTCTGTGTTCTATTCATGTGCTGTTCTAAACTCAGCAAAAAAAGAAACGTCCTCTCACTGTCAACTGCGTTTATTTTCAGCAAACTTAACATGTGTAAATATAATACATGTATGAACATAACAAGATTCAACAACTGAGACATAAACTGAACAAATTCCACAGACATGTGACGAACAGAAATGAAAAAATGTGTCCCTGAACAAACAGGGGTCAAAATCAAAAGTAACAGTCAGTATCTGGTGTGGCCACCAGCTGCATTAAGTACTGCATTGAATCTCCTATTCATGGACTGCACCAGGTTTGCAAGTTCTTGCTGTGAGATGTTACCCCACTCGTCCACCAAGGCACCTGCAAGTTCCCGGACATTTCTGGGGGGAATGGCCCTAGCCCTAGCCCTCACCCTCCAATCCAACAGGCTCCAGATGTGCTCAATGGGATTGAGATCTGGGCTCTTCGCTGGCCATGGCAGAACACTGACATTCCAGTCTTGCAGGAAATCACTCACAGAACGAGCAGTACGGCTGGTGGCATTGTCATGCTGGAGGGTCATGTCAGGATGAGCCTGCAGGAAGGCTACCACATGAGGGAGGAGGAAGTCTTCACTGTAACGCACAGCGTTGAGATTCCCTGCAATGACAACAAGCTCAGTCCAATGATGTTGTGCCACACTGCTCCAGACCATGACGGACCCTCCACCTCCAAATCGATCCCCCTCCAGAGTACAGGCCTCGGTGTAACGCTCATTCCTTCGACGATAAAAGCGAATCCGACCATCACCCACGGTGAAACAAAACCGCGACTCGTCAGTGAAGAGCACTTTTGCAAGTCCGGTCTGGTCCAGCGACGGTGGGTTTGTGCCCATAGGCGACGTTGTTGCCGGTGATGTCTGGTGAGGACCTGCCTTACAACAGGCCTACAAGCCCTCAGTCCAGGGATTGTGCATTCCTGGTCTAACTCGGGCAGTTGTTGTTGCCATCCTGTACCTGTAACGCAGGTGTGATGTTCGGATGTACCGATCATGTGCAGGTGTTGTTACACGTGGTCTGCCACTGCGAGGACGATCAGCTGTCTGTCCTTTCTCCCTGTAGTGCTGTCTTAGGTGTCTCACAGTACGGACATAGCAATTTATTGCCCTGGCCACATCTGCAGTCCTCATGCCTACGTTCACGCAGATGAGCAGGGACCCTGGGCGTCTTTCTTTTGGTGTTTTTCAGAGTCTGTAGAAAGGCCTCTTTAGTGTGTTAAGTTTTCATAACTGAAGACCTTAATTGCCTACCGTCTGTAAGCTGTTAGTGTCTTAACGACTGTTCCACAGGTGCATGTTCATTAATTGTTTATGGTTCATTGAACAAGCATGGGAAACAGTGTTAAAACCCTTTACAATGAAGATCTGTGAAGTTATTTGGATTTTTACGAATTATCTTTGAAAGACAGGGTCCTGAAAAGGGGACGTTTCTTTTTTTGCTGAGTTTATAAACCAATTTCTGTGTTCATGCAAGTGGCTGACCTTAGAAATCACCTATCAGTAGCTGCAATTTGGCAGTACTCCCAGACCGTGTTTTGAGAACGAATGATGTTGTTTTGAGAACAAACGAAAGATATCTAAGTTTCAAGGTCTCAGCTTAGAGAGGAGAAGTGTTGGTCTGTCACATGTTATTATGAAACAGTATTGGTCGGTCACATGAATGACACAAAACAGTAATGATTAATTAATTATGCTAAATCATGCAAATAGAACTTGTCTGTGTATTGCCGTATATAAGACAACTGCTGGGTCTGCAAAAGCGAGATCTCCTGATTGACATGTGTACTATGGTGCATTGAGTTGGTTGGAACCTCTCCAGCACGCTGACAATAAACAATGATTAATTTAAGATTGACTTTGAGAGTCCCTGTCTAAGAATTTTTCCACAACACCTGTATTTGGGGAGTTTCTCCAATTCTTCTCTGCAGATCTTGACAAGCTATGTAAGGTTAGATAGGGAGCGCCGCTGCACATCAATTTTCGGTTTCTCGGTCACCTCCCTAATCAAGGCCCTTTTCCCCGATTGCTCAGTTTGGCCGAGCAGCCAGCTCTGGGAGGAGTCTTGGTGGTTCTTAACATCTTCCATTTAAGAATGATGGAGGCCACTGTGTTCTTGGGGACATTCAATACTGCCGATTTTTTTTAGTACCCTTCCCCAGATCTGTGCCTTGACACAATCCTGTCTCGGAGCTCTACGGACAATTCCTTAGACCTCATGGCTTGGTTTTTGCTCTGACATGCACTGTCAACTGTGGGACCTTATATAGACAGGTGTGTGCCTTTCCAAATCATGTCTAATCAAATTAATTTACCACAGGTGGACTCCAATCAAGTTGTAGAAACATCTCAAGGATGATCAATGGAAAAAGGATGCACCTGAGCTCAATTTCGAGTCTCATAGCAAAGGGTCTGTCTGAATACTTAAATAAATGAGGTATTTCTGTTTTTAGTTTCTATTTGCAAATATTTCTAAAAACCTTTTTCGCTTTGTCGTTATGGGGTATTGCGTGTAGATTTATGTTTTGTTTAATACATTTTAGAATAAGGCTGTAACGTAACAAAATGTGGAAAAAGTTGGGTCTGAATATTTTCCGAATGCATTGTATATACTGTACTCTACTGTATTTTACTCAATGCCACTCAGACATTGCTCGTCCTAAAATTGATATATTTCTTAATTCCATTCTTTTACTTTTAGATATGTGACCAATAAAATTTGATTTGATATTATTATTTGTCAACAGTTACATCACAACTATCTGATCTAATTAAAGGGGAACTGCACCCTCTGATTTGGCCTCTTTTTTTTGTCTTGCTCAAGAAATCGTGAATTGGCATGGGGGTTTGGTTTTTAATGTGGGTGCTTCTTGATCACACCAGCCTTTGCTTTGGCTCCCCCTCCTGTCCAGCTCAGGCGTTCGGCGTCGCCGGCCTTCTAGCTGCTTCTGAACATACTGCTGGCAAATGCCCTTCACTCATCAACCCCGGACTTGTCTCGTCATCATTACACATACCTGCTTCCAATCCCCACTCTACTCCCTCTGCCATTTGTCTTTGTCGGTCATTGCAAATGTTACTTGTTTTCCTGAGAGGAATCTCTCCTACTATTTCCTGAGTACTTTATATTCTGCACTTTGGGTTCGCCCTGTGCCTTTTTGTTTATGAAGATATATTTTCAGCACAACAGCGTTTGGGTTTCGTCCCACTTTGATCTATGGTGCTTAAATAAACTTAGTAATTCTAAACGTGCGGCTGCCTCCTGCCTACTCTCTACACCAGTGACACTTGGGTGTGTCCTTGTCACCACCAAGACACACCCATCTGTCAGAACCTTGCCCTCAGCTGTTTCACACCACTCAATCATAACAAACAAACCTCCTGCAGGTTGAGTTCAATAACTACAGGCAGATGTGTGGTGAGATGCCTGAGAAAGCTTTGAATAGGTCAGTAGCCTACAGAGTAATATGAGAAGAATGTAGTTGCTGAGTTTTTATACAGTACCAGTCAAAAGTTTGGACACACTTAATCATTCAAGGGTATTTCTTTATTTTTACTCTTTTCTACATTGTAGAATAATAGTGAATAAGTCAAAACTCTGAAATAACACATATGGAATCATGTAGTAACCCAAAAAATGTTAAACAAATCAAAATATATTTTATATTTGAGATTCTTCAAAGTAGCCAACCTTTTGCCTTGACAGCTTTGCACACTCATTGCAGTCTCTCAACCAGGTTCATGAGGTAGTCACCTGGAATACATTTCAATTAACAGGTGTGCCTTGTTAAAAGTTAGTTTGTGGGAATTTCTTTCCTTCTAATGCGTTTTAGCCAATCAGTTGTGTTGTGACAAGGTAGGAGTGGTATACAGAAGATAGTCCTATTTGGTAAAATACCAAGTCCATATTATGGCAAGAACAGCTCAAATAAGCAAAGAGAAATGACAGTCCATCATTACTTTAAGACATTATTTATTTAGAATTAACCAGCATGGCTACCACAGTGTTCTGCAGCGATACGCCATCCCATTTGGTTTGCGCTGAATGGGACTATCATTTGTTTTTCAACAGGACAATGACACAACACACCTTCAGGCTGTGTAATGGCTATTTGACCAAGAAGGAGAGTGATGGAACGCTGCATCAGATGACCTGACCTACACAATCACCTGACCTCAGCCTAATTGAGATTGTTTGGGATGAGTTGAACCACAGAGTGAAGGAAAAGCAGCCAACAAGTTCTCCGAATATGTGGGAACTCCTTCAAGACTTTTGGAAAAGCATTGCAGGTGAAGCTGGTTGAGAGAATGCTAAGAGTGTGCAAAGCTGTCGTCAAGGCAAAGGGTGGCTATTTGAAGAATCTCATATATAAAATATATTTAGATTTGTTAAACTGTTTTTGGTTACTACATGATTCCATATGTGTTATTTCATAGTTTTGATGTCTTCAAAATCAATCTACAATGTAGAAAATAGTAAAAGTAAAGAAAAACCCTTGAATGAGTAGGTGTGTCCAAACTTTTGCCTGGTACTGTATATTGCTAAGAATGTGAGAGTAGGGTGATTCCCCTAGCAGGTATTGAACCCAGGGCACCAGCACCAATGACGAACATCCAAATATCTGTCCCAATAAGGGATATCTCAAGAGAGGATGTGCTTATTGGGCCAGTATATTAAGGCCCTGTACAGAAGAAAATCTAATTCCTCCTCCCTAGGCACTTGTATTTATCTAAAACAACTTGAGTGTAAGCAATGGGGTGAATGCACTTTGAAGTAAATCTTCTCTGTTAAGAGTACACTCAAGAAAACTATCCAGGAGTATCATTAAAACAGGATAATATGCCCCACCTACATTAGAGGTGGGGCATATTATGCTCTCGGTGCTCTCATTTGTTGACTTCTGTAACCGTAAAAGCCTTGGTTTCATGCATTTTAACATTAGAAGCCTCCTCCCTAAGTTTGTTTTATTCACTGCTTTAGCACACTCTGTCAACCCGGATGTCCTAGCCATGTCTGAATCCTGGCTTAGGAAGACCACCAAAAACCCTGACATTTCCATCCCTAACTATAACATTTTCCGACAAGATAGAACTGCCAAATGGGGCGGTGTTGCAATCTACTGCAGAGATAGCCTGCAGAGTTCTGTCTTACTATCCAGATCTGTACCAAAACAATTCGAGTTTCTACTTTTAAAAATCCACCTTTCCAGAAAAAAGTCTATCACCGTTGCCGCTTGCTATAGA
The DNA here is from genome assembly GCF_045679555.1 of Salvelinus alpinus. Classification (NCBI taxonomy): domain Eukaryota; kingdom Metazoa; phylum Chordata; class Actinopteri; order Salmoniformes; family Salmonidae; genus Salvelinus; species Salvelinus alpinus. Next base: position 34,353,211 of record NC_092087.1, on the reverse strand, counting down.
CCACCCTCTGCCACCAGCTGTGCCCTGGACACCATATGAGAATTTATTTCCCCTCATCTATCTTCATAGCTCGTGCTGCTAGATGACCTCAACTGGTACATGCTTAACACCCCAGCCGTCCTACAATCTAAGCTTGATGCCCTCAATCTCACATAAATTATCAATGAACCCACCAGGTACAACCCCAAATCCGTAAAAACGGGCACCCTCATAGATATCATCCTAACCAACTTGCCCTCCAAATACACCTCTGCTGTTTTCATCCAAGATCTCAGCGATCACTGCCTCATTGCCTGCTTCCGTAATTGGTCTGCGGTCAAACGACCACCCCTCATCACTGTCAAACGCTCCCTAAAACACTTCAGCGAGCAGGCCTTTCTAATCGACCTGACCCGGGTATCCTGGAAGGATATTGACCTCATCGCGTCAGTAGGGGATGCCTGGTTATTCTTTAAAATCTGTGGAACAGATATAGCCCTTGGTTCTCTCCAGACCTGACTGCCCTTGACCAGCACAAAAACATCCTGTGGCGTTCTGCATTAGCATCGAATAGCCCCCATGATATGCAACTTTTCAGGGAAGTTAGGAACCAATATACACAGGCAGTTAGGAAAGCTGAGGTTAGCTTTTTCAAGCAGAAATTTGCATCCTGTAGCACAAAAATAAAAGTTCTGGGACACTGTAAAGTCCATGGAGAATAAGAGCACCTCCTCCCAGCTGCCCACTGCACTGAGTCTAGGAAACACTGTCACTACCGATAAGTCCACTATAATTGAGAATTTCAATAAGCAAGTTTCTACGGCTGGCCATGCTTTCCACCTGGCTACCCCTACCCCGGTCAACAGCCCTGCACCCCCCACAGCAACTCACCCAAGCCTCCCCCGCTTCTCCTTCACCGAAATCCAGATAGCTGATGTTCTGAAAGAGCTGCAAAATCTGGACCCCTACAAATCAGCCGGGCTAGACAATCTAGACCCTCTCTTTCTAAAATGATCTGCCGAAATTGTTGCAACCCCTATTACTAGCCTGTTCAACCTCTCTTTCGTATCGTCTGAGATCCCCAAAGATCGGAAAGCTGCTGCAGTCATCCCCCTCTTCAAAGGGGGAGACACTCTAGACCCAAACTGCTACAGACCTATATCTATCCTACCCTGCCGTTCTAAGGTCTTCGAAAGCCAAGTTAACAAACAGATTACTGACCATTTCGAATCCCACCGTACCTTCTCCGCTATGCAATCTGGTTTCCGAGTTGGTCACGGGTGCACCTCAGCCACGCTCAAGGTCCTAAACGGTATCATAACCGCCATCGATAAGAGACATTACCGTGCAGCCGTATTCATCGACCTGGCCAAGGCTTTCGACTCTGTCAATCACCACATTCTTATCGGCAGACTCAACAGCCTTGGTTTCTCAAATGATTGCCTCACCTGGTTCACTAACTACTTCTCTGATAGAGTTCAGTGTGTCAAATCGGAGGGCCTGTTGTCCAGACCTCTGGCAGTCTCTATGGGGGTGCCACAGGGTTCAATTCTTGGGCCAACTCTCTTCTCTGTATACATCAATGATGTCGCTCTTTCTGCTGTTGATTCTCTGATCCACCTCTACACAGACGACACCATTCTGTATACCGCTGACCCTTCTTTGGACACTGTGTTAACTAACCTCCAGACGAGCTTCAATGCCATACAACTCTCCTTCCGTGGCCTCCAATTGCTCTTAAATGCAAGTAAAACTTGCTCTTCAACTGATCGCTCCCTGCACCTGCGCGCCAGTTCAGCATCACTACTCTGGACGGTTCTGACTTAGAATATGTGGAACACCACAAATACCTAGATGTCTGGTTAGACTGTAAACTCTCCTTCCAGACTCACATCAAGCATCTCCAATCCAAAATTAATTCTAGAATCGGCTTCCTATTTCGCAACAAAGCATCCTTCACTCATGCTGCCAAACATACCCTCGTAAAACTGACCATCCTACCGAACCTCGACTCCGGCGATGTCATTTACAAAATAGCCTCCAACACTCTACTCAACAAATTGGATGCAGTCTATCACAGTGCCATCCGTTTTGTCACCAAAGCCCCATATACTACCCACCACTGCGACCTGTACGCTCTCGTTGGCTGGCCCTCGCTTCATACTCGTCGCCAAACCCACTGGCTCCAGGTCATCTACAAGTCTCTGCTAGGTAAAGCCCCGCCTTATCTCAGCTCACTGGTCACCATAGCAGCACCCACCCAAGATTGGAGTACTGTGAACCAAGAGGTTGAGAGTTCAAATCTCAGGTGAAGACATGTTGAATAATAATTACTGTATAAATGAACATGCACAATGAAATCATGCATGTCAAATATTTAAGTTTTAAAGCATTTTGTGTGAGTATCCCTCACCTTGAAACAGACAAAGAGCTATGATTGGTGGTTCATTCAGGCACTTGTCATTCAGGCCCTTCCTGCTGCTGAGTGCAAACCTATTCTGTCGTGCTGAAAAAGGATGACGAGAAGTTACTGGTTACAATAAATACATGAAACAGCGCAGTGAACACACACAAGCTACAGACACACAGAGTGAAACCCTCCCCACCAAAACCCAGCCAAGGCACCCTGACACTCCAGTAGGATCACTCCAGTGTATAGTTAATTGTGCTGGTGTGTCAGTGATGGAGAGCTAATCAATGTTTACTGGCAGTGTGTTTAGTTGTTGACTGAGCAGAGACAGGTAGACTGACAAGGGAGCCGCTCATATGCTCCAAAAAAACACAGCCTAAGGGGGAGTCCAACCAATACTCATTGCGCACACACACACACACACACACACACACACACACACACACACACACACACACACACACACACACACACACACACACACACACACACACACACACACACACACACACACACACACACACACACACACACACACACACACACACACACACACACACATATATACTGTATATATCCCTGGAGCTTACTATTACAACACAACAGACAAACACAAATCAGACATAAGCAAACACCCTCCTCTCTGGGCAACATACCCTTCAAGTCCTGCCACTGAAAGGATGAGTGTGCTAGACTCCCCAGTCCCCCTAGGCCCCTCCCTGTGCCAGGGAAGGAGATGAAGGAGAAACCCAGCTAACAACAAATTTCCCCACAACTTTAGAGAATGTTCCCTTAATTAAGAGTCTCAGTAGATCATTAACGTTTTCATAGGAATGTTCTTGTGATGTGCAAGGAATGTTACGAAGAGACCATTCCCTTAATGTCAAATAGAACTTACCAAGAGAGTGGTTACCATGTTCTCAGAACTTAAGATATTAATGTTCTAGACATTTTCCATTGGAAAATTCATGTGTCCAGCTTTCTGTGGGTTAGGAGAATAATCCATCAACGTGTCACCAAACATACACAGGCTGAATCTCAAACCGAGCACTTTGAGCACTTCGAGCACTCGATCACTCGGTATGCACGTTCACAAGTCAAACACTAGTTGTTGAGTCATCAAGGGCTCCACTGCGCCCTTCGGAAGCCTCTTTATCGAGTGGGCATCCTATGCCGACACTGCACCCTTGGCAGCAACTTTATCCCATTAATCTTATCATGTTACCTAGCAACAACAGTCACTAGTACGTCACCCTCAAAAATAGTCAGAATAAATCAAAATATTAAGAATCTGTCATTAATGTCCTTGTCCCATCGCGCACTAGCAACTCATTTGGCGGGCCGGGCGCAGTGCACGCTGACACGGTCGCCAGGTGTACGGTGTTTCCTCCGACACATTGGTGCGGCTGGCTTCCGGGTTAAGTGGGCATTGTGTCAAGAAGCAGTGCAGCTTGGTTGGGTTGTGTTTCGGAGAACGCACAGCTCTCGACCTTCGCCTCTCCCGAGTCCGCACGGGAGTTGTAAAATAGATAGAATGTTCCCCTAACTAATGGAAAACTGGACACTCAAACATTGGGGGAACATTACGGGTAACATTACAAAAACGTTCTCTCTCCTTAGAATTGTTAGCTGGGAAGACAGATCAGGAGCCACTTAGAGCGCCAGGAGGAAAATAGAGGAGAGTGGAGAATAAGACAGGAGGTGATGGATGACAGAAACAAGTGAGGGAAGTAAAGAGGAGGGATGAAATAGAGTATGGAACCTGGGTCAAGTCTGTCAACAAGTGAGCTGTCATCTTCCTGTCATCGGACACACCTCACACACCTGGAAACCAGAACAATTTCTATGTATGTAGAGACACTGACATACAGTATAACACACACTCATAAAAAATACACTGCTTCCACACTGTCATCTTCCTGTCATCGGACACACACCTCACACACCTCACACACCTGGAAACCAGAACAACTTCTATGTATGTAGACAGACTGACATACACTATAACACACACTCATAAAAAATACACTGCTTCCACAATGTGGCCTTCATACTCAAGAGTAGAGTGGAGTGGAGAATCTTTATTACCCAGAGAGGCTATTTGCTAGACTATGTTCATAAAAACATATAGGACTTCCTGGAATCATGTGGCACTTCACTGGTCGATGACACACCTTTTGCATGTATGCTCATAAGACAAACCCACATTCATATGCAGTTTACCTTACTTTATTAGATTTATTTGACAGGGACAATGAGCATGAATCAACATCTCTGTGAAAGTGCCCTATTTAGCCTTATTTAGCCAGAAGGCTCATATTCCTCCTTAGTCCCTAGGCAGCTGGAAGTGCAGCGCGTACAGGTGTGAAAAGCTTGATATATTATGTTGTTAATTTACTGTTTTCTTAAGAACATCGCTGTGCTTGTCTTCACAGTGTCTCATGTCTTTCACTGTACTGTAACTTCAACCTTTTCCCAGCAGATACTTGGCAAGAGTGCACAACTACAAGTACAGACAATTCAGTTGCAAGAACAGCGATTCAAGACGGTGGAACAGACATGAAACTCATGAGCAAGCACAAATAAAATAAACATGGAGAACTCACATTACGAAACTCATAAACAAGCAAATGAAAACCCAGGAGGAGTGCTATTTGCACTTAAAAGGCTAACATGAACAGCTGTCTTTGACCAGAGAATCTGCACATACAAATAAACAAGAGCAGCAAGATAAGATGGTATTTGAAATACTGGGGAGTTTAGGGGATAGGGGTTATGGAGGATATAGGGCATGGCTTGCAGAAATAAAATGGAATGACCAAGTGGTGGTGTACCAAATGTGTGGGAGGAAAGGAAGGCAGAGGAGAAGAGAGAGAAAAATATATTAGAGAGAATTAACACTGAGTATACCAAACATTAGGAACACCAGCTCTTTCCATGACATAGACTGACCAGGTGAATCCAGGTGAATCCAGGTGAAAGCTATGATCCCTTATTGTTGTACCCTGTTAAATCCACTTCAATCAATGTAGATGAAGGGGAGGAGACAGGTTAGAGAAGGATTTTTAAGCCTTGAGACATGGATTATGTAGGCCTATGTGTGCCATTGAGATGGTGAATTGGCAAAACAAAAGATTTAAGTGCCTTTGAACGGAGTATGGTATTAGGTGCCAGGCACACCAGTTTGAGTGTGTCCAGAACTGCAACGCTGCTGGGGTTTTCATGCTCAACAGTTTCCCATGTGTATCAAGAATGGTCCACCACCCAAAGAACATCCAGCCAACTTGGCACAACTGTGGGAAGCATTAAAGTCAACATGGGCTTGTAGAGTCTATGCCCCGACAAATTGAGGCTGTTCTGACATCAAAAGGGAGTGCAACTCAATATTATAAAAGTGTTACTAATGTTTTGTACACTCAGTGTATAATGCTCAGGACCCGGTTTCCCAAAAGCATCTTAAGGCTAAGCCCTGGGCTTTGTCATTCCTAGCTACTTCACTGAGTTGGGCTGGACAGGCTGACACAAATAGGTCAGAGTTATCATGAGTCTGAACACAGAGGTTGTTTGTGTAACTGGTGTGGTAGTTCCAAGGCCAGAAAGTAGCAGTGCAGTCCCCATAGCAACCACAGGCAACACCGCTGACTAGAGACAAGATTAGCATGTCAAGCTGAACACATCTGCATGGGGAGCTAATTAAACTGTGTTATCCACATACACTGTACATCTCATACTATTCACCTGTCACGCCCTGACCTTAGTTATATTTGTTTTCTTTATTTTTTGGTTAGGTCAGGGTGTGACAAGGGGTGGTTTGTTTAGTTTTGTCTTGTCTAGGGTTTTTGTTATCTATGGGGATTTTGGATTCTAGGGGTTTGTAGGTTTATGGTGGCCTGAGTTGGTTCCCAATCAGAGACAGCTGTTTCTCGTTGTCTCTGATTGGGGAGCCTATTTAGGTTGCCATTTTCCATATTGGTTTTGTGGGTAGTTGTTTTCTGTTTTGTGTTGTTTCACCTGACAGGACTGTTTCGTTTCTTACATTCTCTTTGTTATTTTGTTTCGTGTTCTGTTATAATAAATTATCATGGACACTTACTACGCTGCGTTTTGGTCCGATCTATCCTGTTCATCAGATGAAGAAGATCGTTACATCACCACAGATAGCCCAGATACTGTACATCTCACACTCTGATACATGTAGGTCACAGGTGGTGCTGGCACATGCTGCAGCCCTGAACCTCAGCATTTTATTGGTTGCTTTATTGGTTGCCAGCTCCTTATAAATCTAAACCTTTAAAACCAAGGCAAACCAGCGCAGGCATACAGTATGTGCATAAACACAAATGGTAAAAGTTGCTGTAAGGACAGACGTTGGGAGACAAGAAGTATGTTCAGGGAGTGAACATTTAATAAATAACGGACATGAAACAAAACATGGACAGCGTCTGGACAGGGGAAACATTAATGCTGACACGGGGATCAAACTGAGGAACAGACAGATATAGAGGGGGAAATCAACAAAGTGAAGGAGTTCAGGTGAGTCCAATGAAGCGCTGATGCGTGTAATGATGGTGACATGTGTGCGTAATGATGGGCAGCCTGGTGAGGAGGAGCGGGAGCAGGCGTGACAGACAATACCCCCCTCTAGGGGCGCCACCCTGCATCCCACCTGTGCGAGCTTGACAGGTCGGCCGAGGCACGGGAGTCGGACGAGCCGGCCGAGGCGCAGAAGCCCGGCAAGCCGGCCAAGGCGTGGAAGCCCGACGAGCCGGCTGAGGCGCAGGAGCCCGATGAGCCGGCCGAGGCGTGGAAACCTGACGAGCCGGTTGAGGCATGACGTGGGATGGGAGCCTGCCGAGCCAACCGAGGCAAGAAAACCTCTCGAGTCAGCTAAGGCGTGGAAGCCCGACGAGCCAGCTGAGGAATCCCCGGTTCCTTTGGAAGCCACACCTGGACCTGATGTCACCAACCAAAACAAAAACTCCCTGATGCTTCCAACATTGGTGTCAGCATTCTGTAAGGACAGACGCTGGGAGACGAGAAGCAAGTACAGGGAGTGAACCTTTAATAAATAACGAACATGAAACAACACAAGGACAGCGGCTGGACAGGGGAAACAAAACGACATTAATGCTGACACAGGGATCAAACTGAGGAACAGGCAGATATAGAGGGGGCAATCAACAAAGTGAAGGAGTCCAAGTGGGTCCAATGAAGCGCTGGTGCGTGTAATAATGGTGACAGGTGTGCGTAATGATGGGCAGCCTGGTACCCTTGAGCGCCAGAAAGGGGGAGCGGGGGCAGGCGTGACAGTTGCAGTTGACTCATCAATCACTTTTATGAGGGTTTCTAATGCTGATTGGTTAATACAAAACAACAGCATGTGACTAAAAAAATAAAAAAATCAAGTTTATTTTATATAGCTCTTCGTACATCAGCTAATATCTCGAAGTGCTGTACAGAAACCCAGCCTAAAACCCCAAACAGCAAGCAATGCAGGTGTAGAAGCACGGTGGCTAGGAAAAACTCCCTAGAAAGGCCAAAACCTAGGAAGAAACCTAGAGAGGAACCAGGCTATGAGGGTTGGCCAGTCCTCTTCTGGCTGTGCCGGGTGGAGATTATAACAGAACATGGCCAAGATGTTCAAATGTTCATAAATGACCAGCATGGTCAAATAATAATCAGGAGTAAATGTCAGTTGGCTTTTCATAGCCGATCATTGAGAGTATCTCTACCGCTCCTGCGGTCTCTAGAGAGTTGAAAACAGCAGGTCTGGGACAGGTAGCACGTCCGGTAGAAAGGTCAGGGTTCCATAGCCGCAGGCAGAACAGTTGAAACTGGACCAGCAGCAAGGCCAGGTGGACTGGGGACAGCAAGGAGTCATCATGCCCGGTAGTCCTGACGCATGGTCCTAGGGCTCAGGTCCTCAGAGAGAGAGAAAGAAAGAGAGAAGGAGAGAATTAGAGAGAGCATACTTAAATTCACACAGGACACCGGATAAGACAGGAGAAGTACTCCAGATATAACCAACTGACCCCAGCCCCCCAACACATAAACTACTGCAGCATAAATACTGGAGGCTGAGACAGGAGGGGTCAGGAGACACTGTGGCCCCATCCGATGATACCCCCGGACAGGGCCAAACAGGAAGGATATAACCCCACTGTCACGTTCCTGACCTTATTTCCTTTGTTTAGTCTTTGTTTAGTTGGTCAGGACGTGAGCTGGGTGGGTATATTCTATGTTTTGTGTTTCATTGGTTTAGGTGTGTATTATTGGCCTGATATGGTTCTCAATCAGAGGCAGGTGTTTTACGTTTTCTCTGATTGGGAACCATATTTAGGTAGGCTGTTTTCACTGGGTGATTGTTCCTGTTCATTGCGTTCTTTGTTTTCACTAGGTTCACATGTTCAGGTCTGTAGCGTCGTTGGTTTCATTCTGTTTATTGTTTTGTTCGTGTTTATGAAGTGTTCCAATAAATATGGAAACGTACCACGCTACGATTTGGTCCTCCTCTCCCACCTAACGACGAGCGTTACACCCAACCACTTTGCCAAAGCACAGCCCCCGCACCACTAGAGGGATATCTTCAACCACCAACTTACAATCCTGAGACAAGGCCGAGTATAGCCCACAAAGATCTCCACCACAGCACAAACCAAGGGGGACTAAGTGACTAAGCAACTTTGGTTTGCTTAATCAATCAAATGAATGTATAAAACCCTTTTTACATCAGCAGATGTCACAAAGAGCTATACAGAAACCTAGCTTAAACCCCAAACAGCAGCAATGCAGATGTAGAAGCACGGTGGCTAGGAAAAACTCCCTAGAAAGTCAGGAATCTAGGAAGAAACCTAGAGAGGAACCAGGCTCTGAGGGGTAGCCAGTCCTCTTCTGGCTGTGCCGAGGGGAGACTATAAGAGTACATGGCCATTAAGGCCAGATTGTTCTTCAAGATGTTCAAACGCTCATAGATGCCCAGCAGGATGTGTGTCTAAAGCACAAATGAGACAATTTGAAGAAATGTCGCAGAGAGCATGAGCTTTAGGAGGTGCTTTGCAAAGAGATTACATTGGTGAGCACAGAATCTGCACCACTTTGATATTCAGCTCTTTGATTTACAGGGAACAATGGCCCAAAGGCCTCACTTACCTGTAGAGAACATATTGATTTCTGTTGGAGGACAAAGTGAATTGGCATCCGTAGTAACACTAGCAGGGAACAGGAAACTGCCAGTCTCTCAGTACTTGGAGACAATTATTGTTTGAGCCAAATTAATTACAACCCACACAGGAATCACCCTGGGGTTTTCTACATACTGTACAGTATAACTATACTTCTCACAACCGCCACTGTGAATGAATCTGAGCTGCCCTATAGCCTAATCCTCTCCACGACCAATAAACAATGAATAAACTAAAGAATACATCTGCATTGAGACATACAGCACGAGTATAATTTGACTCATATCTACACTATATATACATTCCTTTAAATTAGTGGATTTGGCTATTTCAGCCACACCCGTTGCTGACAGGTGTATAAAACCGATCACACAGCCATGCAATCTCCATAGACAAACACTGGCAGTAGAATGACCTTACTGAAGAGCTCAGTGACTTTCATAGCGGCACCGTCATAGGATGCCACCTTTCCAACAAGTAAGTTTGTAAAATTTCTGCCCTGCTAGAGCTGCACCAGTCAACTGTAAGTGTTGTTATTGTGAAGTGGGAAGTTCTAGGAGTAAAACGGCTCTGCCGCGAAGTGGTAGGCCAGACAAGCTCACAGAACGGGACCGGCAAGTGCTGAAGTGCGTAGCACGTAACAATCGTCTGTCCTTGGTTGCAACACTCGCTATTGAGTTCCAAACTGCCTCTAGAAGCAACGTCAGCACAATAACTGTTCGTTGGGAGCTTCATGAAATGGGTTTCCATGGCCAAGCATCCGCACACAAGCCTAAGATCACCATGCGCAATGCCAAGCATCAGCTAGAGTGGTGTAAAGCTCGCCGCCATTGGACTGGAGCAGTGGAAATGCATTCTCTGGAGTAATGACTCACACTTTACCATTTGGCAGTCTGATGGACAAATCTGGGTTTGGCGCATGCCAGGAAAATGCTACCTCCCCGGATGTATAGTGCCAACTGTAGAGTTTAGTGGAGGAGGAATAATGGTCTGGGGCTGTTTTTCATGGTTAAGGCTCGTTCCTTAGTTCCAGTGAAGGGAAATCTCAACGGAACACTATCACATGACAGCATGACAAACAAGGTCCATACAGAAATGGTTTGTTGAGATCGGTGTGGAAGAACTTGACTGGCCTGCACAGAGCCCTGACCTCAACTCCACTGAACACCTTTAGGATGAATTGGAAGCCGACTGCGGGCCAGGCCTAATCGGCCAACATCACTGCCCGACCTCACTAATGCTCTTGTGACTGAATGGAAGCAAGTTCACACAGCAATGTTCCAACATCTAGTGGAAAGCTTTCCCAAAAGAGTGGAGGCTGTTATAGCAGCAAAGAGGGGACCAACTCCATATTAATGCCCATGATTTTGGAATGAGATGTTCCACGAGCAGTTGTCCACATACTTTTGCTCATGTAATGTACATTTTTGGTCGCATTACATTAGTTCATCTCACCATGAGTCATCAAGGCTATGTTTCTTAAACTTATTTTTGAGTGCTTAGTCTCTCATCACAGCCTGAACATGATCTGATTTGGTTCTGGGTGCCAGATTATTCAGTGCACATACACTTGATACCGAACAACTGATGGCTATGTTGAGAAAAATATTTATACGAATATATAAGCAAGTTAGGACCACAACCAAATGAATCAGACTATAATGTTTGAGAAGTGAACAATCCCTCGCTTATCTGTCTTATTGTCTTTGTCTTAATAGCACGTAAATATTTTCTTATGGAAAAATAATAGAGTGAAGGTATTTCTAACTCTGTGGACAGTTGGGACTGATTGGAAACTGGGCCACCATCATCATCCTTCTCAGAGTCTGGAACCCCACTGCTTCCCTCTGAAATAACAATAAGGACAGAGTCAGCGTGATCTAAACCTTTCTTTTTCTTCCTCTCCATCACCTTCATAAAGACCCATCCTATTTGTTGTGAGTAGATTACCCTCATGACAGAGGACCCTTGTTGCATAGGAATGTAAAGTGCTTGATAGTTTAGCTTCGCAAAGCTGGCTGATTACACAAGCTTACATTACTAATTCAATCTGTACTTCATGTCCACTTTGCCCTTCAATAAAGGCCACAGCAAAGGTCACAGAGAATGATGGAGCGGACAATCCCATATTGTCCTCTGATGACACAGTCCTCGGGACGGGAGCATTCCTTTGTTCTCCTCCTCCTTCTCTTTCACTGGTCTTTTCTTTCCATCACCACTCTGCTGCCACGCTGACTTCACAGGTTTACATTACGTCAGTGGAGAGCTACTCAGACCTCTCCTCTCCCTTTTCTTCTTCTCTCTTTTCTCTCTTTTCTCGGTACTCTCACACACACATACAATCCCTAGTCCCCACCTCCCTGTCACTCTCATTCTCTCCCTAATGTCCTCTGCCACCTCCAGCCCCATTTTAATGGAGAATAAATGGACACTTTCATCTCACACTGACCTTTCTCTGTTAATTTATCAGTTCAAAGAGCTAATACTTTTGATTGGTGTGATGATCACATGACTTCAACTGCACCATTGCCTAAATGTCTAAGGGGCGGTTTCTTGGACCAAGATTGAAGGCTCTATTCAATCTGTATCTGAAGAATTACAGATTGTTTGATAGAAATTAAGGTAATTTGCGATTGAGCCTATGCATATGTAGCGGTTACCGTGAATGCAGTCTCCGCTAACACTGGAACATTGCCTTTAAATTTAAACCCCGCAGTAACGCTGAACTTCCGCCATATTGATTGAATAGTAAGATGGCGTCGACAGACATGGCAGCTCTGCTTCTAGCTCCTAAGCAAGTTCGCAGTACTTTGTTTTTTAGTGTTATTTATTACATTATTAGCCCAGAAGGTTTTTTGTGTGTTATTACATACAGCTGGAAAGAACTTTTGGATATCAGAGCGGTGGTAACTCACCAGCATTACGACCAGGAATATGACTTTCCCGAATTGGATCCTTCGTTCGTACCCCCCAGGGTAATTTAACTTATCCCAGAGACTGCTCCAAGAAGCAATAGGCGGAGAAGAGGTATTCGGAGTGGACTGGTCCAACTCAAATCAAATCAAATCAAATCAAATTTTATTAGTCACATACACATGGTTAGCAGATGTTAATGCGAGTGTAGCGAAATGCTTGTGCTTCTAGTTCCGACAATGCAGTAATAACCAACAAGTAATCTAACCTAACAATTCCACAACTACTACCTTATACACACACAAGTGTAAAGGGATAAAGAATATGTACATAAAGATATATGAATGAGTGGTGGTACAGAACGGCATGGCAAGATGCAGTAGATGGTATAGAGTACGGTATATACATATGAGATGAGTACTGTAGGGTATGTAAACATAAAGTGGCATAGTTTAAAGTGGCTAGTGGTACATGTATTACATAAAGATGGCAAGATGCAGTAGATGATATAGAGTACAGTATATACATATGAGATGGGTAATGTAGGGTATGTAAACATTATATTAAGTGGCATTGTTTAAAGTGGCTAGTGGTACATTTTTACATAATTTCCATCAATTCCCATTTTTAAAGTGGCTGGAGTTGAGTCAGTATGTTGGCAGCGGCCGCTAAATGTTAGTGGTGGCTGTTTAACAGTCTGATGGCCTTGAGATAGAAGCTGTTTTTCAGTCTCTCGGTCCCTGCTTTGATGCACCTGTACTGACCTCGCCTTCTGGATGATAGCGGGGTGAACAGGCAGTGGCTTGGGTGGTTGTTGTCCTTGATGATCTTTATGGCCTTCCTGTGACATCGGGTGGTGTAGGTGTCCTGGAGGGCAGGTAGTTTGCCCCCGGTGATGCGTTCTGCAGACCTCACTACCCTCTGGAGAGCCTTACGGTTGTGGGCGGAGCAGTTGCCGTACCAGGCGGTGATACAGCCCGACAGGATGTTCTCGATTGTGCATCTGTAGAAGTTTGTGAGTGCTTTTGGTGACAAGCCGAATTTCTTCAGCCTCCTGAGGTTGAAGAGGCGCTGCTGCGCCTTCTTCACAACGCTGTCTGTGTGGGTGGACCAATTCAGTTTGTCCGTGATGTGTACACCGAGGAACTTAAAACTTTCCACCTTCTCCACTACTGACCCGTCAATGTGGATAGGGGGGTGCTCCCTCTGCTGTTTCCTGAAGTCCACAATCATCTCCTTTGTTTTGTTGACGTTGAGTGTGAGGTTATTTTCCTGACACCACACTCCGAGGGCCCTCACCTCCTCCCTGTAGGCCGTCTCGTTGTCAGGAGGTGTGCACACCATCCACCGCTTCCGATTATATTACTCGCTAATGTTCAGTCTCTGGACAATAAAGTAAAAGAGCTCAGAGCAAGGATCTCTTTCCAGAGAGACATCAAAGACTGTAACATACTCTGTTTCACGGAATCATGGCTCTCTCGGGATATACTGTCCCCGTCTATACAACCAGCTGGGTTCTCAGTAAATTGCGCAGACAGGAATAAGAAGAAATCTCCGGGAAGAAGAAGGGCGGTGGTGTATGTTTCATGATTAACTACTCATGGTGTGATTGTGATAACATACAGAAACTGAAGCCCTTTTGTTCACCCAACCTAGAAAACCTCACAATCAAATGCCGACCTTATTACCTCCCAAGATAATTATCTTCGGTTAGAGTCAAAGCCGTGTATATTCCCCCTCAAGCCGATACCACAACGGCCCTCAAGGAACTACACTGGAACCGCATATCCTGATGCTGCATTTATTGTAGCTGGGGATTTTAGCAGAGCAAATTTGAGGAAACGCTATCGAAGTTCTATCAACACATTGACTGTAGTACTTGCGCTGGTAAAACACTCAACCACTGCTACTGCCCCTTTTGAAATGCCTATAAGGCCCTCCCCCGCCCTCCCTTTGGCAAATCAGATCACGACTCCATTTTTCTCCTCCCTTCCTATAGGCAGAAAATCAAACAGAAGTACCAGTGCTCAGGTCTATTTAACTCTGGTCTGACCAATCGGAATCCATGCTTCAAGATTGTTATGACCACGTGTACTGGGATATGTTCCGGGTAGCCTCTGAGAATAACATTGACTTATACACGGACATGGTGACTGAGTTCATCAGAAAGTGTATAGGGGATGTTGTTCCAACTGTGATTATTAAAATCTACCCAAACCAGAAACTGTGGATAGATGGCAGCATTCGCGCAAAACCGAAAGAGCAAACCACCGTATTTAATCATGGCAAGGTGACTGGGAATATGGTTGAACACAAACAGTGTAGTTATTTCCTCCATAAGGCAATCAAACAGGAAAAACATCAGTACAGAGACAAAGTGGAGTCACAATTCAACGGCTCAGACATGAGACGAACAATACCGGTCAAAAGTTTAAGAACACCTACTCATTAATTGTTTTTTATTTATTTTTACTCTTTTCTATATTGTAGAATAATAATGAAGACATCAAAATTCTGAAATAGCACATATGGAATCATGTAGTAACCAAAAAAGTGTTAAACAAATCAAAATATATTTTATATTTGAGATTCTTCAAATAGCCACCCTTTGCCTTGATGACAGCTTTGCATACTCTTGGCATTCTCTCAACCAGCTTCATAAGGTAGTCACCTGGAATCCATTTAATTTAATAGGTGTCCTTCTTAATGCTTTGGAGCCAATCAGTTGTGTTGTGACAAGGTAGGGGGGTATACAGAAGAAAGACCAAGTTCATATTATGGCAAGAGCAGCTCAAATAAGCAAAGATAAATGACAGACCATCATTATTTTAAGACATGAAGGTCAGTCAATATGGACAATTTCAAGACTTTGAAAGTTTCTTAAAGTCCAGTTGCAAAAACCATCAAGCGCTATGATGAAACTGGCTCTCACGAGGACCGCCACAGGAATGGAAGACCCAGAGTTACCTCTGCTGCAAAGGATAAGTTAATTAGAGTTACCGGGCTCAGACATTGCAGCCTAAATAAATGCCTCACAGAGTTCAAGTAACAGACACATCTCAACATCAACTGTTCAGAGGAGACTGTGTGAATCAGGCCTTCGTGGTCGAATTGCTGCAAAGAAACCACTACTAAAGGACACCAATAAGAAGAGACTTGCTTGGGCCAAGAAACACGGGCAGTGAACATTAGATCGGTGGAAATCTGTCCTTTGGTCTGGAGTCCAAATTGGAGATTTTTGTTGGTCTGGAGTCCAAATTGGAGATTTTTGGTTCCAACCAAATCATTCTGCAGCAATACACCATCCCATCTGGATTGAGCTTAGTGGGACTATAATTTGTTTTTCAACAGGACAATGACCCAACACACCTCCAGGCTGTGTAAGGGCTATTTGACCAATAAAGAGAGTGATGGAGTGCTGCATGACCTGGCCTTGAGATGGTTTGGGATGAGTCGGGCCACAGAAGGAAAATCAGCCAACAAGTGCTTAGCATATGTGGGAACTCCTTCAAGACTGTTGGAAAAGCATTCCAGGTGAAGCTGGTTGAGAAAATGCCAAAAGTGTGCAACGCTGTCATCAAGGCAAAGGGTGGCTACTTTGAAGAATCTCAAATATAAAATATATTATAATTTTTTTAACACTTTTTGGGTTACTACATGATTATATATGTGTTATTTCATAGTTTTGATGTCTTCACTATTATTCTACAATGTAGAAAATAGTAAAAATAAAGAAAAACCCTTGAATGAGTAGTTGTTCTAAAACTTTTGACCGGTAGTGTATGTGGCAGGCTCTACAGACAATCACGGATTACAAAGGAAAACCCACCCACGTGGCAGACACCGACGTCTTGCTCCTGGACAAGCTAAACACCTTCTTCGCCCACTTTGAGGATAACACAGTGCCACCGACGCGGCCCGCTCCCAAGGACTGTGGGCTCTCGAGTGCCGTGGCCAACGTGAGTAAGACATTTAAGCGTGTTAACCCTTGAAAAGCTATCGGCCCATACGGCATCCCTAGCCGCGTCCTCAGAATCAATCAATCAATCAAGTTTATTTTATATAGCCCTTCGTACATCAGCTAATATCTCGAAGTGCTGTACAGAAACCCAGCCTAAAACCCCAAACAGCAAGCAATGCAGGTGTAGAAGCACGGTGGCTAGGAAAAACTCCCTAGAAAGGCCAAAACCTAGGAAGAAACCTAGAGAGGAACCAGGCTATGAGTGGTGGCCAGTCCTCTTCTGGCTGTGCCGGGTGGAGATTATAACAGAACTATGCCAAGATGTTCAAAATGTTCATAAGTGACAAGCATGGTCAAATAATAATCATGAATAATTTTCAGTTGGCTTTTCATAGCCGATCATTAAGAGTTGAAAACAGCAGGTCTGGGACAGGTGGCGGTTCCATAACCGCAGGCAGAACAGTTGAAACTGGAATAGCAGCAAGGCCAGGTGGACTGGGGACAGCAAGGAGTCATCATGCCCGGTAGTCCTGACGTATGGTCCTAGGGCTCAGGTCCTCCGAGAGAGAGAAAGAAAGAGAGAAGGAGAGAATTAGAGAGAGCCAAGATTTTCAAAATGTTCATAAATGACAAGCATGGTCAAATAATAATCAGGAATAAAAGTCAACTGGCTTTTCATAGCCGATCATTAAGAGTTGAAAGCAGCAGGTCTGGGACAGGTAGGGGTTCCATAACCGCAGGCAGAACAGTTGAAACTGGAACAGCAGCAAGGCCAGGTGGACTGGGGACAGCAAGGAGTCATCATGCCCGGTTTGCCGTGACGTATGGTCCTAGGGCTCAGGTTCTCCGAGAGAGAGAAAGAAAGAGAGAATGAGAGAATTAGAGAGAGCATACTTAAATTCACACAGGACACTGGATAAGACAGGAGAAGTACTCCAGGTATAACCAACTGACCCTAGCCCCCCGACACATAAACTACTGCAGCATAAATACTGGAGGCTGAGACAGGAGGGGTCAGGAGACACTGTGGCCCTATCCGATGATACCCCCGGACAGGGCCAAACAGGAAGGATATAACCCCACCCACTTTGCCAAAACACAGCCCCCGCACCACTAGAGGGATATCTTCAACCACCAACTTACAATCCTGAGACAAGGCCGAGTATAGCCCACAAAGATCTCCACCACAGCACAAACCAAGGGGGGGCGCCAACCCAGACAGGAAGATCACGTCAGTAACTCAGCCCACTCAAGTGACGCACCCCTCCTAGGGACGGCATGAAAGAGCACCAGTAAACCAGTGACTCAGCCCCTGTAATAGGGTTAGAGGCAGAGAATCCCAGTGGAGAGAGGGGAACCGGCCAGGCAGAGACAGCAAGGGCGGTTCGTTGCTCCAGAGCCTTTCCGTTCACCTTCACACTCCTGGGCCAGACTACACTCAATTATATGACCTACTGAAGAGATAAGTCTTCAGTAAAGACTTAAAGGTTGAGACCGAGTCTGCGTCTCTCACATGGGTAGGCAGACCGTTCCATAAAAATGGAGATCTATAGGAGAAAGCCCTGCCTCCCGCTGTTTGCTTAGAAATTCTAGGGACAATTAGGAGGCCTGCGTCTTGTGACCGTAGCGTACGTATAGGTATGTACGGCAGGACCAACTCGGAAAGATAGGGAGGAGCAAGCCCATGTAACGCTTTATAGGTTAACAGTAAAACCTTGAAATCAGCCCTTGCCTTAACAGGAAGCCAGTGTAGGGAAGCTAGCACTGGAGTAATATGATCAAATTTCTTGGTTCTAGTCAGGATTCTAGCAGCCGTATTTAGCACTAACTGAAGTTTATTTAGTGCTTTATCCGGGTAGCCGGAAAGTAGAGCATTGCAGTAGTCTAACCTAGAAGTAACAAATGCATGGATAAATTTTTCTGCATCATTTTTGGACAGAAAATTTCTGATTTTTGCAATGTTACGTAGATGGAAAAAAGCTGTCCTTGAAACAGTCTTGATATGTTTGTCAAAAGAGAGATCAGGGTCAAGAGTAACGCCGAGGTCCTTCACAGTTTTATTTGAGACGACTTTACAACCATCAAGATTAATTGTCAGATTTAACAGAAGATCTCTTTGTTTCTTGGGACCTAGAACAAGCATCTCTGTTTTGTCCGAGTTTAAAAGTAGAAAGTTTTCAGCCATCCACTTCCTTATGTCTGAAACACAGGCTTCTAGCGAGGGCAATTTTGGGGTTTCACCATGTTTCATTGAAATGTACAGCTGTGTGTCATCCGCATAGCAACATGCGCAGACCAGCTGACTGGAGTGTTTACGAACATATTCATTCTATCTCTACCCCAGTCTGCTGTCCCCACTTGCTTCAAGATGTCCACCATTGTTCCTGTCCCCAAGACAGCAAAGGTAACTGAAATAAATGACTCGCCCAATAGCACTCACTTCTGTCATCATGAAGTGCTTTGAGAGACTAGTCAAGGATCATATCACCTCTAGCTTACCTGACACCCAAGACGCACTTAACAAAATGGGGAGAATGTAACAAAATGGCAGACGGAAGGGAGGGTGGTGCGGCAGGTGCCGCTTCTCCTACGAAAGCTGCTATTTTATCTAAAACATCAGGTGTACGCCGACCCCAGCTAAGTAACTCATGCAAAGATTTAAAGAGCAATTATGTGTTTTATCTCCAGTACATTGCCATGATTGTCAGTTATGTAGCTGCTCTACTGATAATCTCAGTGCGTCCTTGCTGGGATGACACAATCAATCTACTGCCGGAGAATATCAACACCAAACACATTGGTTCATCGTTCCACGGGAGCGGACAGTACACAGCATACCATAATGTTCTGAATAATGGCCAAGTCTACCTCGCTCCCTATTCCACTGAACCGCTTAGGCGTAACAAACACAAGTCCAACATTTATCGGAAACTGTTAAACTACCTGTTCACTACCCTCCTGCTCTCCGGGGATGTGCAACTCGATCCTGGGCCTAACATCACCGAGCCAGCGATACTCACCGGAGTGGAAAGCAGTGGATGGCTTCGTCCACTGATCGTCGCCGCTACGGAAGTGTGTGAGTGCTATGGTCCCATGGTTTCTCTCGACTCACCCGGCTCCAGGATGGAATTTGACTCTTCAAACATACCCAAGTCGCTATATGCGATCCCTGACTCTGCTTCTGGTACGCAAGCTATTTTAATTAGTTCCCGCATCCACTGCAAGCGGGAGGGATTGTTAATTGCGTTACCGAACTGCCCCTAATCAAAACAAAACAAAACGGCCTAAACCCAGCCGTCAGAAAACACCGAAAATTTTACTTTTTTCAATGTGTCAATCACTCTCGAGTCATCTGGGACCCACGAGCGAAGCCCAAGGGACATTCGTAGTGTCATTCCAAAAAGTGATCAAATTCAACATCTACTCACAGACTCCAACCGTGGCTTCCTCTGCCTTTCAGAGACATGGCTCCATAAAAACTCTCCATATGCTGCTTTGATTGTGCCTGGCTACAATGTTTTCAGGAGAGACAGGATGGAAGGAAGAGGAGGGGGTCTGATGATTTACATTAAAGAACATATCCGATGTAAACAAATTGAGTGGTCATGTGATAATGAACTAGAATGTATTGGCCTTAACGTTACACTGTCTCCCCAAATGTCTTTTACCCTTATTGGAATGTATAGAGCGCCTTCCACCAAAAGTGTTTTTTTTTATCAGTTTAATAACATGCTTAGGGAATGTGATTTGGGGAAAGAGGTCATCTTAATGGGAGATTTTAACATTAATTGTGAAGACAAGTCTTGTAGGAAAACCCTCAAATGGATCACTAATACATTTGACCTTACACAGCTAGTTAAAGGGCCAACCAGGGTGACTTGTTGCTCTAAAACACAGATTGATTTGGTGTTCAGTAATAAACCAGCGAGAGTGACTAAATCATTCAATATGGTTACTGGGCTATCTGATCATAATCTGACACTTATAGCCAGAAAGCTTTCTAAGAACAGGTTTAACCTCTCTACTGTTAGAAAGCCGGATCAACCAAGAGTGAATTAAATTATTTTGAAAACACAATTAAGGGAATTAACTGGAATGATCTCTTGTCCTATACAGATGTGGAAGCTGATAGTCAGGTTTTTCTATCCACAATCCAGACTACAATAAATGGTTTCCTAAAGAAAATCAAATCCAAACCTGGCCAAAAGAGTACTCATCCTTGGCTAAATGGAGAAATTGATGAAAGAACGAGATTATGCTCTAAAAACAGCCCTAAAATCCAAATTAGAGCATGACAGACGTAGGTTTATCATGTTGAGAAATAAGGTGATGAAAGAAATCAGACAGGCCAAGGCAAACGTTTTGATTAACATAATTGGTGAAGCAAAGGGAAATTCTAAATTGATCTGGGAGAATCTAAAAAAGTTAACAGGGAAAGACCATAGTAACACTGCAAAAAGACTAGAAATCATGGTGAATAACAATCTAACACAGGATGCAGTTGAAATAGCAATAGCTTTAAATTCCTACTTTATTGACTCTGTCAGGGCACTGACACAGAACCCCTCCACTGGTTTTGTGGGCTCAGTGCTAGTAAATGACGCTCAACCTGTCTTCATCATAAGGGAGGTTTCTGAGTCAAAGGTGAACAAGGTGATTAGCTCACTAAAGAACTCTAAAACCAAGGATGTGTTTGGGCTGGACTCTACCTTTCTTAAAAACTACAAAGAGTCACTCATTGGCCCCATTACTAAGGTCACCAACACATCTATTGGTTTGGGGGTGTTTCCAAGGGTATGGAAGTCGGCCATAATAACAGCCATCTTTAAATCGGGTGACCCTGCTGACGTGAGTAACTACAGGCCCATTAGTATACTACCCGTGGTGTCGAAGGTTGTTGAAAAGTGTGTAGCAGAACAACTGATTGCCCACCTCAACAACAGCCCCTCCACATTACACTCCATGCAGTTTGGCTTCAGAGCAAAACACTCCACAGAAACGGCCAACTGCTTTCTTCTGGAAAATGTGAAGTCCAAGATGGACAAAGGGGGTGTTGTTGGGGCTGTGTTTCTGGACCTAATGAAAGCTTTTGATACTGTTAACTATGAGATTCTCATCACAAAATTGTCTAAGTTCAATTTTTCCCCCGATGCCTTGAGATGGATGAAATCATACCTTGAAGGCAGAACTCAGTGTGTCAGAGTGAGCAATGAGCTGTCACCCACTCTTAGCTATGATGTGGGCGTGCCCCAAGGGTCAATACTGGGGCCCCTCCTGTTCAGCCTGTACATTAATGATCTATCTGCCTTCTGTCTGTACTGGGTCTGAAGTTCAAATGTATGCAGATGATATAGTGATATATGTGCATGCAAAGAGCAAACAACAAGCTGCACAAGAACTCACTACTGTAATGGTCCAGGTTACAAAGTGGTTCAGTGACTCATATTTGCATCTCAATGTGAAAAAAACTGTCTGCATGTTCTTCACAAAGAGGGCAACAGATGCTACTAAGCGAGATGTCCATGTGTCAGGGGAAAAGCTCCAGGTGGTATCTGATTTTAAGTACCTTGGCATCATACTTGATTCCAACCTCTCTTTTAAAAAGCAGGTGAAAGAGGTAATTCAAATAACCAAATTCAACCTAGCTAATTTCGGATTTATACGAAATTGTTTGACTACAGAGGTAGCAAAACTGTACTTCAAATCTATGATACTCCCCCACTTAACATACTGCTTGACTAGCTGGGCCCAAGCTTCCTGTACAACATTAAAACCCATTCAGTCTGTCTACAAACAGGCTCTCAAAGTGCTTGATAGGAAGCCCTATAGCCATCATTACTGTTACATCCTCAGAAAGCATGAGCTCCTGAGTTGGGAAAATCTTGTGCAATACACCAACGCATGTCTTGTATTCAAGATCTTAAATGGCCTGGCTCCCCCTCCACTCAGTATTTTTGTTAAACAGAAAACCCAAACATATGGCAGCAGATCCACAAGGTCTGCCATGAGAGGTGACTGTATAGTTCCCTTAAGGAAACGCACCTTTAGTAAATCCGCTTTCTCTGTGAGAGCTTCCCATGTCTGGAATACACTGCCATCAGACACACATAACTGCACCACCTATCACACTTTCACAAAAAACATGAAGACATGGCTAAAGGTCAATCACATTTGTGAACATAATCCCTAGCTGTGTATTGCCGCTTCCATGTTGTCTGTTGTCTGTAGCTTGTGAGGTGTGGAAACACTTGCTTTTATGGATTTTGTCTTGTTGCTTTTTGTGCCAGGTTGCTCTGTCTGTATGCTACGTCTAACTCAAACTCAAACTTCAATTTGCTTATCGCACAAAATAGATCCACAGACGATGCAATCGCCATAGCACTGCACACTGCCCTATCCCATCTGGACAAGAGAAATGCCTACGTAAGAATGCTGTTCATTGACTATAGCTCAGCCTTCAACACCATAGTACCCTCCAAGCTCATCATTAAGCTTGGTGCCCTGGGTCCGCCCTGTGCAACTGGGTCCTGGACTTTCTGACGGGCTGCACCCAGGTGGTGAAGGTAGGAAACAACACCTCTACTTCACTGATCCTCAACACATGAGCCCCACAAGGGTGTGTGCTCAGCCCCCTCCTGTACTCCCTGTTCACCCATGACTGCATCGCCACGCACGCATCCAACTCAATCATCAAGTTTGCAGATGACACAATAGTAATAGGCCTGATTATGAACAAGGACGAGACTGCCTACAGGGAGGAGGTAAGGGCCCTGGTGGAGTGGTGCCAGGAAAATAACCTCTCCCTCAATGTCAACAAAATGAAGGTGCTGATCGTGGACTTCAGGAAACAGCAGAGGGAGCACGCCCCTATCCACATCGACGGGACAGCAGTGGAGAAG
Source organism: Salvelinus alpinus (assembly GCF_045679555.1). NCBI lineage: Eukaryota > Metazoa > Chordata > Actinopteri > Salmoniformes > Salmonidae > Salvelinus > Salvelinus alpinus. The sequence continues at coordinate 34,329,868 of NC_092087.1, read as the reverse complement.
GTTGACAGCTTCAAGTTCCTCGTGTACACGTCGCTGACAATCTGAAATGGTCCACCCACACAGACAGTGTGGTGAAGAAGGTGCAACAGCACCTCTTCAATCTCAGGAGGCTGAAGAAATTGTGAGGCTGAAGACCCTCACAAACCTTTACAGATGCACAATCGAGAGCATCCTGTCGGCTGTATCACCACCTGGTACAGCAACTGCGCCGCCCGCAACCGCAGGACTCTCCAGAGGGTGGTGCGGTCTACCCAACGCATCACCGGGGGGGCACACTTCCTGCCCTCCAGGACACCTACAGCACCCAATGTCACATGAAGGCCAAAAAGATCACCAAGGACATCACCTACCCAAGCCACGGCCTGTGCACCCCGCTATCATCCAGAAGGTGAGGTCAGTACAGGTGCATCAAAGCTGGGACCGAGAGACTGAAAAACAGCTTCTATCTCAAGGCCATCAGACTGTTAAATAGCCATCACTAGAGAAAGAGACATTTTTTGTAATGTTACCCGTAATATTCCTCAGATGTTTGTGTGTCCAGTATTCCGTTAGTTAGTGGAACATTCTACATGTATGTTAGCAAAAACCTTCTGAAAACCTACAGTGCCTTCAGAAAGTGTTCACACCCCTTGACCCATACTATATTTTGTTGTATTACAGCCTGAATTGAAAATGGTTTAAATTGAGATTTTATAGGTCACTGGCCTATGCACAATACCCCATAATGTCAAAGTGCAATTATGTTTTTAGAAATTTTTACAAATGTATTTAAAAAAAAGTTTAAATGTCTTGAGTCAATTTGTATTCAACACCTAAAGGGGTATATGAGTACAGATTTGCTTTACAAGTCACAGAATAAGTTACATAGACTCACTCTGTGGGCAATAATAGTGTTTAACCAGATTTTTGAATGTCTACCTCATCTTTGTAACCCACATATACAATTATTAAGGCTCCCGAGTGGCGCAGCTGTCAAAGGCACTGCACCTCAGTGCAAGAGGAATCAAAACAGTCCCTGGTGCAATTCCAGGCTGTATCACATCTGGCTGTGATAGGGAGTCCCAGAGAGAGGTGTACAATTGGCCCAGCACCATCTGGGTTTGGTCGGGGTAGGCCGTCATTGTAAATAAGAATTTGTTCTAACTGACTTGTCCAGTTAAATAACTAACAACCTTTAAGGTCCCTCAGTCGAGCAGTGAATTTCAAACACAGATTCAACCACAAAGACTAGGGAGGTTTCCCAATGGAAGTTTACATACACCTTAGCCAAATACATTTAAACTCCGTTTTTCACAATTCCTGACATTTAATCCTAGTAAAAATTCCCTGTCTTAGGTCAGTTAGGATCACCACTTTATTTTAAGAATGTGAAATGTCAGAATAATAGTAGAGAGAATTATTTATTTCAGCTTTTATTTATTTCATCACATTCCCAGTGGGTCAGAGGTTTACATACACTTAATTAGTATTTGGTAGCATTGAATTTACATTGTTTAACTTGGGTCAAACGTTTCGGGTAGCCTTCCACAAGCTTCCCACAATAAGTTGGGTGAATGTTGGACCATTCCTCCTGACAGAGCTGGCGTAACTGAGTCAGGTTTGTAGGCCTCCTTGCTCGCACAAGCTTTTTCAGTTTTGCCCACAATCCCACACTATGGGATTGAGGTCAGGGCTTTGTGATGGCCACTCCAATACCTTGACTTTGTTGTCCTTAAGCCATTTATCTTTGGAAGTATGCTTGGGGTCATTGTCCATTTGGAAGACCCATTTGCGACCAAGCTTTAACTTCCTGACTGATGTCTTGAGATGTTGCTTCAATATATCCACATCATTTTCCTACCTCATGATACCATCTATTTTGTGAAGTGCACCAGTCCCTCATGCAGCAAGCAACCCCACAACATGATGCTGCCACCCCCGTGCTTCACAGTTGGGATGGTGTTCTTCGGCTTGCAAGCATCCCCCTTTTTCCTCCAAACATAACAATGGTCATTATGGCCAAACAGTTATATTTTTGTTTCATCAGACCAGAGGACATTTCCCCAAAAAGTACATTCTTTGTCCCCATGTGCAGTTGCAAACCATAGTCTGGCTTTTTTATAGCGGTTTTGGAGCAGTGGCTTCTTCTTTGCTGAGCGGCCTTTCAGGTTATGTCGATATAGGACTCGTTTTACTGTGGATATAGATACTTTTGTGTTTGATTCCTCCAGCATCTTCACAAGATCCTTTGCTGTTGTTCTGGGATTGATTTGCACTTTTCGCACCAAAGTACGTTAATCTCTAGTAGACAGAATGCGTCTCCTTCCTGAGCGGTATGACGGCTGTGTGGTCCCATGGTGTTTATACTTTCATACTATTGTTTGTACAGATGAACGTGGTACCTACAGGCGTTTGGAAATTGCTCCCAAGGATGAACCAGACTTGTGGAGGTCTACACATTTTTTTCTGAGATCTTGGCTTATTTCTTTTGATTTTCCCATGATGTCAAGCAAAGAGGCACTGAGTTTGAAGGTAGGCCTTGAAACACATCCACAGGTACACCTCCAATTGACTCAAATGATGTCAATTAGCCTATCAGAAGCTTCTAAAGCCATGACATCATTTTCTGGAATTTTCCAAGCTGTTTAAAGGCACAGTCAACTTAGTGTATGTAAACGTCTGACCCACTGGAATTGTGATACAGTGAATTATAAGTGAAATAATCTGTCTGTAAACAATTGTTGGAAAAATGTACTTTTATCATGCACAAAGTAGATGTCCTAATCAACTTGCCCAAACTATAGCTTGTTTACAAGTATTTTGTGGAGTGGTTGAAAAATGAGTTTTAATGACTCCAACCTAAGTGTATGTAAACTTCTGACTTCAACTGTATGTCTATCAGGACATTGTCAGAATGTCACCTGATGGTCCCAAAGAATCATTCTCGTCTTGTTACTGTTGCTGAGCCAATCAAGGCCCTGATTGGTGATCAACTGATACATTCACAGCTCTTTGTATGTTGGCAAGGTTAGAGACACACAGTGCTTTTAACAAGCAGTTTTTTCAACTTACATATTTGACATATATGACCACATTGTGCATGTTCATGTATACACCCTCTTGGTTCACGGCATGCCACTCTTTCTATTACACGCCCATGTCTGATTCAGTTGTCAGTTCATCTGACTATTCTCTCATCATTGATTTGAATTATGTTTTTCAGTAATTTTAGGGTCTAATGATGGTGGGGCATTTTACCCATTTCCACTACCCCTCATAAATGATCAGTATTTTTTATATCAAATTTTTTAAATTAGTAAACTTATGGACAACAACACTTAGCCTTCTACTTGCAGTTTATACATACTATATAAATTTCACGGACACAATGCACCTTACAACAGTTATCTTTTGTTTGTTTTTAATCCCATCCTTCAGCTACCAACAACCCCTCCCATCCATCTCCGAAGCCCATCCAGCTTGATTTCTACTTTGCCATATATTTTCAACTGTGCTGTTTCACAAAAGTTCCAAAACCATATACATTTTACGGACACAGCATATTTTACATTAGTTATCTTGTTGTTTTTAATCCCACCCTTCAGCTCCACTCAACCCCTCCCATCTATCCCCCAACAGCATCCATTTTCTATTTGCCATATATTTTTCAACTCTGCTGTGATGTTTCACAAATGTTGTAAACCTTTCTATTCTCATAGTTTCTACAGATTGTAAATTAAAGATAAACATATTTGCTAAAAGTATTATTATATTATTGATCGACTATGACTGTTCAAATCAGTCAGTTAGCTCCAGGTAAATGTTGTACTTCTTCAACCGTTCCTGAACCTGCGACCAAAAACAAGCTACATATGGACAGTACCAAAACAAATGATCTAATGATTCTGTCTCTTCGCAGAAAAATCGGCAGAGCTGGGATGGTTGTATTCCCCATATGCAGTGCATGCGGAAAGTATTCAGACCCCTTCCCTTTTTCTACATTTTGTTATGTTACAGCCTTATTCTAAAATGGACTAAATAAAAAAATCTACACACAATAACCCATAGTGACAATGCAAAAATAGGTTTTTAGACCCTTTTGCAAATGTATTAAAAATAAAAATCATAACTTATTTACATAAGTATTCAAACCCTTTGTTATGAGACACAAAATTGAGCTCAGGTGCATCCTGTTTCCATTGATAATCCTTGAGATGTTTCTACAACTTGATTGGAGTCCACCTGTGGTAAATTCAATTGATTGGACATGATTTGGAAAGGAATGCACCTGTCTATATAAGGTCCCACAGTTGACAGTGCATGACAAAGCAAAAACCAAGCCACGAGGTCGAAGGAATTGTCCGTAGAGCTCTGAGACAGGATTGTGTCGAGGCACAGATCTGGGGAAGGGTAGCAAAAAATGTATGCATCATTGAAGGTTCCCAAGAACAGTGGCCTCCATCATTCTTAAATGGAAGAAGTTTGGAACCAACAAGACTCTTCCTTGGGGTGGCCGCCCGGCCAAACAAAGCAATCGGGGGAGAAGGGCCTTTGTCATGGAGGTGACCAAGAACCCGATGGTCACTCTGACAGAGCTCCAGAGATCCACTGTGGAGATGGGAGAACCTTCCAGAAGGACAACTATCTCTGCAACACTCAAACAATCAGGCCTTTATGGTAGAGTGGCCATACGAAAGCCACTCCTCGGTAAAAGCCACATGACAGCCCACTTGGAGGTTCCAAAAATGCACCTAAAGGACTCTCAGACCATAAGAAACAAGATTGTCTGGTCTGATGAAAGCAAGATTGAACTCTTTGGCCTGATTGCCAAGTGTCACGTCTGGAGGAAACCTGGCACCATCCCTACAGTGAAGCATGGTGGTGGTAGCATCATAATGTGGGAATGTTTTTCATCGGCAGGGACTGGGAGACTAGTTGGGATCGAGGGAAAGATGAACGGAGCAAAATACAGAGAAATCCTTGATGCAATCCTTCTCCACAGCACTCAGGACATCAGACTGGGGCGAAGGTTCACCTTCCAACAGGACAACAACCCTAAGCGAGAATGGGAGAAACTCCCCAAATACAGGTGTGCCAAGCTTGTAGCGTCATATCCAAGAAGACTCAAGGCTGTAATCGCTGCCAAAGGTGCTTCAATAAAGTACTGAGTAAAAGGTCTGAAATCTTATGTAAATGTGATATATCAGTTGTTGTTTTTTTATACATTTGCAAACATTTCTAAAAACCAGTTTTTGTTTTGTCATTATGGGGTATTGCGTGTAGATTGATGAGGGGGGGAAAAACAATTTAATCAATTTTAGAATAAGGCTGTAACGTAACAAAATGTGGAAAAAGTCAATGGGTCTGAAAACTTTCCGAATGCACTGTATAACATTCTATTGGTTGCAAGAATCAAAGTTTGAATCTTGTGTGGTTTTGCGTATCAGTTCATAAACCATGTGCCATGGAATCGAAAGTGAGAGGTTGTCACGCCCTGACCGTAGAGAGCGTTTTTTTGTCTCTATTTTGGTTTGGTCGGGGTGTGATTTGGGTGGGCAGTCTATGTTCTATGTTCTATGATTTTCTATTTCTATGTGCTTGGCCGGGTGTGGTTCTCAATCAAAGGCAGCTGTCTATCGTTGTCTCTGATTGAGAACCATACTTAGGTTGCCTTTTCCCACCTGTCTGTGTGGGTAGTTGTCCTTGTTTAGTTGCCTGTGAGCACTACGTTGGCGCCACGTTTCGTTTTGTTGTTTTGTGAGTTTGTTAAGTGTTCTTCGTTTAATAAATAGAAGAATGGATTCTAATCACGCTGCGCCTTGGTCCACTCCTTTAAACGGCCGTGACAGAACTACCCACCAAAAGAGGACCAAGCAGCATGGTTACCTTGAGAGTTGGACATGGGAGGAAATCCTGGAAGGCAAGGGACCCTGGGGACAGAGGAGTGAACATTGCCATCCTGAGGAGACAGCTAGGAGATGGGCCAAGGATTACACGGGAACACGGCTGGCAAGGAAGCCCGAGAGGCAGCCCCCCCCAAAATAATATTTTGGGGGGGACACGGGGAGTTTGGCTGAGCCAGGTTGGAGACCTGAGCCAACTCCCCGTGCTTACCATGGCGGGCGTCGTACTGGTCAGGCACCGTGCTATGTGGTGGAGCGCACGGTGTCTCCAGTACGTGTTCTTAGCCCGGTGCGCTATATCCCAGCTCCTCGCATCGGCCGGGCTGGAGTGGGCATCGAGCCAGGACGAAGTGTGCCAGCCCTGCTCTCCAGACCTCCAGGACGTCTCTACGGCCCAGGATATCCTGCGCCGGCTCTGCGCACTGTGTCTCCAGTGCGTCTGCACAGCCCAGTGCGTCCTGTGCCTGCGCCCCGTACGTGCCGGGCCAAAGTCACCATCCAGCCAGGACAGGTTGTGCCGGCTCTTAGCTCGAGACCTCCAGTGCGCCTCCACGGCCCAGTGTATCCGGTGCCTCGGCCAAGGAAGAGGCCTCCTGCATGTCTCCCCAGCCTGGTGAGTCCTGTGCCTTCTCTCAGAGCCAGGCCTCCTGTGTGTCTCTCCACTCCAGTGATGATCCATGGAAAGAAGCCTCCAGTGATGATCCATGGTAAGAAGCCTCCAGTGATGATCCATGGCACGAAGCCTCCAGTGATGATCCATGGCAAGAAGCCTCCAGTGATAATCCATGGCAAGAAGCCTCCAGTGATGATCCATGGCACAAAGCCTCCAGTGATGATCCATGGCACGAAGCCTCCAGTGATGATCCATGCACAAAGCCTCCAGTGATGATCCATGGCACAAAGCCTCCAGTGATGATCCATGGCACGAAGCTTCCAGTGATGATCCATGATAAGAAGCCTCCAGTGATGATCCATGGCACGAAGCCTCCAGTGAGGATCCATGGTAAGAAGCCTCCAGTGATGATCCATGGCACGAAGCCTCCAGTGATGATCCATGGTACGAAGCCTCCAGTGATGATCCATGGCACGAAGCCTCCAGTGATGATCCATGGCAAGAAGCCTCCAGTGAGGATCCATGGCACGAAGCCTTCATTGATGATCCATGGCAAGAAGCCTCCAGTGATGATCCATGGCACGAAGCCTCCTGTGTGTCTCTCCACTCCAGTGACGCCCTTCAGTCCGGAGCCTCCAGCGACGATCCCCAGTCCGGAGCCTCCGGCGTCGATCCCCAGTCCGGAGCCTCCGGAGTCTCCCTCCTGTCCGGAGCCGCCTGAGTCTCCCTCCTGCATGCCCGGAGCCGCCAGAGTCTCCCTCCTGCCCGGAGCTGCCAGAGTTTCCCTCCTGCCCGGAGCTGCCAGAGTCTCCCTTCTGCCCCGGGCCCGCTATGAGGGTCCCCAGTCCGGGGTCGGCGGCGAGGGTCCCCGCTCTAGAGGCGCCACCTAAGTGGGCCGAGCCAGAGGTGGAGCGGAGTCTACGTCCCTCGCCAGAGCCGCCACCGCGGAGAAATGCCCACCCAGACCCTCCCCTATAGGTTCAGGTTTTGCGGCCGGAGTCCGCACCTTTGGAGGGGGGGTACTGTCACGCCCTGACCGTAGAGAGCGTTTTTTGTCTTTATATTGGTTTGGTCAGGGTGTGATTTGGGTGGGCAATCTATGTTCTATGATTTTCTATTTCCATGTGTTTGGCCGGTTGTGGTTCTCAATCAGAGGCAGCTGTCTATCGTTGTCTCTGATTGAGAACCATACTTAGGTTGCCTTTTCCCACCTGTCTGTGTGGGTAGTTGTCCTTGTTTAGTTGCCTGTGAGCACTACGTTGGCGTCACGTTTCGTTTTGTTGTTTTGTGAGTTTGTTAAGTGTTCTTCGTTTAATAAATAGAAGAATGGATTCTAATCACGCTGCGCCTTGGTCCACTCCTTTAAACGTCCGTGACAGAGGTTGTAATCTGAAAAAGGGAAAAGGGCATTCTTGAACATGGCCATTCTTACTTCTTACATTCTTACAACCAAGAGGTTGTCAGTTCTAATCCCAGGGGAGGACATATTAAATAATAAAGTACTGTATACATGCACAATGTAATCAAGTGTGTCAAATATGTAAGTTGAAAACACTGTATGCTAAATGCATTGTTTGTGTGTGATTGTCCCTTTCCAGCAAACAAATAGCTGTGAATGAATCAGTGGTTCCCCAATCAGAGCATTGATGGCTTAGCTGCAGTAACAAAGTACTTTGGGAGCATCAGGCGACATCCTGACAACTGATACACAGGAATGTTCTTGCAACGCTCCCATGAAACATGTCTAGAACATTAATATCTTATATTTTGAGAAGATGGCAATCATGTTCTGTGTAAGTTTGGTGGGACGTTGATGAAATGTTCTCCTAAACATCAGAAAACTGGAAACATGAATGTTCTTGCAACGTTCCCATAAAAGATGTCTAGAACATTAATATTGAATATTCTGAAAACATGTCAATCACTTTCTGGGTAAGTTTAGTTTGACATTAAAGGAATGGTCTCTTGGAAATGGTCCTTGCACGTCACTGGAGCATTACTATTAAAACGTTAGATAATGACCTAATGAGACTCTTAAACGAACATTCTTTAAAGTTTTGGGAACGTTTGTTGTTTTCTGGGTGACACCAGAACATCAGTTGTTCCCATGGTGCCATCCTCATTTTGAGCTCTGATTGGGTTTACCATAATGCCAACTGGCTAATAAACAGACTAATTAAAGCATATCACACATTTGACAGTTGGATAGGGTTGAATTAGTGGTTTGTTTGTGTCAATGAGGGCTTTGTGTCCTGGAGAGCTCACTCATTTTCCCCATTCTGTGGGTTTCCTTTGACTTTTCCAAACCCAATACAAAAACCCTCTGTGTCGGCTCAGAACTGAGCACAGATGCCAAAGCTCTGAAATGACAAATGTTTTGATGGTTTTCACAACAGCAGCTCTTAGCCTTTCTCTCTCTCTTTATCTGTCTCTCTTTATCTGTCTCTCTTGTCTGTCTGTCTGTCTGTCTGTCTGTCTGTCTGTCTGTCTGTCTGTCTGTCTGTCTGTCTGTCTGTCTGTCTGTCTGTCTGTCTGTCTGTCTGTCTGTCTGTCTGTCTGTCTGTCTGTCTGTCTGTCTGTCTCTGTCTGTCTCTGTCTGTCTGTCTGTCTGTCTGTCTGTCTGTCTGTCTGTCTCTGTGTCTTTTCTCTTGCTGTGTGGTGAAAGGAAATGCAGGTAAGGCTAGATTTGTTGTTTACCAATAAACTGCACCAAACACTATTACTGTTTTCCTTTTTGCAAGTGCTTATGATACCCTGATTAAAGAACAGTGTCTACACAAAAAGCCAGTTACAACATGACATACCATAGGGTTATGTCATGTTTACCTATTGGACAGTTAACCTATTGTTTTGCATAGGGATACACAATATGTGTCTTCTTTTCTTACAGACATACATTGCAAGTTAACTGTATGCCCTAAGACATAAACTCCAGGGAAGTCCTTATATCAGTGTGCTTAGTGGGGGGAGGGGGGGGGGGTACTGCAGGCCCTGACAGGCAGATATAGGCTACAGTATGAGAGATGGAGAAAGTTTCCATCGTTATCCCTCCATTAGACAATGCTCTTCTGAGAGACCTCGCCTCAAGGTCAATGACAGTTGATGTGACAATTCCACAAGAAAAGAAAATAGGAAAGATTCAGTGTGAAATGATGTCAGTGACATCCTCCAGATAGTTTCGCTATGGTATTTCCGTTCAAGGGTAATTCTAAACAAGGTATCCTTAAACCCTTTAACTATTTGACAAAGGGTTCCAAATCCTCATGTGACATTTATCTCCTGTGAAGGAATAATCCTCCAGCTCCTTGTCAGTCAAGACAACAGGGAGCCTGGGAAGATGATAGCATGTTAACATGACAGTTAAAATGCTGCTCCAGAGCTTTTGTATCATTATAGCCAGTAGTTTTGAATGTAGTGCTCACGAGCCAGAACGGGTCAACGAAAATTGTGCACAATTGTGTACAACGTCATCCATTTCGTATGATGGTACGTCCTGCAAAAAAATAAATATGCTTTGCAATTGGTATGATATGTTACAAATTCCAATTTATACAATATGTTACAAATGTGTAAGTGCTTAAGATCCCGGACTGTAACTGCCAGTGGCAACCTAATCAGCATGTAAATAATACATGTTTTTTTAACAGCACGTATCCCTCCACTTCAGACTTGCTCTGAAACACTATCCAGTTTCTCCTTTTTTTTAACACAGTGCAATGCTAGAGCTTTGGACTTCATAATTCTGCACTTTTGCCCTGATAATAGAGTACCACTCCATGGTGAACTCGGAGCAAGAATTTAACCCCTGTATGAATTCATACAAACTCCTTCAGGGGTTTTAAGCATACACACACACACACATGCATATACATACGCACTTACACATGCACACACACACGCACACTTACACACACACACATCAATTTACTCTGAAAATGGTATGTGAAATACACCCCCGTGTATAACTCCCAGTCTCACATGAGGAGAGTGAGCGGAGACCAGAGCGTTCCCTTATTTCCATTCTAAATTAAAGTTATTTTCACTGTCCTCCATGGACACTAAGCTCATAATGAGCAGCAGATGTGGACTGAGAAAAATAAAACACACCCACGTGCACACAAAGACACACACACTTTTTATTTAATTTATTCCCTATTTTACCAGGTGTGTTTACTGAGAAGATACATTCTCATTTACAGAAATGACCTGGGGAAAGTTATAAAACAAAGTAAAAATACAGGTAACTGACAAAATAATGACACTATATGAGTGATACAAAGTATAGTTAAAGCAGGTGCTCCCACATAGGTATGGTTTCTGAGTTAATTAAGCAATTAATATCCCATCACGCTTAGGTTCCTATAGAACGGCTATGATCCCATAGGATGACAATGCCCATATCCACAGGGCACGAGTGGTCACTGAATGGTTTGATGAGCATGAAAACAATGTAAGTGTAACGTCTAGAGAGTGATGGGTGTGGAGTCAGACGCAGAGAGCAGAAGGTTGACGGGAAAAAACGCTTTAATGTCCTTTAGCACAGTAACCAGTTACAAACATGGGTAAACACAGGCGCAACAAACCCAAAACCATAGTTACCAAAATACCGGACAGCGAAAAGCCAAAAGTACACAAACACCACTAACGTAAAATAACAACAAGCCCGCACAAACACCAGCGGGCTAAACGAACTTAAATAACACCCATCCCAAGACCCCAACAAGGAACAGGTGAAAACAATTAGACAAAAACAAACTAAAAGGAAAAAGGGATCGGTGGCAGCTAGTAGACCGGCGACGCCGAGCGCCGAGCGCCACCCGAACAGGAAGGGGAGCCACCTTCGGTGGTATTCGTGACAGTACCCCCCTCCCCCTGATGCGCGGTTCCCGCAGCGCGCCAACACCGGCCTCGGGGACGACCCAGGGGGCGAGGCGCAGGGCGATCCGGATGGAGGCGATGGAACTCCCTTAGTATAGTGGGATCCAATATATCCCCCACCGGGACCCAGCACCTCTCCTCCGGCCCATACCCCTCCCAGTCCACGAGGTACCGCAGGCCCCTCACCCTCGATGTCCAGAGGGGGCGGAAGGACCTCCGGAACCTCAGCTTCCTGCATGGGACCAGCTACCACCGGCCTGAGGAGAGACACATGAAACGAGGGGTTAATACGATAATACGAAGGGAGTAACAATCGATAACACACCTCGTTTATTCTCCTCAGGACTTTAAATGGCCCTACACACTGCGGACCCAGCTTCCGGCAGGGCAGGCGGAGGGGCAGGTTTCGGGTCGAGAGCCAGACCCTGTCCCCCGGTGCAAACACGGGGGCCTCTCTGCGGTGACGGTCAGTGCTCCTCTTCTGCTGTCCACTCGCCTGACGCAATGACTCCTGGACGGCTTTCCAGGTCTCCTTAGAGCGCTGCACCCACTCCTCCACCGCAGGAGCCTCAGTCAGGCTCTGATGCCATGGTGCCAGAACCGGCTGGTACCCCAACACACACTCAAACGGTGACATGTTGGTAGAGGAGTGGCTTAGTGAGTTCTGGGCCATTTCAGCCCAGGGGATGTATCTCGCCCACTCCCCTGGCCGGTCCTGGCAATACGACCGTAGAAACCTACCCACCTCCTGGTTCACTCTCTCCAACTGCCCATTACTCTCCGGGTGATAACCCGAGGTCAGGCTGACCGAGACCCCCAGACGCTCCATAAACGCCTTCATACTCGTGACGTAAACTGGGGACCCCGATCAGAAACGATATCCTCGGGCACCCCGTAGTGCCGGAAGACATGGGTGAACAGTGCTTCCGCAGTCTGTAGGGCCGTAGGGCCGTAGGGAGACCGGGCAAAGGGATAAGACGGCAGGACTTCAAGAACCGATCCACAACAACCAGGATCGTCGTGTTCCCCTGAGACAGGGGAAGATCCGTAAGAAAATCCACCGATAGATGGGACCACGGCCATTGTGGAACGGGGAGGGGTTGTAATTTCCCCCGTGGCAAGTGCCTAGGAGCCTTACTCTGGGCGCACACCGAACAGGAGGAGACATAGAAGCGCACGTCTCTCAACAAGGTAGGCCACCAGTACTTCCCTCTAAGACCTCGCACCGTCCTCGAAATATCCGGGTGACCTGACGAGGGTAGACTATGAGCCCACCGAATCAATTGATCACGAACAGCGAGCAGCACGTACCTACGACCCTCCGGGCACTGTGGAGGCGCAGGTTCCTCCCTTAGTGCCCGCTCGATGTCCGCGTCCACCTCCCATACTACCGGTGCTACCAGCTTGGCAGCCGGAATGATGGGAGTAGGATCGATGGACCGGTCATCAGTGTCATATAGGCGGGACAGCGCGTCGGCCTTAGTATTGAGGGAACCTGGTCGATACGAGATCGTAAAATGAAATCGGGTGAAATACATGGCCCACCTTGCCTGACGAGGATTCAGTCTCCTAGCCGATCGGATATACTCCAGGTTACGGTGGTCAGTCCAGATGAGGAAAGGGTGCTTAGCCCCCTCAAGCCAGTGTCTCCACACCTTCAGGGCCTTAACCATGGCCAACAGCTCCCTATCCCCCACATCATAATTCCGCTCCGCTGGCCCGAGCTTCTTTGAAAAAAAAGCACAGGGGCGGAGCTTCGGTGGCGTACCCGAGTGCTGTGAGAGCACCACTCCAACCCTAGCCTTGGATGCGTCCACCTCTACTATGAATGCCAAAGAAGGGTCCGGATGCGCCAACTCTGGCGCGTCAGTGAACAGCGCCTTCAAACGACGGAAAGCTCCGTCCGCCTCTGCTGACCACTGCAAACGCACCGCCCCCCCCTTCAGCAGTGAGGTAATAGGAGCCGCTACCTGACCAAAGCCCCGGATAAACCTCCGGTAGTAATTGGCAAACCCTAAAAACCACTGCACCTCCTCGGCCTTGTCTCAGGATTGTTGGTGGTTGAAGATATCCCTCTAGTGGTGCGGGGGCTGTGCTTTGGCAAAGTGGGTGGGGTTATATCCTTCCTGTTTGGCCCTGTCCGGGGGTATCATCGGATGGGGCCACAGTGTCTCCTGACCCCTCCTGTCTCAGCCTCCAGTATTTATGCTGCAGTAGTTTATGTGTCGGGGGGCTAGGGTCAGTTTGTTATATCTGGAGTACTTCTCCTGTCTTATCCGGTGTCCTGTGTGAATTTAAGTATGCTCTCTCTAATTCTCTCCTTCTCTCTTTCTTTCTCTCTCTCGGAGGACCTGAGCCCTAGGACCATGCGTCAGGACTACCGGGCATGATGACTCCTTGCTGTCCCCAGTCCACCTGGCCTTGCTGCTGTTCCAGTTTCAACTGTTCTGCCTGCGGCTATGGAACCCTGACCTGTCCACCGGACGTGCTACCTGTCCCAGACCTGCTGTTTTCAACTCTCTAGAGACCGCAGGAGCGGTAGAGATACTCTTAATGATCGGCTATGAAAAGCCAACTGACATTTACTCCTGAGGTGCTGACTTGCTACACCCTCGATAACTTCTGTGATTATTATTATTTGACCATGCTGGTCATTTATGAACATTTGAACATCTTGGCCATGTTCTGTTATAATCTCCACCCGGCACAGCCAGAAGAGGACTGGCCACCCCTCATAGCCTGGTTCCTCTCTAGGTTTCTTCCTAGGTTTTGGCCTTTCTAGGGAGTTTTTCCTAACCACCGTGCTTCTACACCTGCATTGCTTGCTGTGTGGGGTTTTAGGCTGGGTTTCTGTACAGCACTTCGAGATATTAGCTGATGTAAATTTATAAATAAATTTGACTTTACCGTGGTCGGAGTCGGCCAATTACGCACAGCCTTGACGCGGTCACCCTCCATTACCACCCCCGAGGTGGAAATGCGATAACCCAGGAAGGAAACGGCTCGTTTGGAAAACTCACATTTCTCCTCCTTCATGTACAGGTCATGCTCCAGCAATCGCCCAAGAACCTTGCGCACCAAAGACACATGTGCAGCGCGTGTAGCGGAGTAAATCAAGATGTCGTCAATATATACCACTACACCCTGTCCGTGCAGGTCTCTGAGAATCTCATCAACAAAGGATTGAAAGATGGCTGGAGCATTCTTTAACCCGTACGGCATGACGAGGTACTCATAATGGTCAGATGTGGTACTAAACGCCGTTTTCCACTCATCTCCCTCCCGAATACGCACCAGATTATACGCGCTCCTGAGGTCCAGTTTCGTGAAGAATCGCGCCCCGTGAAATGATTCCACCGCCATAGCGATGAGAGGTAGTGGGTAACTGAAACCCACAGTGATGGAATTTAGACCTCGATAATCAATACACGGACGCAAACCACCCTCCTTTTTCTTCACGAAAATGAAACTCGAGGAGACGGGTGACATGGAGGGCCGAATGTACCCCTGTCCCAGGGCTTCCGTGACATATGTCTCCATAGCCAACGTCTCCTCCTGGGACAAAGGATACACGTGACTCCTGGGTAGTGCAGCGTTTACCTGGAGGTTTATCACGCAATCCCCCTGTCGATGAGGTGGTAATAGGGTCGCCTTCTTTACTCAGCAGGAATGCGCACGGTGGAAACCTGGTCTGGACTCTCCACCGTTGTTGCACCGATGGAAACTCCTAAACACCTGCCTGAACACTCATCAGACCACCCCTGGAGAGCTCCCTGTCTCCACAAAATCCTAGGATTGTGAATAGCCAGCCAGGGAATCCCCAGCACCACTGGAAACGCAGGTGAATCGATAAGGAACAGACTAATCCGCTCCTTATGATTCTCCTGCGTAATCATCTCCAAAGGAATCGTGGCCTCCCTGACCAGCCCTGACCCTAATGGTCGACTATCCAAGGAGTGCACGGGGAAGGGGGGGTCTACCTTAACTAACGGAATCCTCAACCTCTGAGCGAGTCCGCGATCTATAAAATTCCCCGCTGCGCCTGAATCGACTAGCGCCTTATGCTGGAGAGAGGGGAAAAACTTCAGGAAACAAATTAACAAAAACATGTGACCAACAGGAAGCTCTGGGAGAGTGTGGTGCTGACTCACCTGGGGTGACCGAGGAGTGTTGTGCCTGCCCTCTCGACTCCCAAATGGACTCCTCCAGCACCGACCGGAAGTGTGCCCTCTCCGGCCACAATGGGTACAGGAGGAGCCTCCTCCTCCGGTCTCCCTAGATGCAGCCCCCCCTAGCTCCATCGGGATGGGAGCGGGGGGGCCAGGAGGTGGAACTGACAGGACCCTTTCAGAACGTCCGCGAGCAGCCAGCAAATGGTCTAGCCAGATGGACATGTCGATCAGCTCATCCAAGCTGAGCGTAGTGTCCCGACAAGCCAGCTCCCTGCGGACGTCCTCTCTTAGGCTACACCTGTAATGGTCTATCAGGGCCCTGTCGTTCCACCACGCTCCAGCGGCTAAGGTCCGGAATTCCAGCGCGAAGTCCTGCGCGCTCCTCATCCCCTGCCGGAGATGGAACAACCTCTCACTCCGGGTAGTGGCCCTTCGCTGAGTCGGGCCCATTCCAGACGGCATTGGCACACTCCAGGGCCCTACCCGTCAGGCAGGAGACGAGGACACTCACGCTCTCCTCGTCCGAGGGAGCCGGCCGAACGGTGGCCAGGTAGAGCTCTAGTTGTAACAGGAATCCCTGGCACCCCGTCGCCGCTCCATCGTACTCCCTCGGAGGCGTGATACGCAGAGCGCTGGCACCGGATCCCGCTGGAGGAGATGGTAGAGTTGCTGGTGGGAGGGTAGGTGGGCTAGTAGGGAGACCACTCCTCTCCCAACGGTCCATGGACGTATGATGAAGAACTCTCTCCTCCATCGTGGGGAGAGGGGTGGTCGCTGCTCCTGCTGACTCCATATCGTGGTGCGGGCTTCTGTAACGTCTAGAGAGTGATGGGTGTGGAGTCAGACGCAGAGAGCAGAAGGTTGACGGGAAAAAACACTTTAATGTCCTTTAGCACAGTAACCAGTTACAAACATGGGTGAAGGCCAAAACACAGGCGCAACAAACCCAAAACCATAGTTACCAAAATACCGGACAGCGAAAACCTAAAAGTACACAAACACCACTAACGTAAAATAACAACAAGCCCGCACAAACACCAGCGGGCTAAACGAACTTAAATAACACCCATCCCAAAACCCCAACAAGGAACAGGTGAAAACAATTAGACAAAAACAAACGAAAAGGAAAAAGAAAAAGGGATCGGTGGCAGCTAGTAGACCGGCGACGACGACCGCCGAGCGCCACCCGAACAGGAAGGGGAGCTACCTTCGGTGGTATTTGTGACAGTAAGCCATATGCCATGGCCGTCTCAGTCACCAGATCTCAACCCAATTGAACACTTATGGAGGATTTTGGAGCGGCACCTGAGACGGCGTTTTCCACCACCATCAACAAAACATCAAAATATGGAATTTCTCCGAATTTCTCCTCCAGACACTTGTAGAATATATGCCAAGGTGCATTGAAGCTGTTCTGGCTCATGGTGGCCTAACACCCTGTTATTATGATACTTTATGTTGGTGTTTCCTTTATTTTGGCAGTTACCTGTATATTAGCAAGCCAAAAACACAAACACAATAATAAAAAACGTAACATAAGATCAAGAATATAATCATAAGAAACAAACACATTCTTTCTTAAAAAGGTCCTCACACAGCTGTCTGAACTGTCTCAGAGGCACCAATTCATCCAATTTCAGTAAACTCTGTAGACCATTCCACAAGCAAGGTGCAAAATAGCTAAAGGCAGATTTACCTAAATCTGTCAAGATCGAAGGGATCTCCAGGGTTAGCCATCCCTGAGACCGTGTCTAATAGCTTGTATTTCTGAAGGTTAACAGAGAAGTGGTAGTTTATAGGCTTTATAAACAAAGAGTGTGAAATGCATCGATCTAAACTTCAAAGAGGGCCAGCCTAATATTTGATACAGCGTGCCGTGATGTGTGCTGAAACTATTGCCCATAATAAAGTGTAATGCACTATAATAAACTGCATCCAGTGGCTTCAATACAGTTGCACCTGCACTCATATAGACAATATCACCATAGACCGGAATACATTTTTAAAAAACATTTTATTTAACCTTTATTTAACTAGGCAAGTCAGCTAAGAACATATTCTTATTTACAATGACGGCCTACCCCAGCCATACATGGAAGACGCTGGGCCAATTGTGCGCCGCCCTATGGGACTCCCAATCACGACTAGATGTGATTCAGCCTGGATTAATGTTGACTGAATGATTTGCTTTCTGCTATTTAATGAATGCCATGGCCTCTTCCTATAAAATAAGCCCATAAGCCCAACTTTATATTTTTAAGCGGGCACATGATCAATGAGGGTACCATCCAATATATGTGTGCATAAATGATCAGATACATTTTTATGGGATTTGGAAAATAACATATAATTGGTTTTATCTACATTAAGTACCAATTTCAGTTCAACAAAGGCCTTCTGCAAGGCAATAAAGCACAGCAACATACCACTCTGGGCAGCAGTATACCACCCTGCATCCCACTGCTGGCTTGCTTTTGAAGTTAAGAGGGTTGGTCCTGGATGGGAGACCAGATGCTGCTGGAAGTGGTGTTGGAGGTCCAGTAGGTGGCACTCTTTTCTCTGGTGTGAAATAATATCCCAATGCCCCAGGGCAGTGATTTGGACATTGCCCTGGTTAGGGTGCTGTCTTTCAGATGGGACGTTAAACAGGTGTCCTGACTCTCAGTGGTCACTAAAGATCCCATGGCACTTATCGTAAGAGTAGGGGTGTTAACCCTGGTGTCCTGGCTAAATTCCCAATCTGGTCCTCATACAATCATGGCCACCTAATCATCCCCAGCTTCTAATTTGCTCATGCATCTCCTCTCCCCTGTACTTAATTCCCCAGGTTGTTGCTGTAAATGAGAATGTGTTCTCAGTCAACTTACCTGGTAAAATAAAATAATGACATATCTAAGTCTTTATATTTAGGCATGAACGAATCCCCATATTTTCCGAAATGTAACATATTGGGCCTCCTGAGTGGCGTAGTGGTCAAAGGCACTGCATTGCAGGGCTAGCTGTGCCACTAGCAAATCTGGGTTCGAGTCCAGGCTCTGTCGCAGCCAGCTGCGATCGGGAGACCCATGGGGGGGCACACAATTGGCCCAGCGTCGTCTGTGTTAGGGGAGGGTTTGGCCAGCAGGGATCTCCTTGTCCCATCGTGCACTAGCGACTCCTGTAGCAGGCTGGGTGCAGTGCACGCCGGCACGGTGTTTCCTCTGACACATTGGTGCGGCTGGCTTCCAGGTTAAGCTGGCACTTTGTCAAGAAGCAGTGTGGCTTGGTTGGGTTGTGCTTCGGAGGACGCACAGCTCTCGACATTCGCCTCTCCTGAGTCCGTACGGTAGTGGCAACGATGAGACAATTGGATACCATGAAATTGGGGAGAAAACAAGGGTAAAAAAAGAAATAATAAAAAGAAAAGTATCATATCTGTAGTCATTACCTAATAATTTATCTATCTGTATTTCTCAAAAAATGCATAATTTCAATAAATATCCTTACATGATATGTAATGTTCATCTTCACATGTCTGATCGAAAATGGGCTAAATCCTACTCCAGCGCCCAAATTATTTTACCTGTTCAGGCACCGAAAACAATTTTGCTTCTTCACATGATGGTGGCATATCTGAGAATCCATTTGCACATATTCAGTAGCAGGCTCTACAAGGCACGGAAGGGCAAACATTGTCATATTTAATCCACCTTGCTATTTCCAAAGCACATCTCTGTTATTTCTGTTAAAAAATGCAACATAGCAAATCCTGAGCTCCATTCACAACATGTTTTCTGTAAAGATGCACACTTAGGCCAATCTTTTTTTATTTTAACAGAAAATAAAAGTTGCACACCCTCAATACCCCTGCCTGCCCTGTTTGTTATGGACGATGGAGCGGCAGCGGCAGTCCCTCACAATCCAGACCCAATGAGGTAGTGTTGGTCAGTGATCCACTCCAAACAGTCAATGCATTAATCAAAATTGTGTCGATATTGCACAAAAATATTGTCATTTTATATAACCATACCACAAGGTAACTACTCTACCTGCTTCATTCATGACGAGAAAACTAACTGGAACAAGCTAGCTAGCCAAGTTGCTAAATTAGTTAGCTAGTTAGCTTATATTACAGTTTTTTTTGATTGCTTAAGCACGATTTTCAAAACAGGGCCCGTGTTTTCAAAACACTACACACAATTAGCACAACCACACACCCAATTAGCAAAACACTACAGATCCTTTGCAAAATTAAACACTCTTGTAAAAACTATACACTTCTTTTTAAAAACCACACTTTGTTACCATATGAAACACACACGTTTCACATTACTATACTCTGTTTGCACGAGTTACACTCTGCTGTGATAAACCTAAAACACTTTTAGCACTTCTACTTCCCTATGATTAGAGTAGGCTACTATCAACAAAGTTGACCAAACGTCACTTTACGTATTGTAAGTTCAAAAAAATAAAATAAAAAATAACTAGACAATGTCTCTTCGCCTAGCTGGATCCGGCCAGAGAATTTCATCAAACCACGCAGGCAAAGTTGTCATTAGCAAGACACCTTGGAAAGAAACGTCTTGAATGACGAATCCATCCTTGCATTGCTGCTACCTCCATCTGGTCACAGGCCTCCTCCATGGCTTGGATGAGGGGTACCTCAGCCTGGAGACAGAGATCATATACCTTCCACCTCCATGCAGAGAAAAACTCTTCTATGGGGTTGAGGAATGGAGAGTATGGTGGAAGATATAGAACGGTGAAATGTGGATGTTGCTGAAACCAGTTCTGAACCAGAGCAGAGCGGTGGAAAGACACATTGTCCCAGACAACAATGTATTGCATATGATCGATTTGATTTGCTGCTGTTATGTTGTGCAATTGGTCCAAGAATGTAAGTATGAGTCCTGTGTTGTAAGGGCCCATATGGGCATGGCGGTGGAGGACCCCATTCTGTGTAATGGCTGCACAGAGTGTTATATTACCCCTACGTTGCCCTGGGACATTGACTATAGCCCTGTGGCCAATGATGTTTCTTCCCCTCCTTCGTGTTCTCATCAGGTTGAACCCAGCCTCATCTACGTAAATGAACTCATGCTGGATCTCCTTTCCATCCATTCGTAAAACTCAGGCAAAATTGTGTAGTTCAGTGTAGATCTAGTATACATATTACAGTACAGTAAAAGATTATGAGACAGTATGCAAGATCACACTGCTAAAGTGAATACATACCTCTGCATAATCATGCCGCAGTCGTTTCACCCTTTCGGAATTGCGCTCGAAAGGCACTCAATAAATTTGCTTCATTTGAATATGTTTTTTTTTTAGGATGCGTGCCAGTGTTGATGTTGAGACCTGATGGATATCGTTGAAAATGACGTGGTTATTGACAATGTTAGCTTGGAGCTGCTTGAGTGTTATAGCATTGTTGGCCAAAACCATGTTTACTATCTCCCTCTCTTGCTGTTCTGTGAACATAGGAGGCCTTCCCCCTTGTCGTCCCTGACCCTCAATCCTATGTAGAAAAAAAAACAGTATACAATAGTACAGTAATTTCACAGGAAAAGGTAACAGAAGTGCTGATAGTGCATAGAATACAGTACTGTAAGCAGTTACTGAAACCGTGCAGATGTTTTTGATATGATGATATTTTTACAATACCTATTTTCCAGTCGAAATGTTCTCATCACACTTGCCACTGTATATCGGCTTAGATTTGGCTGTACTCGCAGTCCAGCCTCCCTCAGCGTCAGGCCGTGGTTGACAACGTGGTCAACCAGTGTTGCGCGGATCTCATTTGTCAGATTCGGTCCTCTTTGAGCACCTTCTTGTCTTCCTCCTCTTCGTCCTCCTCGTCCTCCTCGTCCTCCTCGTCCTCCTCGTTCTCCTCGTCGTCCTCGTCCTCCTCCTCGTCTTACTCTTTCCATTGTGCTTGAAGACCGATGAACTCACCTGCTGCTTTTTATAGTGCTTATACACCTGATTGGTGTGTCTACAATTAAGCAAACGAGTGTTTGCACACCTGATGACTGTGTTGAACCAATTGGTTGGACGGTGTGGTAATTTGACAGTCAGTGCTTTGGTATTGCAAGGACGTGACTTCATGATAGATTTTTGTGTGTAATGTATGTTAAGTGTGTTTAGTGTTTTGCAAATCACTGTGTGTAGAGTTTTGCAACAAGTGTGAGGTTGGCAATGTGCTTATAGTTGTGCAAATATGGGCTGATGTTTTGCTTCTTGAGTGTAAGGTTTTGCTAATAGTGTACTACTTTTAATTTTAGTGTGTAAGCAATCCAAAAAAACTGTAATATTTATCTAATTATTGAGCATGTCCTCAACTCAAATAATGTTCAGAAATTGTCCTGGTTTAGCATATCAAAATGCACATCTAGATCCTGATATGGTCATGTCAGCCTACAGTCAGAATTTTTCATCATATAGAGAAAATAAGATGTCCACATACACCTATCTCAGGATATCTAATGAGTCAATATCCAGCCATACCATGTATGATATCCAGAGGAAACCAAAAAATGATTTGTGCATGAAAGAAAAATACGGATTTCATATTTGTCAAATTATTGAGCATGTGCTGAAAACTCGGAAAGGCATTAGAAATCGTACTTATTTTCAACATATCAAAAAGCATATCAAGATCCGAATATGGACCTCAGCCAACAGAAGGATATATGGAATCAAAATACCTTCATATGTTTAATGTGCTGAGAAAACACAGATATGCAATGTATACAGTCAGTATTTGTCAACATGACGAGATAAAACAGGTTGTCGTATGTCTCAGGATATTAAATTTGTCATTTTGTTACGTTACAGCCTTATTACAAAATTGATTCAATTGCTTTTTTCCCCTCATCAATCTACATACCCCATAATGACAAAACAAAAACAGATTTTTAGACATTTTTGCATATGTATAGAAAAAGAAAAAAGCGAAATATAACATTTACATAAGTATTATGTCCCTTTACTCAGTACTTTGTTGAAGCACTTTTGGCAGAGATTACAGCCTCAAGTCTTCTTTAGTATGACGCTACAAGCTTGGTACTCCTGTATTTGGGGAGTTTCTCAGATTGACCATCGGGTTCTTGGTCACCTACCTGACCAAGGCCCTTTTCCCCCGATTGCTTTGTTTGGCTGGGCATCCAGCTCTTGGAAGAGTCTTGGTGGTTACAAACTTCTTCCATTTAAGAATGATGGAGGCCACTGTGTTATTAGGGATCTTCAATGCTGCAGACATTTTTTGGTACCCTTCCCCAGATCTGTGCCTCGACACAATCCTGTCTCGGTGCTCTACGAACAATTCCTTCGTCCTCATTGCTTGGTATTTGCTCTGACATGCACTGTCAACTGTGGGACATTATAATAACAGGGGTGTGCTTCACCAAATCATGTCCAATCAATTGAATTTACTACAGGTGGACTCCAATCAAGTTGTAGAAACATTTCAAGGACGGTCAATGGAAACAGGATGCACCTGAGCTCAATTTCGATTATCATAGCAAAGGGTCTTTAAGAGCTTTCCACACCTGGATAATTATTTTTTAAATTCTTCAAGCTCTGTCAAATTAGTTTTTGATCATTGCTAGACCACCATTTTCATGTCTTGCCATAGATTTTCAAGTATATTTAAGTCAAAATTATATTTAAGTCAAAACTCTGCCACTTAGAAACATTCCCTGTCTTCTTGGTAAGCAACTCCGGTGTAGATTTAGCATTGTGTTTTAGGTTACTGTCCTGCTGAAAGGAGAATTCATCTCCCAGCGTCTGGTGGAAAGCAGACTGAACCTGGATTTCCTCTAGGATTTTGCCTGTGCTTGTATTCTGTACAGGCTTCCTTCTTTTCACTCTGTCGATTAGGTTGGTATTGTGTAGTAACTACAATGTTGTTGATCTATCCTCAGTTTCTTCTCACAGCCATTAAACTCTGTTTCCTTCCTCTCCGGCAACTGAGTTAGGAAGGACGCCTGTATCTTTGTAGTGACTGGCAGTATCGATACCCCATCCAAAGTGTAATGAGTATGCTCAAAGGCTTATTCAATGTCTATTTCTTTTTTTGTTGTTGTTGCTATCAATATGTATTAGAAAACCTCCCTGGTCTTAGTGGTTGAATCTGTGTTTGAAATTCACTGCTCTACCGAGGGACCTTACAGAAAATTGTATGTGTGTGGTACAGAGATGAGGTAGTCATTCAGAAATCATGTTAAACACTATTATTGCACACAGAGTGAGTCCATGCAACTTATCATGTGACTTATTCAGCAAATCTTTGCTCCTGAACTTATTTAGGCTTGCCATAACAAAGGACTTGAATACTTATTGACTCAAGACATTTCAGCTTTTCATTTTCTACAGTTCATATAAGGAAATTTGTCAATTGAAATAAATAAATTAGGTCCTAATCTATGGATTGCTAATGACTGGGAATATAGATATCCATCTGTTGGTCACAGATACCTTTAAGAAAAGTCAGAAAACCAGTCAGTATCTGGTGTGACCACCATTTGCCTCATGCAGCGCAAAACATCTCCTTCGCATAGAATTGATCAGGCTGTTGATTGTGGCCTGTGGAATGTTGTCCCACTCCTCTTCAATGGCTGTGCAAAGTTGCTGGATATTGGCTGGAACTGGAACACACTATCGTACACGTCGATCCAGAGCATCCCAAACATGCTCAATGGGTGACATGTCTGGTGAGCATACAGACCATGTAAAAACTGGGACATTTTCAGCTTTTAGGAATTGTGTACAGATCCTTGCGACATGGTGCCGTGCATTATCATGCTGAAACATGAGGTGATGGCGGCGGATGAATGGCACGACAATGGGCCTCAGAATCTCGTCAAAGTATCTCTATGTATTCAAATTTCCATTGATTAAATATAACTGTGTTTGTTGTCCATAGTTTATGCTTGCCCATACCATAACCCCACTGCTCTCATAGGGCACAATGTTGACATCAGCAAACCCCTCGCCCACACAACACCATACACGATGTCTACCATCTGCCCGGGACAGTTGAAACCAGGATTAAACTGTGAAGAGCACACTTCTCCAGCGTGCCAGTGGCCATTGAAGGTAAGCCCTTTCCCAGTGAAATGCTCACTAACAAGGAAGTATACAACAGTTTAGAGAAATATATGTTTTTTTGGTGCGTTTTATTTCAGCTCATGAAAAATGGGACCAACATTATATTTTTGTTCAGTGTAAATATATTACATCATATGATTTCCTTTTCAGCAACAAGTAATAGTATATAGAGAGAAAACCCTGCAGAGTACACAACTTATATGGGAACTGGCACCTAGACCAAAATCTGATTTTGAACATTGCCACTGTCAACACAGGAAAGAATACCACAACATAGCACACACAAGACATTTATGTAAATATTTTTTTTAAACGGCATGGGAATGGCAATGTTTTCAGGGCGGTGTTAGCAATGCATTCAAATAAAATCAAATCAAATGTCAAATCAAATTTATTAGTCACATACACATGGTTAGCAGATGTTAATGCGAGTGTAGCGAAATGCTTGTGCTTCTAGTTCCGACAATGCAGTAATAACCAACAGTAATCCAACCTAACAATTCCAC